>NW_027176274.1:3904002-4434466 GCF_023349555.1 Cebidichthys violaceus | reverse complement strand
GACTCGATGTTTTGACTTGATGGCTGAATCACTGTGTCATTAAGTCAAGTGTTAAAAGCCCCATCTTTTTTTCTTCCCTTAAACGGATTGGAGCCCTGGCTTAATGTGAACACACTTTAGAGATGAATGAGTCACACACTAATAAATACTTTCTCTCCTGAGGGGCCTTGGAAGTTTCATTTTGCCAGGAGACAGAGACGAGGCTTTTGTTTGGTGGCATAGAAACAAGTCCCTCTGTTGGGCAGCAGTTGGCATATTGAGGAGGTGACGTCAGCGCCGCAGACTCCTGGGACTTTTCCCGTAGGGCCTGGAGGTGGGTGGAAGAGGAGGAGGTGTGAAGCCCAGACAATGGAAAAGAAACGAGAAAATTAAATCACGGAGACACTTATTCACAGTAAAATATATATTACAGGGCCTATTTCTTTTGCATTTCATGGCCAAAGACAAACGAACAGGATGGAATTAATAATAAGCTGTTGCGGAAGCGCCGAGCTGAAATTCACTTGGCTTAAGGTACAGGAACAGTGACGCATCGTGATGAACAAAAGCACGTGGAGGAAGAGAAATGCAGCAGTTTCATCACTGCTCATTACATGGACACACTGTTAGTTCATTTTGTCCTTTCTCTGTTGAATATTTGAATGGGTCTGAGTGCGTTTTGAGCGTTTTATGTGTTGCTTTACAATGGACTGTTAAAAAGAATAAAAAAAAATAGAATCTGTATCCTATTACTAAAATATGCTCACCCCTCAGTTTCTCTACAAACGGAGACTAAATAAAATGTATCCATACGTCCATTCTGACACTGTGTAAAAGGGAAATTCCACAAACACTGAGCTGTGCTATAACACTAGGTACAATGCTGCTATAATGTACACAAGAAACATGATGAATGTCAACACCAAGTCTAGGTAAGGAGGCCTGTACTGTGTGTCGGACCGAAATAGACACACCTCCTCAGATGCATTACTGTCCTTGGCTTGTGAGGATGAGTGCGGGGACTCTCATGAATAAATAAGGTGAATAATGGTTGTTCTCTTCAAAGTGGATGTGAAATGCTTGCACAAAAGGTTAACGGCTTCTAAATAAGGACGAATGTTTGTCGTGGTTGCTGTGATGGGTGCTCAACATAGTCTTCAGCAGCAGAACCCCCTCTGAAGTCCAGCCTTGCATGTACTCAGCAATATGCTGCCTGTTTATAAAGCTATTGTTGTTTTTCTTATTCTTGCAAACGTTTCTTTACTGACCATCTTCTCTTTCTTTTATGGTAAGATTTAAAAACAGAAATGATGAAATGGCTGACACTTTAAGAGCATGCAATAAGTGCAATAATAGTGCCCACCTTTACTGTTGGCTCTGTCAGGACTGTTGCCGTTGTTTGTACTGTTAGCGCTATTAGCACCGTTAGCTGCGAGCCGCCGGCTCAGCCCTCGCCATGTTGAGAGCCGTGTGGAGGCAATCACATTTTTTAGTTAGCACCTTTAAGCTAAAAGTCCTCAATGACCAAGTCAAATATAGAAATACACTGGAAGACTTGTAAAAAGCTTAAGTGCAAGGTAGAGCAATTGTCCCAGATGTTTCATTTTAGAGTGGGTATGTCCCCACACAGCATTCAGCATTGATGCAGCTGCAGTGCGTTCCAGCTGTACCAGTGCCGTAAATGTTCTAATAAAGTGGTACGTAGAGTTCAATAGTGTTAAAAGAGAAATTTGAGCTTGCATGTGAAAACCTCTTTAATCTTAAAATGTCTTCACCTGCACGTCCCAACGCTCATGAAGATTAATGAATGGATAAGTGGACAGATTAGATTGTCTCAACTTCTTATGAGATGTCAGATTTCAAAGAAAACGATGAAAGAGGATTGCAGACTGAATGACAGACCGACAAACAGGGTCGATCATTGAGTCATTAATCTTCGGGCTTCATTGGATGAAGAGCGACAGAGACACCTCCAAGCAATCGATCCTTCTGTAATCTTCTCAGGCAAACCTCGCGAAGCATCAGTCATACAACTGCCTTTTGAGAGTCTCCGCCCACACACACACACACACACACACACACACACACACACACACACACACACACACACACACACACACACACACACACACACACACACACACACACAAAACTGTTATACACCACACCCTTCCAAATCCTGTCCCGGTGAAATTCCGCTCGCTCCCTGGAGGTCAACCTTAACTCCGCCTCTATTCAATTATTCTCTTTCTTTCGCAGACAAATGAGCTCACATGCATTTATGAATATCAGTAGACATTAACTCAGAGAGGAAAAACACAACAATGAAGGCGTCCACAGGAGAGAGCTGACGTTAAACTTTGGTATTTAAGTTTAAATTCATTAACGCACATGAACCTATTAGCACCTCTCACTAACGCCATATCTGATCTTCAAGGTCCCATGAATTTATACAGCTTTCAGATTCCCGACTGAGTTCTGTTCGCCCTCCTAACCCAGCCTATCTCCCCACACTCAGGCTTGCCTTGGCAGATCAATAGCACAGCATGAGGTTAGGTTTTAATTGAGCTGTCTGGAAGGGTGGGATATGTTTTAATGAGGCCAGGTCCTGTTTTCATCCTGACCTTTGAGGCTCTGCCCTACAGGTGTCCATCCTCTAACTTAAAAGGAATATATGGACTTGTAGGGCGCCAGAGGTGTCAGGCCTCACCAAGCTTCTCTGCAGAGCTTGACATTTTCACCATCTAATGCGCCCATAGATTATTTTTTTTTTTCCATATATACACAGGATTTGGTGTACCTATCACCAGTGCTACCCTCCAGCATGATGAACAGGATGTCCTGCGGTCACATATAAATGATATATAATATAATGGTGCAACCGTATCTGCTATTTTTCAGGCAATTGTCTCGTAGCGAAGCTGCTTTGAATTCATCTTTGGCCTTTGGAGTAGTTACCTACTTACACTGCACACATGGAGAAACATTAGCATTCATTTGCAACCATCAGGCCACATGTTCACCAATCACCACCCACTTGCCTGTCTGCCTTTGGAAATGGGCAGGTATAGCATACACGCTCATCAGAGCCTTTTTGCTAGATAAGGTTGTTGGTGTGAGAACATACGGTACATTTAAAACCAAAAACAAGAGCTAAAAGAGGCTAAAACCTCAGTGGAGCCATCAGGTGTTCACTCTCAATGATTTCAGATTTTTAGAAACACCTTTCATGTCCCAGTCTGATTGTACATGGCTACGACTGAGGTGTGACATAGCATATGATTTCATCTTTCACAGCCCAGCTCTGGTGCAGACTTGATGTGATAATGGATACCACTTCAGACATGTTACAGTTCCTCTATGACGGACGTCCGCAAGTCTGGAGGGCTGATAACTGAGGTTCAAGAAAACACATTTTATTGTATGCGACCACGAAACATAAATTGAACTTACGTGATACACGTAATACTGTGTATCTACTGAGCAGATGTTTATTGACATTGCAGCCATACATGCTCTTGAGGAAAGAAACCCTTTTAGTGTTTATGGACTTACCTTCAGCGCCCCTCCTCCCCATCAGCGCTCACGTTCGCTTCATGTTTGAAGTGAACGGCTGCGACATACAGCGGACCGAGACTTCTGTTTCACAATGTTGGGGACTTTTTTTAAAAGTCAGCTCTTTATGTATTGTTCATTGAATTACACTGCAATTTATAGGAAGAACACAAAAAAAACAGTTTACATTAGGCGAGTGAAAAGGGTGTATATGTGAAGCTAGAGCACAAGATAATCACACACTAGAGTTGTGAAGATTAATGTGAAATGGTTACAGCCAATGATTGGTTTTATAAAAATAAAATTTTTTTTTAAAAAAAATCTGGTAAATTTTGCTCAAAAAGGAGAGAGAGAGAGAGAGAGAGAGAGAGAGAGAGAGAGAGAGAGAGAGAGAGAGAGAGAGAGAGAGAGAGAGAGAGAGAGAGACTTCAGCAGGTGTAACATTTAACATTGTATTTGAAAAGGACGGTTTTCTGGGTTCAGACTCTGGATTAGAGGTGAAATTGCCCCCCCCCCCCCATTATGAAAAGGTGACCCAGTGCCGTGGGTTACCGAGGTTACATCAGTCATTATTTGGAAAGCCACATAACTAAAATACCCTAAATCCAGCTGGAGCACATCTAGAGTGTGTTTGGCCCGTAGGGACCGCCTCAGTGAACGACTGTCATCATGTGACCAGACAGGACAGGAATGGTCTCACTGGGAGGAAACCAATGGATGGAATGCATGTCAGCCTGTTAATCTGGCCCTGGATGTTTTCCTTCAATTCCTCCCGAAACAAGCTTCCACACATAGAACATGTCTATCGTCTTGATTATGCCATCTACCTCTATAGATGGCACCATCTAATAGCTGCAGCATCTAATAGCTGCAGCATCTAATAGCTGCAGCATCCTTGATTACAGACTGACGAGTCTGACACGATTCGGATACGCATCAGATGCAACGGGTAGTATTTGTGTCATAATTTTTTTTTTTTTTTATATGAAATGTGTTTTCAATGGTAACTCAAACCCTGTAGCACCACCATCTGAATGGCAAATATGTGTCAGTGGTAGCAGTAATATTCCTGCACATTATATTTTATGATACGTGAAACATTACTTTGTCTAACTGCTGCTGTATAAGAAAGGCATTGTAACACACAAATAGTGAAAAAACATTTAAAGAAATTAAAAGAAATGTATTATCATGAGGCTAATATAATTAAAAAATCTAAATGACGCACTCCTCGTTTCTTCATGGTTTACATATCTTTTGCTGCTTAGATGGATTGATATGAACGCTCATTTAAAATGGTAGAAACTCATAATAACAGATCTAACGTCGGTCCATGTTGTAGCATGGAGTCATATCCATGACCATTGAGGCCCTCCTGTAAACAGCTTTGGGGTATAACTGAGTGTTGGTATAATTCCAAACACTAACTAGAGTCTGTGTTGTTCACTATGGGAGAAGACAGATGTCACAGTGCCCCCTTACTTTCACATTCTGAACTGCTTGTAAGTGTATGTGCTGGTTGTGTCTACGTATGCGTGTCCAGTCATATTGCTGTACTGCAGTGTTTTTTAATTATTACACATCGTTCAGAGTAACACATGTTTTACTGTAGACCGCTACAGTTCACCCATATCCTCTCGCTTCTCTTGTAGCTTTTAAATCCGGTCTGATCTGAAAAAGAGACAAGACTACACCCAACGCCCAGCAGCAGCAGCAGCAGCAGCAGCAGCAGCTTCCATCCTTCAGTGCTGGACTGCTAACAGACAGCTGAGTTGATTCCATTTGAAGCATATCTGGCCAGTCAGATGCATGAGAGAAGCATGACTGGACAACGCGTTTAAAACATAACCGGAGTAGACAGCCTGTTAGTCCGTTTTATTTTCATTTCAGATGAACAAAAAACAAACAGATTGGCACTCAGTGCAAAAACTGCCGGCCAGCTCCCTTCTGGGCTGACGACTGAGAATAAAAAAAAAAAAAAATACTGGAGGACAGAATACTAAAGGTATGGTCACCTGGGCAACACAGTCAGAGCGTGTCATTGGTTCTTATAACGCAAGAGCCTAAAGCCGACTGTAAATACTTCTTGAGAAGTCGTGTCCACAAACATTTCCTCAGACGTCATCACTGACAGCGTGAGACAGCAGAAGTATACTTTGGGGAACTCATCAACTTGTTGTTAATGAGTGTGTAAATGTATGTGTGTGTGTGTGTGTGTGTGTGTGTTCAGAAGTACATGTCCTGGAAGAGGTTTTGTCCCATTTCAATGTAGGCCTCCTTCTCCTGCGCAGACATTTGCTCCACCAGCTCCGGCCTCTGGCTCACCTCCCGGTAGGAGAACTGCCTGCCTCCGACCATCACCATCGGCTCGTCCCCCACCTCCTCAAACTCGTCGTCGTCCTCTTCCTCCTCCTGCGCGCCCCGATGAGCGGCTGCGGCGGCGGGGGGAACCGAGAGAGAGTCGTCTTCCGATTCGCTGGTGTCGCTCTCGGAGTCGCTGGCGTTAGCTTTGGAGGAGGAGAGCCCCTTGGTAGCGGCGCTCGCTCCGCCTCCACCTGTTGCTGCCGCACCTCTCTTCTCGTGGATGAGCAGGGCGCGCATCACTTCCTCATTTTCATCTGCCTGACCTATTCCGTGACCTGCTGCTCCGTCCTGGGCTACGGGTGCATCGTCTCCACCTGGGGAAAACAAAACAATTGCTTATTCAAAAATAGAAATACATTCACTTCCTGAAATCACTTCTTGTTACTTCTTCTGGAACTTATAGAACATTACGAAACAATGCTAAGACACAGTAGGCCCGTCTAGGCTCCAGCTCATTTACGATTCCTTTAGCATACTTCATGTACACCACGTCATCTTCGGATGTCATGTCTGTTTCCGGGCCTTTCATTACAGACAGATCCACAGAGACCACACAGGATATTCAGAAGGCATAATTTTTGCAATTTCCACAGAATAGATTTTATTAATGAGAAATTCTTGCTCAGCCATGCACTAATCAAGCCTGTGATTATCTCAATTAAGCAATTACGGTTCAATGGGAGTCTGGCCAGGCCTGATTGCTGCATGCCCTTGGGTGGAGAAACAATGTTAGAGTAAGATAGCCTCTCTGATAACCTGGGTTGACCTCTGGTCGCTCCGGTTTGACTGCAAAGAGAACAGGGATAGGAACTTCAGGTCACAGAGGAGCAGTGGGTCTGGATTGGGCTCGTCTTTGTCCGTGCGATCATCACCTTACTACTGGAAAACCCAGTGCATTCAGCAAGGCAATAGAATGTATAGATGACGACAGGAGTGGGAGGGAATTTAATGTCTTTGAATTACTGACATTTACATTTTTTTGAGGCATCGAGATGAACACATATTAGTATATTAGAGCATAAATTATTTATGGAAGATGATTTTAGCCAATATGGCAGAGGGTGCATGCAAAATTATACAATTCTTCAAATTTCAACTCTGAAAAAGTGTCTGATGTTAATTTTTCTACCTTCTGCCATCAGAATAGTGTGAAATCTACATATTGACTGGTTAGCGCTTGATGCGTGTTTTGACAGAGCATCTCACTTACTGTTCTTGATGATGTCGGGCTCGCTGTAAGCACCCTGCACGGTGCTCTGGGTCAGCCACACGGGCCTCTCCTTCGGTGCCTTGCCTTCATTGGCCTGCTTCAGCTGGTCTTCCTGCTCCTCCATGCTGATAACCACGTTCTGGGTGTACATGTCAGCGTAAGTCGAGCCTTTGTTCGACCAGGCTTCGCGGTGCGGGCCTAAGTGCGCTCCGGCTGCTGCTGCAGCACGTTCACGGCTAGAGGAAAGATTCAGTGAACATCCTTAAGTTTAAACATGAAACATTGAGTGTGTGTGTGTGTGTGTGTGTGTGTGTGTGTGTGTGTGTGTGTGTGTGTGTGTGTGTGTAAGCTAAATATACTTCATTCCTGTGTAATAGAATTGAATTCCCTTGTTGCACAGAAAAAAAAATGAAGTTGAGCCAATATCGCTTGAGGCCATTATTGCAGTTGACAGAGGTGAACACCCCATTTGTTGTCAGTGAAAATGCTGACTCGTGAGGACTGGCTGACTGAGGGGAGTAGGTATTTAGAAGTAGCAGGCAGTGTGTGAGGTTTGTCAGAAGCTGACCTCTGTTTGAGGGCAGGGATCTCAGCGGGCTCCGGCTCCAGCAGATCCTGAGACAAGTTCACGTCTTCGGTCTCACGCAGCAGCGCATAGATGGGCTCGATCTGCTCATTGAAGCGGGCCACCAGCGTCCTGCCGTCAGGACAGACAGACGCGTCCTCCTCTACCTCCGTCTGGCAGAAGGTGCATCGAAATGTACCTATGGGTGAAGACAGAAATGTGTTTACAATAACAACAACGGGGGGATGTTCTGGTTACTTACCTGACCAAAGCACACACCGTGTTACCCACAGCCTTGGGACATGCCTGCAGGGCACTGCTTTGGATTCCAGCCCAAAGCCGCAGGCTGTAAACCAACTTTGCAAAAAAAAAAACTACTTGCAGAGATTTAGCGTAGTTGGAAATGTGCTGTCAGTAAAAGTGACCAGACTAGCATGACTCTAGATACAGATAACCGGATAGTCATGAGTACTTCCTCACTGAGCGGTTGCCCTTTAATCTTTAGACGTACTCTATATGTTTATTATTGAGGTTAAAGGTGTGCAACAATGCACCACTGCTCTATTTGCTGTGATTTGAGGGTTCTACTACATGCCCACTATTATGATCGACAAAGCAATCCTACGATACCTCACTTCCACTTACCATTTAGTATATATAGCTAATAGCTGCACTTCTACCCAAGACAACAATGCCTCGCTGTTAATGACACTGCAGGCTGATCTCTCTCTCTCTCTCTCTCTCTCTCTCTCTCTCGGACCTGCTTCCTACCAGTAAGAGAAGGGCATGTTCGGCAACGTTGCATTTGTGTGTATATGAGAGAGAGAGAGAGAGAGAGAGAGAGAGAGAGAGAGAAAAGTGTGTGCACGGGATGAAAGAGAGGTCAGCGCACATGTGCTGCATGTGGAAGAAGAAGAAAGTAAGATTTTATGCACGACTAAAAAACAACTGTTTTTCAGCCAAAACGTTGAGTGGACCTACATGTCAGGTGGAGTTAGTAAACAAACAAACATGCATGTTCTAAAGAGAGGTGAGTGTACATTCACTTTACATGTGAACATTCAGAGTGCGAGGGTTTCCTTTGTGGGTCACAATGAGCTGGCAGACTAGTAATGTCACTTCCCATCGCTGTGAGGTAAAAGCGAGTGTTGCTTGCCCTGAAGAAGCCACCGGTCTATCAGACCACCACTGTGTGAGCTCCACGTTATCTTTTTGTCAGCCTCTGTCAGGGTGCAGGGTTACTGCCGCCACAGCCACATTTGATACCAGTGGAGATATGTTGAAACAAGAGACAAGTGCAAAAGGAATTGGCAAGATGCCGGGAAGACGCCGACGGCTCCAAAGCAGTAGCATGAAGCTGGGAACGAGAAGCTATCAAATGTATCATCCAGTGTGGCGTTATTGGGCGTTTTATTTCCTTCAATTAGTTTTGTGTTGCATATTGGGGCCCTGAACATATGAATATGCCCACATGCTTCTGTTTTTAATTCTAAAACAACCAGCAACACTTCAGCATGTTGTCTGAAGATCTGAGGAGCTGATGATAGTCATGCTCTTTATATCAGCATGCGTTAGAAAACTGGTCTCCTCGGGACATTGGGATGGCATTTCAGGATGCTGGCTGTTTTCTGTATTACACCAATTACAAAAGAGATCTCAAATTTAAATGTCAAGATTAATTTAACACCCTTGGAAAATCGTGCCTTTGTTGTCCTCCAGTGGTTTAACTCTTCACCTCGCTGCAGTTCAGAAACAGCTGGACTGCAGGACTTTGGTGACACGGCACGAGACCTTCTACCAGAATGGGCAGCAAAACCCTTCTCTTCAGCCTGGTGGCGTGTCTTCAACACTCATGCAGCACACTCTGCTCTTTGTTTCCTAGCGACGGTGTTGGCGGACTGGTAGTCAACATTCGGATTGGCAGACAATGAAAGCACGAGGCCTCGTTCTGACGGACTCGAGAATGAACGCTGTTTATGAATGAACACAGCCTAAGAGTGTGGAGCGTACATCACAAGCACAACATAAAGCAAATCTTTAACACCCCCATACCCAGACATTCTGGGAAGATAACTTGTAGGAAATGAAATGCGATGATACTCCACAGTCTTATACCCAGACCCTCTCACATAGCCAGGAGATGTGTTATTTGAATCAAGAGGAAACTGGAGAACTTAAATTAAAATTCAACAGAGAAAGCACTGGCGACTTAAGTAAGTTGGTCAAGTCTTAGTTATGTCAATCGACTTATGAATTGAGAAGCGTGTGTGAGTCTAGGTCTACTGCAACGCCGTGGTTATTTAGCTTTATTCGGCTTCTGCACGTCCACACCCATTCTCTGCCGAAGATGACGTGCTGGTTGCTTCTCTTACTCACTCGTCAGACACGTCATAATGGACGGCTCCTGGTGATAAGTGAGTGATGGGATGTCCATTTAGAAGCACGGTTCTGGACCGCTGCCGGCCCATATTGCGGCAGGACGAGAATCAGAGTACGACTGTGCTTCGGGAAGTCATTTCAAATACGCTTCACGGAAACATTTAGTTTGACCTAAGACAACCTAACCTAGGAAATCTAGGACATCTAAATGTAACCAAAACTCATCTAATAAAACAATTGCCAGATATTCAATTAATCAGTTTAAATTTGGGGTAAATAGCCACACTTGCAAATATATGGACTAGATTACTCATCACTTACTGATCAGGTGACATAGCTACACTGAATCTCATGCTTTTATTATGTTCTTCTTTATTATAATACTCTTCCTTCTTCTAAATCTTTTATTTTGGCTGGTAGCAAGAAGCCACAACCTGTAATGGGCTTCATCCCCAGGAACACAGGTGGCTTTAGATGCTCAGCCTCCTCTCCGGTCATAAACCTCGTCTTGTGCAAGTGATGTTCACGTCGACAGGTCTTCAGAGCACATCTCAGTCTTCTTTTAATCATCTACGATTGATTTTCCTTTCGAGCAAATACAACTGCTGGTCACGAGAGAGCAGTCGATGTTTTCTACAGAGACGGCCTCATTGTCAGGCAGCACTGTAATTGAACAGCGTTGGTCATGAAGAAACAACAACTAATAGCTTGATGGATCGGTGTTTTTAAACCTTTTCTGAGCCGCGGTACATTTTTTGCCACAAAAATGACACATTGTAGCATAATACAGCATATATGCTGACAAATTAAGGACACGTCTCTCAATGTGTTGATCCTTACTCGGTGTGAAACCTGGGCCTGTTTAGATGAACACAAAGCTGATGTGCTGGCAGAAACTGAAGAAAGGCAACACGAAGCTCTTCCTCAACAGCTCTCAGTCTCTGTTTTTAGTTTGTATAGCAGTCATGCTTGAAAAGCTCATCTCCAGGGCCCAGTTCAGAGTCTGCATTTTGACTTTTCAAATATTTCTCCATCGCCGTTCGTCTCGTCACCGCAACCTCTCTCGTGCATCATGTCATTCTACTGTCTTAAAATCAACAGTGTCCTTATTGTGCTACCTACTGCCACCCACTGGCATGGAAGAGTATTTCATTACTCTCTGGTGTGCACAGCGGTTGAAAATCAGTGTGCTAGATAATCAGATTGTTTACCTGTCATTGGGTCAAACAGCTGATTGGCCTCTAGATCCGTGAAGGTGGAGAAGCAGCAGGGGCACCGGAAGGAGGCTCGGTTGGTGGAGTCTCGCTCATCCGTCTCAATGCGCCGTCGCATATGATCCAATTTATACTTCACCACGTTTACCAAGACCCTAAAAAAAAAAAAAAAAAAAAAAGACAGGTCGGTAAAGCTTCATAGTATTCAAGATGTTGACATGGGCTGATAAAAGAAAAGCACAACCAAACACATAACTCTCGCCAGGCATTAAAAAGACAATGTCTTCTCTGTATAAAACAAAAATGAGTGTGGCATCAACTATCACTTACATGTAATTTAAATAGTAGTTTCTCAAGTTAAAGCACTAAATGTGTTGGCACATGGCAGACGAGCAAATGTTGCTTACTTTTTATGCAAACCATACAAGATAATAACCACCTGTAGTTGATGAAGTAGTAGTTGTGCCGTGTTGTCTTGCCATCGGGAGCCGTTTCCACTCTCATGCGACACTTCACAAACTTGTCTGCCTTCAGGGTGTTGAGCACCGATCGCAGTTGTTTACGATCAAACTTGAGCAGCTCCAGCATGTCCTCCTCACGTACACACGGGTTGCGGATGAGTACGTCCAGGGCCAAGGCATGTTCCACTCCATAGAAACCCCTTACCACCTGCTTGGCTAGCCGCTTCAGTGCAGCAGGAACCTCAGTCAGAACCTCTGGTTCTATCATCTTCTGCTGTGGGGAGGGGGAGGGAGAGAGAGAGAGAGAGAGAGAGGGGGGGGGGGGGGGGGGAGAGAGAGAGAGCGAGAGATGATAACTGTTGAGCGATTCTGAAGGGACGAGAAACATTAAAGGACATCAGAGAGTGGAAGAATTGAGTCTAAAGCTGCAGGTAGCATACCTTAACCACTCAACGCTTGGGGGGAATATTAGGTTAAATTTGGACGGAAATGAAAGATTGAACTACATGGATACTATTTGAAGGGAGTGAAGATCATATTTTGCGAATAATGTTCTTTCTCTCGCCTGTTAAGTTGCCTACTACTGGTGGACAACATTGACAGCTGTACTGGTTGTTGGATAGTGGCAACTTAACTTATCTCACCGTTAGACAACTCAAACAAACCTATATCACAGTGACTAATGCAGCAAGTTAGCAGCGACCATAACTACTAGTAAGGGTATTATATTTAGCTAGTAACGTTAACGTTTAGGCCGCTTTACTTGGAAGCACTTTACACTATCTTAACATTTAGCGGACCAGCTCGCAGATGATGCCGTATGCTAACTAACGTTAGCTAAACTTAACGTTGCAGCCAACATGTAACAGATAGCTAACAAGTTAACACCAACCCTGCCCGATAACTTACTCTTTAACGGTATGTTCTACCAATACGACAAAGCCCCCGCTTCCTTAGGTCATCGCCGACTTTGTGTCTAACAAACGCAGCTTAAGCTCACTAGAAGCATTTGTACTTCTGGATATTTAAACTGCTTCAGGTTAGCTAGCATGCTTCATAATTTACTTGAGAAGTCAACCCCGGAAACAATACCAAAACCACAACAAAGGTTTACCAGTTGCACTCAATAGCCAATAGGAGCAAAGGATTGTTGATTGACATACATTTTGACGAATGGCTTTGCGTCTTTCTTATTTTCTTGGGAACCAATCAGACTGGAGGAATTATATTTGTGGGCGGAGTTTCCACTATTATCTTCCGGGACGTCGCTGTCTCAAAACAAGAATGGCTTCTCTTGACAGGGTAAAAGTACTAGTCTTAGGAGATTCCGGTAAGTTTCATACCATTCAGACTCTGACGTGAACTTGAAAGCATATTTGTTGATATACATATGTGTATATAAGATTACAACCCTTGTAATCTTTAACTGGGACGTCAAGCTCTTGCCAAAAGTATGTAGTAACGTTAGTTACTCTGTAAACCTGCATTCGTTGTCGAGTCTAATGGTGAATTCGGAATAAAGGTGGACCGGCAAATGCCGAATTGTGACATAAAGATATTTTCTGATCAAGCTTTGATAGAAACTGAGGATCTGTTACACTGACCTGTTTCTACAACGGAGGCGTGAGTCATATACAAACCACGTCTTCATTGTCTTGCAATCAGCAGCAGTAACTGTATACCATCGCATCAAGACTGAAAAGAGTTTATACTGATCCCATCACAACTGTAAGTCATCCACCCACGTTATCTGTTGCAGGGGTGGGAAAGTCCTCCTTGGTCCATCTGCTGTGCCAGAATCAGGTGTTAGGAAATCCCTCGTGGACGGTTGGTTGCTCTGTGGATGTTCGGGTAAGCAGGTTGAACACCTAATGTACAAAGGTCGATTGAGATAAAAAAAAAAAAAAAAAAAAAACTCCAAATGCAGAACGGATCATTTCAGAATAATGTATTTTATATTGGTGGATTATAATAATTCGTGCATTCATCTGTGTGTCACTTTAATGTTGCAGCTGGTAAAGGTGGAGCTAATTTTACTGAACCTAGACGCCTAAATGACGCATCATAATGTATTTGTTGTTTGTATTATTCATCTCAATCTGAAGTACAATATTTTCCTCTGAATTGTAGTGGAGTAGAAGAATAAAGTAGCAAAAAAATAGACAGTACAAGTACCTGAACATTGTATTTAACTACAGTATTTGAGTAAATGCATTTAGTTACTTTTGTCAGAGCAGTCACGTGTTACAGATGCTTAGAGGACAAAATAGTTGAAGGTTTAAAATCACTGTTCTACTCCAGGTCCAAGACTATAAGGAGGGAACCCCGGAGGAGAAAACCTACTACATTGAACTCTGGGATGTCGGAGGATCTCTTGGCAGTGCCAGCAGTATCAAAAGCACCAGAGCTGTCTTTTACAATTCAGTTAATGGTAAAGATGATTTTATATAAGAGTATTTAAGGAAATCTGGAGTCATCAGGGTTGCTGATATTTAGTTCTGTCATTTTCTTCTCTTTTCTTTTCCCAGGAATTATGTTGGTACACGATCTAACAAATAAGAAATCGTCTCAGAATCTCTACCGCTGGTCACTGGAAGCTTTAAACAAGGATTCTTCTCCAACAGGAGTTATCGTCTCAAATGGGTGAGTAGACGTGTCATGGTGTTGTTTGTTTTCATGGGGTTTAACATATTTATTTATATATATATATATATATATATACACACACACACACACACACACACACACACACACACACACACACACACACACACACACACACACACTGACACAGAGATATTACATTGTGAGTTTAAATGTTGGATCCTGAGGTCCTGTTGTTTCCTCCCTGCAGTGACTACGACAGAGAGCAGTTTGCTGAGAACTCGGTGCCTTTGTTGCTGATTGGCACCAAGTTTGACCAGATCGCAGAGACCAAACGCAATGAAGTTCTCACACGGACGGCCTTCCTGTCTGAAGACTTCAACGCAGAGGAGATCAATCTCGTACGTCATCTTTTTAATTCCTAAAGGCTCTGATCTTCAGCCCATTTTAAATGTAATCTCTAACATTACTGGCTTCATCTATGTGTTAAAATGGTATTCAAACATAGGTCTCTGTTACAGAAATGTTCCGCAAAAACATTGTTAGACTATAAAAACACCATTTTAAATATAGCTGCACCACAGTGGCAGCAAGAAAGACATATGACATCAGAGCAATTTGCAAGAAGCTACAATCACAAACACATTCTACACACGCAGAGTACATTTCTCTGAGGTTTGTGGCTGAAGTGCTGTTTTGTTTTTGCAGGACTGCACCAACCCGAGATACCTCGCTGCAGGCACATCCAATGCAGTGAAACTTAGCAGGTTCTTTGACAAGGTGAGGAACCCACAGTTTGTGTGTGTGTGTGTGTGTGTGTGTGTGTGTGTGTGTGTGTGTGTGTGTGTGTGTGTGTGTGTGTGTGTGTGTGTGTGTGTGTGTGTGTGTGTGTGCGCGCGCGCGCGTAATTCCTTTTTGTTGGTAAATTGACTATTACAGTATCTAACATTTCAAACAACTTTGACTTTGTCATGTAGGCCTAGTTGTTTTTTTACATTAAAATTCTCTGGTTTTTTTAAGATTAATATATAAACAGTAATTACCAATGTTATGACATTATGTATGATGTATGGATACTTGATAGACAGCAGTAAGAAAATGATGTAATTTCTTGTGTTGTACCCAATGTTGAACTCGTGTCTGACTTTGAGTTGATATGACAGAAGGGTAACTTCTAACTTTAGTCTTTTTAGTGCAAAGTTGCCTGTTTCAATGTACATATGGGTATGTGAGTTTTGTATTTAAATCGGTCTCAACCTCTCTCCTTAACAGGTAATAGAGAAGAGATATTTCACAAGAGACCCGAGTCAGGTGAGTTTTACATTTACAGCCTTTAATTCTGTGTCGGTGATAAGAATTCAGTTTGTGACTGTTCCCTTTTCAAACCGCACATCTCTTTCACTTTCTGTGCAGATGGCGGGTTTCACCGACAGAAAACGGTTCAACTTCAAAAGTTTGCACTATGACTGACGATGGCTGTGGTCTGTGGTGTGGTTTGGAAGCAATGCCTCTGAGCTTTAACACCGCAAGCAAACCATCACACTGGCGTACTTTCCACCCCCTTTGTCATCTGTTGTTATGTTTGTTAATGAATTATAATAATTTGATTACATTAAATATTATCAATAATTAATAGAATGACAAAGACACATATGTACATAGTTGACACAACTTTGCAAAAGGGAGTTAAGCACAAAAATCAAGCTTTATAGTAAGATGATTTATTGTAAAGGTAATAGGCACATGATATATATATGAACAGTGAGGATTTGTGTTAAATCACCAAGTTTTTAATTCCAATTCATTTGTCAGTTGTATTTTTTTTTTTTTTTCACATGCAAAACATTTGCTTCATGAATTGTTTTTCAAAACGAAGACCATTAATTCTCCAACTGTTTGCCATGTTCTTCAATAAGCATGTGAGGAAAGGACCGTATTGTTGGGCTCATGCAGCATTCCCCGATCCCTTCATCACTTTCTTAATCCATGGGAGAAAGGAATTGACTTTAGTGAAGACATGTGGATATTTGGGATTATTGCAATCAGCTCCCAGGGTGAAAGCTGTTATACCCTGAGGCTTACTGTTGCAGATAAGTGGTCCCCCGGAATCCCCCTAAGAAAAAGACAACAGACAGAGTTGATTAAATATAATGCAGAAAAAGATTTCATTTTTTGATGAATAAAATATACTGTTTTCTCCATGTTTTTCAGGATTATTGATGTATATAATGGTTGGTTACTTATTTGCTGTCCTGCTTCAAATTCTGTTCGATTACCTGGCAAACCCCTCCCCTCTTTTTGTCAAATTTGGTGCAGATCATGTGCTCAGAATTGAAGTATTGTTTCCATATATGTTTGCACTCATGGCTGAATTGCATTGTCTCCGTGGTCTCCCTCAGGACATTTGAGGACGGCTTATTGACAGCGGTTTGGCCCCAGCCAGCAACGGTACAGTTGATGTTGGCTGGGATTTTCTTCTCTTTCTTAGGTAGTCCGATGGCCGTCACGTACTTCGTCAGTCTGGCCTTGTTTTTTAACTGTGAAAGAGAACAGCGTATTTTATGAAACAGTTTAACCATCTGTCAGACATTTCCATGTGTGTTTATGTCCCCTTGAAGCAAGATTGAGTTTTGTTTTGTTTTATGTTGAGCAGTCCACACCCACATCCTTCAGTGCAAATGTGTGAAACCCCCGTGTGCAGCATAAACGAGACGTTGCAAAAAATGAAACTGACGATGGCGTCAACTTCAGCGCACAAAATACTTTGTGGAGACCTTATTTTACACACACACACACACGTTTTGAGATGATCTTTTACACAGTTTTAGTTTACCTTAAGCAACATGATATCATTATCGTATTCTCCAGTGAATTTCGGATGTTGATGGTATTCGGCCACTTCGATCCGTTGCTGACTTTTCTCTTTCTTGCTTATGTCATGTGCTCCAAGTACCACCATCATTGGCCGAGGTCTGACAAACAAGTGTTCAAGTAATGTCAAAATATTAAGTTGTACTCCACAATGATGCTTAGCACTTCACACTTTAAAAACATTGATGATAAAGTACAATGTCTTAGAAATACAAATTACTACAATATGTAAAAAGTGTCAATCATTAAGAACCCCTGACGGCAAATTTCATTGTCTTTTTCTCAACCCGGGTTATGACTAACATGTATTTGACATTCATACAACATTAAACGTTTTCAAATAAGAAACATTAAAAGTAATAACCAACACATCTTTGGAAATGACAAGTATGCAGCGAGGGGAATAAAACACTTTTTCAATACTAATAATTAACACCCATGAACTCGTTAATTGATCGTGACATAAAAAAACATTTTTTTCATACGGAACTCACTGTTTGCAGTGTGCTGCCGTTAAAACAAAGTCCTCCCGAATGAGCTTTCCGCCACATGAATGATTGTCGTCAAACTAGAGCGATGCCATGTAGGGCCTGGAATGAGGCTCTGTGACCTCCCCCCCAACTATGCCACTCTCAGAGGCCCCTTACATGGGGAGAGAAGGTACATTAATACACAGATTACAAAACTAATTGTTTTTTATTATTACAGAAAGAAAGAAGCTAAATCAAAGACTTTATTCTGACTTTCCAACCATTAAAAAGGCTTCTTAAAGATCATCTATGATCCCTGAAAAACGTCTGTTATTATATAGTCATGTCTCTACCGGCAATAAAGAAGTTTAGTCTCATCTTACCAGTGAGGGAGAGCAGCCCCAAGAAACTGATGACGCAGTATGTGTGGATCATGGTCGTCGTGATGAAGTCGAAGATGAACAGTGTGGCTGAAGTGCTCCCCTTGCCATCATTTGTAGTCAATGTTCTAACTCCCACTACGGAAACTTTGTGGGCAGGTGTCATTGCTGCACAGAAGAAATGAGATCACACCTTTTTTTTTTTTTTTACTGCAGCATGAGACCATCTAACATAGCTAGATAAAATCATACATTGTTGTTAATTCATCAATAATCTAAATGTGAAGCACTTCACTGAATTGTCCTTATGCCTCGACAAAAGAATAATTCATTTTGAAAAGACGTCTATAGAAAGTGTTAATAAACTAAGCTGTGACCAGGAGTTTAGGTCCTGCCTGCTGGTACCATCTTTATTTCCTGCCCCAAAAATCAGAAAGGTCCATATTTACTGTGGGCTATCACACATTTACCTCCTTGACTGCTTCTTATTTCATCATAGGCTACATTTCCTCTAAAGGAAGAGAGTTAAGGTAGATGCTAAATGGCCATGTGGAAACTGCGTATTAAGGCTACAGTAACCACAATGTGCACAAAGGTAGTCACACCTCACGCACTGAACTTCACACACACATAATGCTCTAATTTCTATCGCTTATGTATTTTCTCGGCCAAAATTTATTTTCATGGTGTTTTAAAAACAGACATGCATGTTAGCATCTTACTCTAAAGCTCACTGATTTTAAATTCCGTGTTAAGAGAGGCTATAAAGAGGCTAGATTAGAAGTCCATTTAAGCAGCTAATAATAGTCCTCAATTTATTTTTGTTTTTACTGCAGAAAATACCAGAGGATGTTGTGGTGTACTTGACCACAGCCTTGGTCTGGGGATGTAGATAAATGCTGTCTGATTAACTCTTCACACATGCCTTTTTGATAAGTTATCATAACTTGAATAGTATGAAACACATGAAGTCAAAAAGAGCAGCGATGGCTTTTCACGGTGGCGGGTATGCCTTAGTGTCTACTGACCACTAGATAGAGCTGTAGGCATTTTGTCTGTAGAAAATTCACCTGAAAGAAAATTAGCGGCCCAGTCCTCATGTAGCACACAGTACCTTCCTTCTGGCACTGTAACATGTTATTGTTTATGAGGAATGGTATTCCCATCCTATCCCAACCATCACAACTCCCAATAGTCTGTGTAAAGCGATACCTTCTACCAGGTTAACGATGGCAGGTCAGTGAATACACTTTTATTGTGAAGTTGAAGAGATTTGCCATTGTTATTGCTTATCGCTAAGTCTTATGGAGAACAACTTTTGTCTACCAGCATCTCAACTGACTTTTTAAAACATCTTTTGAATTATAGTCAGCAGCACGTAGAAAACGTTGTAGGCCATTCAAAGTTTCCATTGTGGCGCTGCTTCATTGTCTTTTCAGGAACAGTAATTTAATGTGAGTATTTCTAATGTGTTTGCAGGGTGGTTTGTTTGACCCTCACCCTTACATGTGTGAAGAATTGAAGTTTAGAAAGTATTCCTAGTATGTTTAATAGCACCCCTAGTGGTGGATATCTTATGTCAATGTTTATTTATAAGTTTTAAGCCAAAGGTATTATTATATAAAATGTCGTAACATGTTTAATTGTAGAAGTGTTAAACCATAAAAGCATAACCATTGAATATATTAAACTAAAGGCATAGTGTTGAGCCGTGAGGGAGAGACAGGGACCTTTTGAGATTCGTAAGCGACCATGTGAGAATGTGAGAAGGTGTGATCCAGCGGGGGAAGGGTACCTGCTGGCCAAAGGAAGATGACCACAGGACAATGGGCCATAGGCCAAGGGGAAGCGTATTGGATTTCAGCCAATCACAAAGCTGACAATGGACTTTTAAGTTTCAGGCGGGGACTTTAAAGAATAAGACATTGTTACCGAGGATTTCTCTTCAGTTCTCGTCGCTGGCCATCTTACAGAAAATCAGGCAGCTGGCCTGTTGGATGGGGGCGCGTTAACTCTGATCCGCGGAACATATTCTATCAATAGTGTACTTCAGTTTGTAATTGTATAGCTTCTGTTCGTTATTAAATATCTTTTGATTTGATTTTAACTTGGACCAGCTGATTTTTTGGCCCTGCTCTGCTGACAAAAGATGCAGCAGTAGGAGGCATGTGGCCTTCCTTTGTCTAAGAGAGAGAGTTGAGACCCTGCAGTTAAGCAGCGCAATACACAATACCTTAATGATCACATAAATGTTTGACGTGTGAGAAAATAATCTTCCTGCTTCCTTACAGTGCAGTCGCTTTGCTGCTTGCTCTTGCCTCTGCTTACATTTTCTTGCTTTGCTTCAAAAAAATTTCAAATTGCCAGATATATCACATATATCACTCTTCAACGTTTGAGTGGAGACAAATCCAGAAAGTCGTCGAGCTATATGGGTTGTTAGCTAATGCTGACTAGCAGCTAAGCTAAAGCTAAGTAGCAGCAAGATGCCTCCCTTCTCCACGGACGACTACCACAAACTCCTGCGGAAGACTGCAGTCTTGGAAATAAGAATCCACTGACTAGAAGTAAACGTGGAGGTAAATGGACCGTGTGGGAATGATACCACTTTACATTGGAAAAACACAAAACATTGGACAAACGCAAGTGAAGACACAGCTAACTAGCACCACCAGGCCTACCAAGAAACAGGAGAGAGCAAATAATGTATCCTCAAATGGTAGTCCTCCCTGGAACTCTCTCGGTGCAAAGCCGAAGAGAAAATCATACCCTCAGGATGTGGGAGGACGACTAACAGGAAGAGCCCAGCGCCCTGAGATTTGTGATGCGACTAGCTGGCCTGCACTAGTACACAGGCAGAACTCCTCCTCAACCCCTGCACTCAGACGGACAAAGCCAAGGACAGCTGAGAAAAGTAAAACCAGCAAAAAAACCTACACAACAACCAAGCCTACAACTTCAAAACAGATTTGCTCCATTGTCGCAGGATCCTAAATCTCCACCTGATGACCTGGATAAGCAGCAATCTTCTCAAAGCAGGGTAATAACTGAGAGTAAATGTGAGAGTAAAAGGCCACAGGGAACGCTAATGACTGGGCCTGAGACTCTGATTGTTGGTGACTATGCTGTAAAAGATGTCAGAACGATGTGCAGCAAGAATACCAAAATACTCTGCTTTCCGAAAGATACGGTCTCTAACATGAGAGACAAAATCCTGGACATCGTGGCTGACCATCTCACGGTGAAAAACATCATCGTGCATACAGGAAGCTGTGATATTGTGAAACAACAGTCTGAAGTTCTGAAGCGAGACTTTATTGTTCTGTTAAACACAGTCAGCTCTGTCCCTCCCCAGTACCTACTTCCACCCCCCAGACTCCATCCAGGTCCCTTTCCTCTCTCACACTCTCCCCATCCTCCCCCCACCTGGAGTTCACTGACCACATGAAAGAGCTGGTACCAACCACACTCCTCGCTCCACTCCTCGACGTACAGTTCCAGCCCCACCCCGCAACTGACTCTGACTCTCAATCTGACTCTCTCAATTCCTGTCCTGATAGTTTATAGAAAGGGAAAGGTGAGGCTGCGAGGAAACAATAGTAAACCTGCAAACATATCAAACTTAACATTCATTCCTCGACAGCCTGTCCAAATAAATTGGGCAAATAAAGCTTTAACCACATTAAACTTAGCTTTATTAAATGTCAGGTCTTAATCAGGAAAAACATTTTTAATAAATTATTTTATTGTTAGGCACAAACTGAACATTTTGTTTTTAACTGAAACATGGTTAAACCAAGATAACAGTGCAGCTGTTCTTATTGAATCAACACCTCACAACTTCAGTTTCATGAGTGAAACAAGAGCGCATAAGAAAGGAGGTGGAGTTGCTATTTTATTTAATGATTCTCTTCAATGCAAGCAGATGTCCTTTGGTCATTTTAATTCTTTTGAATATGTGGCTCTGAAATCCACTCGAGCTCTATTCCTAAACATTTACAGACCACCTAAATACTGTTCAACCTCCTTTGATGAGTTTACTGAACTGCTGTCTATAATCTGTATTGATTTTGACTGTGTTGTTATTGTTGCCGATTTTAATATCCATGTTGATAATCCCCAGGACAGAGGGTCTATAGAACTATGTGGTGTCCTTGAAAACTATGATCTGACTCAGCATGTGACAGGACCCACCCACAACAGGGGGCACACTCTGGACTCGCCAAAGGTGTAAACATTTCCAAGGTTGCTGTGACTGATGTTGCATTTTCTGATCATTTCTGTGTTTTCTTTGAGAGTGCAATCTCCTTGCACACAAATGTCCAAACCAAGGTTGTTACAAATTGTTACATCTCTGAAATCACCAGTGAACTATTTATTCAGAAGTACTCCTCCACACCAGCCTTCTCTTGCATCTCAGTCAATGAGCTTGTAGATACCTTCAATTCTAAAGTTAAACATGTTATTGATGCCATTGCACCCACTAAAGTGAAGGTTGTCTCGGGTAAGCAAAGATCTCCTTGGAGAAATGCTACGCTGGTCCAAATAGAGAAAACAGAGTGTCGGAAAGCTGAACGCAGGAGGCGAAAAACAAATCTCCAGGTTCACTGTGACATCTATAAAGAGAGACTTCGCAATTATAATTTAGAACTTAGAAATGCAAGGCAGTCCTTCTTCTCTGACATCATAACAAAAAACAATAACAATACATGCGCCTTATTTGCTACCGTCGACAGGCTAACAAACCCTCCAGTGTCAGTAGCTGCTGAGCTCCAATCCACCTGGGCATGCAATCAATATGCCTCATTTTTTACTGACAAAATTCGACAAGCAGTCAGTGCCTCCACACCAACCACAGGATATGTGTTGTCCCCCATCTCTGAATAACATCCATTCAAATATCATGACACAATTTCATTCAATCGACCTTAGATGCCTAGAAGACATTATTCAACATCTGAAGTCATCCTCCTGCTGCTTGGATATTCTACCAACACACTTTTTCAAAAATATTTCAAACTGCATGATCTTTTACAAATTGTAAACACATCCCTTCTCTCAGGTCTCTTCCCACAAGCCCTAAAAACTGCAGTTATTAAACCACTCCTATAGAAGGCTAATTTAGACTCCGCAACAATGAAAAATTATAGGCCAATATCAAACCTCCCATTTCTAAGTAAAATAATTGAAAAACTGAACTTCTTGGCTGTAAATAACTGTTTTGATGTCTTCCAGTCAGGCTTTCGACAACACCACAGTACTGAGACTGCTCTTGTTAAGAGTTTTCAACGACATCCACTTAAACACAGACAATGGCAGAATTTCAGTCTTAGTATTACTGGATCTCAGTGGTGCATTCGACACGGTCGACCATGACATACTACTAGAAAGACTCAAAATCTGGGTGGGACTCTCTGGCACAGCACTTAACTGGTTTGATTCCTACTTGACGGACAGAAAATACTTTGTGTCTGTAGCTAATTACACATCAGAGCTGACTAAAATGACATGTGGTGTTCCCCAAGGTTCAATACTGGGGCCTCTTCTGTTCAACATCTACATGCTTCCACTAGCTCAGATTATGGAAAACAACAAAGTGTGTTATCATAATTATGCAGACGACACACAAATCTACATAACTATATCACCAGGGGACTATAATCCCATACAAGGGCTGGGTAAATGCATTGAACAAATCAACAACTGGATGTGCCAGAATTTTCTTCAATTAAACAAAGATAAAACGGAGGTAATTGTTTTTGGTACCACGGACGAATGATTGAAAGTCAGAGCTCAGCTTCAATCACTGATGTTAAAAACCACAAACCAAGCCAGAAACCTAGGTGTAGTTATGGATTCAGACCTCAACCTGAACAGCCACATCAAGACAATCACAAAATCAGCCTACTATCACCTGAAGAATATATCAAGGATTAGAGGACTTATGTCTCAACAAGATTTGGAAAAACTTGTCCATGCATTTATCTTCTGTAGACTCGACTACTGTAACATTGTGTTTACAGGTCTCTGTAAAAAGTCAACCAGAAAGCTGCAGCTGATTCAGAATGCTGAGCTCGAGTCCTCACTAAGACCAAGAAAGTGGATCACATCACTCCAGTTCTGAGGTCTTTGCACTGGCTTCCTGTCCAACAAAGAATTGACTTTAAAATCCTGCTGTTGGTTTATAAAGCACTGAATGGTTTAGGGCCAAAATACATCTCTGATCTGCTGCTACCTTATGAACCATCCCGACCCCTTAGGTGGTCTGGGACCGGTCTACTTTCTGTTCCCAGAGTCAGAACTAAACATGGAGAAGCAACGTTCAGTTTTTCTGCTCCACATATCTGGAACAAAGCTCCTTTAAATCAAGACTGAAGACTTTTCTGTTTGCTGCTGCCTTTAATTGAACCACATTCAAGGATATTAATCAATTTCCTGCATTTTACTACTACTGTATTTTATTTCTTAAACTGCACTGCAACTAGTATTCTGTTTTTAGCTTTTTAGTGTTTTAATGACTGTTTTTAATGTTTCAATGAATGTTCTTAATTGTTTTTAAATCTCCTTTTCTTTTGCATTATGTTTTGATGCTTTTAATGGTTTTATGTGAAGCACTTTGAATTACCTTGTTGTTGAAATGTGCTATACAAAAAAACTTGCCTTGCCTTGCCTTAAAGATGGAAGTGACATTAACAATACATGTGGCACGGCACAGCAGCATGAGACAGATTGAAGATTGCTAATCTCTTCATTGTGCTCTAACGCTACAATGAAGAGATTAGCAACTATTTCTGGATTGTGTACTTTTTTTAAGGTTATCTAAGTTCTGGCCCGAATGGACCAATGTTAAAGTGATACTGGAACAGATTGTTGTCTAGTTGAACAGGGTTGACGGCAATCCTCACCTTTTTTTTTTTACCCCACAGAAGTGCATTTACAAGGTACTCTCAGATGTCCTTTGAATAGGTGGAGCTGAAACAGGCTTTGATGTTTCCAGTATTAATGTAATGTCCAATGACCAGGATTGGTTATAAAGTGTCACACATTCTATGCTGCCACAGAAACAGAAAAGTGGGGCTATCTTGATAAGGAACAAAGCCTCATCAAATTACCCTCATGTGATTTCAGGATGTTGGTCTCAACTTCCATAAACATGAATGGCTGAGGATCTGCAATTGAACCATGGAGGACATCAGGTAGTCGTTCTTCATTTCAACAGCTATGAACTCAGCTTTTGATGTCAAGTAAATGACACTTAATATGTTATTATTGTTTATTTTATAGAGGCCAGAGGATTATCCTGCAAAAAATATTTTCATGTATTCATATATTTTATTTTATGTAGAATAGTTAAAAGTGCAAAAAGTAAATAAACTTGAAGGATTTTACATGCTGATTGCTTGTTATGACAACAAAGCCAGCAATAAAGTCAAAAATCAAAGTAAATCCACTCTTTCTACAGTCAGACTCATCACAAGTCTCAACACTATAGCCGGAAACATTCACCAAAATAGTTTAATAGCAGGCCACCTCAAGGTGTCACTT
Source organism: Cebidichthys violaceus (assembly GCF_023349555.1). Taxonomy (NCBI): domain Eukaryota; kingdom Metazoa; phylum Chordata; class Actinopteri; order Perciformes; family Stichaeidae; genus Cebidichthys; species Cebidichthys violaceus. The sequence goes on along the minus strand of NW_027176274.1, from coordinate 4,408,869 downwards.
TAGACAATTTGTCTAAGTTCAGATTTGATGTTAGAGGAAACGGTGCATAGTTATAAAATCATTTCACTTCAGCTTAATAGAAGGCCACTTCAAGGTGTCACTCGGAAAAAAACAGGACATTCTGATGTAGCATTTCAAAATAAAAGCCCTTCAAAATCTCATTCACGAGCCAACTTCATATCATGAGACAATTTGTCTAATAAAAAATTAGTACAGATAAAATCATCAAAACAATCAACCCCCCCCACACACACACACACACACACACACACACACACACACACACACACACACACCCTGCATGTTTTGTTTTTTTAACCTCCAATTTGTATTTCATTACAGAACTCACTGAACAAATGAATTAGATGAATTAGAAACTACTCTCGCTTTTTCTTTGGTGTGCCCCTTCTGAAACACATGCGGGTGCAGCGTGAGCAGCATTTGACTGTCACCCACAGAACAGTGACGAGAATGATGAAAAACAAGCCGAAGACATCCAGGCTATGGTACTGAATCCAGTTTAAGTCATGTGCAGCTATCCTTAAATGTGCAGCTCCTTTGTGTCTTATGACGAACTCGGTCCAGAAGACAGCCAGGTCCAAAGGCTCAACAGGACGGTCCAAGTGTACCTGAGACAGCGTCACCATCTTCTCTTTGTAACTGGGGAAAAGTCATATTTTGAGTTAATGGGATGATCTCCAGTTCTGTTCATCAAAAGGTCTACCGTATATCCTCAAGGGCTATAGCACAACTATTTCCTAAAACACTGCTGAAACTTAAAATGTGTAAAATCCGATGCAAAACATTTATGTCAGTCTAAAGATAGAATACACTGCAAATAAACAAGATGGCTTACCTTCTAACAACAACAACAGAAGAAGCAAATTGGTAACTCTTTTAGCTACTAGAAGCATTATGGAGCGACTTTTTTCTATGGGTGGACTCCCACTTTGTTTATCTTGTGCATGCACACAAAGACACTGTATGCACACATGGCTGCAGGTCACATGGTGCACATTTGGTGTGTTTGTTTTGTTTGTAGCATGAGTGTGGATGTACAAGCACGGTTTCATGCAAGGCATCAACAAACATAGAAAGCAAACATGGGTGTAAAAACTGAACTTCTTCAAAACATTTTTGAAAAATAGGCTTTGCAAATGTGTCATGAGGAAGGAACACATTTGTTAAATCTAGTACAGACAATGTGTTCTACACACACAAACAAGAACACTTCACAGGTGCCTTTAAGAGTGCATATAACAAACAGAGGAGTGAGGGAGATGTCAATCAAGCACTCCCTGTACATGCCTACACAGTCCAGATAAGAAGTCTAAGGCCAAGTATGTGATAACACCTGTGTGGGTGGACCATGGGTGTGCAGGGACTTGATGGACAAATTATGAAAATTAAACATATTCTTTTACATACTACAGTGTGAAGTATATATTGTCAAATTTGTCTATTTTCGTCTGTTAATAGGGTTTTCAAAATTTCATCGGAGTAAAAATAAATTCTGTGTTGTTTTAGACCTCTAGTGGCCATATGGAGTTGTTATTTCTGTTTAGTTTATCTGGTGCACACAGAAGGACACACATTACAGTCATTTAGCAGACGCTTTTATCCAAAGCGACTTACAATTCAGTACAATCTATCTACCGTAGACGCAGCTACGGGAGCAATTTTGGGTTTAAGTGTCTTGCTCAAGGACACGCAGACATGAGACTAGCTGGAGGCGGAGATCGAACCGCAGACCCTCTGATTGAAAGGCGGCCCTGCTCTCCACTTAGCCACAGTCACCCGTGTGATGTGGTACAAAGTCCTGCCAATGGTTTCACACTATACATTGTAATATGGGTGGTGGTAATGCGCCAAGGTACGCAGAAATGCGCTAGCAACATCAAAGAAGAAGAAAACTTAATGCTAGTAAACATGGATGGAACAATGCTGCATTTAAAGTACTTTTGGCTTTTATGAGGAAGTAAATGCACTTAACACATGTCTTTGAGCTCATGGATGCACATGTGTTTTGTTGAGTTACACTGAATGTAAACACAAAAATGTGTAGTCTTTTCTTTCACAGTGAGTTTCATGATTTATATATACAAATGAGTGACTATTGTCTTTAATTGACATGCACTTGTCTTACCTTTTGTCATTGATGATTCTATTAAGTGCAGCCAATAGGGTTTCAGTTGTCACATCACACATTGTGAGTTTCTCTGCAACACCTCGGGACACCATGCGATGTACGTTCTCCCCCTGGTCCCCAAAGAGTGGAAACATCAACATGGGTACAGCGTTGCAGATACTCTCATAGATACCATGGGTACCTCCGTGAGTGATGAAGGCTTTAGCTTTGGGATGGGCTGAGGAGCACAGAAACTATTTTAGGTCCAGTCCAAAATGCAGGTAATGTTTAACATGCATTGATTAGTTTACATACACGATGGCATGTTTTAATACATAACACTGTCTGGGGTAAAACTAAACACACCTAGGAGATCATTCTGAGGTAACCACTTCATAAGTCTCACGTTCTTAGGTACATCGTCAGATAAGACTCCAGTGTATCTCCAAACAACCTGAAACAGAAATAATACATGTCCTGATGGTGCCAACCACTGCAGCACTTTTTTTTCATTCACAGACTAATGCAGGTTATTGGATTGAATCTCAGTAAATGGTTATTGTTACCCTTTGAGGAATTTGCCGAAAGGCGTCAATGAACTGTTTAGCCTTCTGCTCGGGCATGTTGGACACCATCGAGCCCAGGGTAAAGACGATAAAGCCGTCGTCTCCTGAGCCATTCACAAACTCCTCCAAGTCCTGCAGGGGGTTGGAAAAGACACAAAAAATTGTTTTTAAAAATGTGTTAAGTACGATCTAGTGGGAAACGACCAAAAGCTGCTGTAATGCATTACTTTAAAGTATAATGAAAGGAATTAACTCATTCAACATCGTAAACAGCACCAATTAAATATTATTAGGAGCATAATCTTGATTGTGCTTTCCCTTGCTCACATTCCACACACTGAATCTTCCATGTGAGCAGACAAACCCGTTCTTTCACAATGTAGTGAGACAATTGTTGGTCAATTATGATAAACAGCCCAAAAAAATCTTTACTATATTTTCAGCACCTGGTAGCACTAAGTTATGATTTTGTGTGTGTCATTTTCATTACATCAGCGTCTTAGGGGTTTGCTTTTGCCTGACTCAACAAAGAGCATGTATACAGTTTGCCTTAAGTGAATCCAGATGTGACGCACGCTTATTTACTTTGACATACATTCTTTGAATACTCACCGCTGGCAGAGGAGCTTTCTGTCCACAATTGATCCCTCCAATAAAAACCATGTTTGGCAACTGAGGTCTGGGCCATTCGAAAGCAAAGTCATATCTGAGAAGCCAGATTGCGCCATTGCTAATAATGCCCCTGTAGGTCATGTTGTCTCCTAGGTACCTGCTGACCAGATCGTCAAAGTTGGCATACATTATTTTGCACACGTAGGACTCCAAAATGGACATCACCATGTTTTTGACTCTCTGTGGGAAGGTCATGACGTCTGTATTACCAGAGTAGGACACAGGAACGTAGGAAGGAGGAGAGGGGCACTGGTTAGCCTTTATATCCAGCTCACATGGAAGTCCATTCAGGAAATAAACTGCAGGAATGGAAAAGATGTGAGCCAGGATGGAGCCACAGGGAAGGAAGGGGTCTGTAAGCACAAGATCGAAGCCCCCTCCCTTCAGTTGACTCATTAGAGGCTGGTTGTTCAGTAAACTCTCGCAGCCTTTCACCTGCATCGATGTAAAGTTAATCAACCGCTGCAGGTCGACAAACATATCTGTGATGTCTGGTGGCTTGAGGAAAACTCCATCCTTCAGCAGGTCGAATAGTGCATCCAGTTCAGCTTTGGTGTAGGGCACTTGGTAGATCTCAGTCTTGTAGCTCTCTGAGCCATGGATCAACAGGCTGGTTTCAGGCACCAGCACAACAGCCTCATGGCCCCTTTGGCTAAGCTCCTTCACCAGTATCTTCATGCTAAGCCAGTGACTCCCATCCACAGGCATAACCAGCACCTTCCCCCCTTGAACGAGACCCGGACTGAGGCAGCACAGCCAGGCCACCAGTCCCAGTGCAGGAAACCACTCCCCGCTGCTCATTGCCTCCTTTCTGTAGTGCAAGCTTGCTCATTGTAAGAGGTAGTGGCAGCTGTTTTTAAGAGGTACAGCTTCTATGTGTGTGTGTGTGTGTGTGTGTGTGTGTGTGTGTGTGTGTGTGTGTGTGTGTGTATGTGTCTAAGTTCAGCAGGAAGTTGCGTTTGCAGGCGGGCTTTCATATAACCACAGGAAGACAGAGGGAGTGATATTCCCAGTGGAATTTGCCTGCTCAGAGTTTGACTCCGGATAATCATTCTTTTGTGGGACTTTGTTTATTTTCTTTACACTTCCTCTTTTTCGGGTCATGTCTTTGTGTGTCACAACATTCAATATATTGTGACATAGTGCAACTTTTAACTTTTATATTGTACATTGTGATTCCGTTTTGTTGTTATAGCATGTGAAATAGTGCAGTCTAAGCATTATAGCAACAATTCATCCCAAAAATGAAATATGTTAACAGAAATAAGTTGAGCGTCTTTTGAGATATCAGTAGTAAAAATGATTACCTTCATTCTATTTACCTTAACTGCAATTTCTCTTTTTATTCTTATTTCATTTCACCAGCAGTGGACTTTAACGTTCATTAAGACTTGCAAGTCATGGTGGCTGTGCAAGTCTGCAGCTCTTACTGCCTGTTGATTGGTTACTTTGGCTGCTCCTTCTCTCCTCCCCCTGGAAAACACAGACGTGCGTGCCTATAATGGTCCATTGCATATGAACTCTTTTCAACTCTTTTTGTTCACCCACTCCCGTCACACTGGCTGGGGGGCCTTACAAATACCCTGTTCAGGTGGCAGCGAGGGGTTGGAGGGAAGATCGCTGTTGACGGGCTCACGACCGTTGGCGCTGTCTGCTGGGAACATTGTGCTATCTGTGTTTGGCGAGACAAATAAATTGTTTCCTTTTGGCCACTAGCTTGTTGCAGAGATGGGCAAAAATACATCAACATGTATTTTGATACAAAATACAAAATACCCCTCAAATAAATGTATTAAAATAAAATACAAAATACTGGTGCCAGAAAATGTAACAAAATACAATACATGTATTTTGTATTTAAGATATAGGAAATAATTTTTTCTGGATTTTCTGTTTTCTCACAATTTGGAATAGCAGAGCATTCAGGTTTGGGCTCTATATATATATATATATACATATATATATATATATATATATACATCTTTATATATATACATGTATATATATATGTATATATATATATACATATTTATATATACATGTATATATATATATATATATATATATACATATTTATATATATACATGTATATATATATATATATATATATATATATATATATATATATATATATATATATATGTATATATATATATACATGTATATATATATATAATGTACACAAAGCTCTGGTGAACCCCACAAAAAGGAAGATCAGTCACAGAATGTCAGTGTAACTAAGCAAAGCTATTAAAAGACAACAACTTGATTGATTGTGTATAGATATATTTGTATTAATGGGACTTAACAGCCCATAAACGTTGGCTTTGTATCAACAAGAAAATATTCATCACATATGAATAACATCACACAGTAGGCCTATGTATACTATAAAAGCAATTAAAACCAGTTGTACACAGGTAAAGAGCCTAAATAAATGACTGTACTGATACATTTTGTCCACCCGGCCAACTGTAGAATGTATGAAATAATAAAACTAAGAATACTTTCATAATATGCCTTTTAAATCAAGTAAATTGGATTTTAATGTTTTTTTTAACAAATGGACATCTACTGTCATAGCCTGGCTAACTGTGAACTATAGTATCTGCCAGTAATTGATATGGCATTATGACATTCACATTGAGAAGATACAGCATCACTTGTAATACAGTGCGAGATTAGATGGTCAGAAGTCTCTTGATAAGGTTATCATGAACATACAAGATCCCAATCGCCCTCTTCCTACAGCTAGCTACTCCACTGATAAGTTAACTTGCTAAACACTGGCTATGCACTAGCCTAGACAGCATGCTAGCGTCATTAGCATGTTAGCATCGATCGCTACTTTGATATTATAACCATCACCATGTATATACAATAGGCTATGTAGCCAGACCCAGACATAAATTATACATCAAGCTAGTTGACATCTGTCACACTCAGATAACATATGTACCTTGAGAGACAATCCGTTGAACTTGAAACTCTGAAGGCTGAACTCGTGAACTGTTTTTTGATTTGTGGAGAAAGTATTTTGAGTATTTTAAATACAAAATTACTCCACTCTAAAGTATTTTGTTACAAATTACGTTAGATTTTTTATCGGCCTTATCAAATACAAATTACAAAATACTCAAAAGTCTAATTTCAGATTTGATGTTAGAGGAAATTGTGGATAGTTACAACATCATTTTACTTCAAATTAATAGCAGGCCACCTCAAGGTGTCACTCAGAGGAAACAAGGACATTCTGATGTAGCATTTCAAAATAAAAGCCCTTCAAAATCTCATTCAAGAGCCAACTTCAAATCACATTCACGAAATTCATCAGCAAATCAATGTATGAATTAAGCTATTAGCTACTGTTGTTAGTGATATGTCAGTAAATCATTCCACCCACTCAATAACCAAAGTTAGCTCCTGCAGCCTGTAAAACCATTTACCCCACAATCACAGTGCTGGACAGTCCACCTGGAGAAACTTCAAAGTAAAGTAGTGTCTATGTCATTCAACTTTATTCGTATTGCCCAAAATCACAACAGTCTAAAGTGTATTTATTCCAAATTAGTTTTTTTTGTGTAGCCTGTTATAAAAAATGATTACAGATAAAATCATCAAAACAATCACCCCCCCCCCCCCCCCACACACACACACACACACACACTCACCCTCATACACACGCACACACACACACACACACACACACACACACACACACACACACACACACACTCAAATACAAACAACCTGCATGTTTTTTCAAACTCCAATTTGTATTTCATTACAGAACTCATTGAACAAATGAATTAGATGAATTACAAACTACTCTCGCTTTTTCTTTGGTGTGCCCCTTCTGAAACACATGCGGGTGCAGCGTGAGCAGCATTTGACTGTCACCCACAGAACAGTGACGAGAATGATGAAAAACAAGCCGAAGACATCCAGGCTATGGTACTGAATCCAGTTTAAGTCATGTGCAGCTATCCTTAAATGTGCAGCTCCTTTGTGTCTTATGACGAACTCGGTCCAGAAGACAGCCAGGTCCAAAGGCTCAACAGGACGGTCCAAGTGTACCTGAGACAGCGTCACCATCTTCTCTTTGTAACTGGGGAAAAGTCATATTTTGAGTTAATGGGATGATCTCCAGTTCTGTTCATCAAAAGGTCTACCGTATATCCTCAAGGGCTATAGCACAACTATTTCCTAAAACACTGCTGAAACTTAAAATGTGTAAAATCCGATGCAAAACATTTATGTCAGTCTAAAGATAGAATACACTGCAAATAAACAAGATGGCTTACCTTCTAACAACAACAACAACAGAAGAAGCAAATTGGTAACTCTTTTAGCTACTAGAAGCATTATGGAGCGACTTTTTTCTATGGGTGGACTCCCACTTTGTTTATCTTCTGCATGCACACAAAGACACTGTATGCACACATGGCTGCAGGTCACATGGTGCACATTTGGTGTGTTTGTTTTGTTTGTAGCATGAGTGTGGATGTACAAGCACGGTTTCATGCAAGGCATCAACAAACATAGAAAGCAAACATGGGTGTAAAAACTGAACTTCTTCAAAACATTTTTGAAAAATAGGCTTTGCAAATGTGTCATGAGGAAGGAACACATTTGTTAAATCTAGTACAGACAATGTGTTCTACACACACAAACAAGAACACTTCACAGGTGCCTTTAAGAGTGCATATAACAAACAGAGGAGTGAGGGAGATGTCAATCAAGCACTCCCTGTACATGCCTACACAGTCCAGATAAGAAGTCTAAGGCCAAGTATGTGATAACACCTGTGTGGGTGGACCATGGGTGTGCAGGGACTTGATGGACAAATTATCAAAATTAAACATATTCTTTTACATACTACAGTGTGAAGTATATATTGTCAAATTTGTCTATTTTCGTCTGTTAATAGGGTTTTCAAAATTTCATCGGAGTAAAAATAAATTCTGCGTTGTTTTAGACCTCTAGTGGCCATATGGAGTTGTTATTTCTGTTTAGTTTATCTGGTGCACACAGAAGGACACACATTACAGTCATTTAGCAGACGCTTTTATCCAAAGCGACTTACAATTCAGTACAATCTATCTACCGTAGACGCAGCTACGGGAGCAATTTTGGGTTTAAGTGTCTTGCTCAAGGACACGCAGACATGAGACTAGCTGGAGGCGGAGATCGAACCGCAGACCCTCTGATTGAAAGGCGGCCCTGCTCTCCACTTAGCCACAGTCACCCGTGTGATGTGGTACAAAGTCCTGCCAATGGTTTCACACTATACATTGTAATATGGGTGGTGGTAATGCGCCAAGGTACGCAGAAATGCGCTAGCAACATCAAAGAAGAAGAAAACTTAATGCTAGTAAACATGGATGGAACAATGCTGGATTTAAAGTACTTTTGGCTTTTATGAGGAAGTAAATGCACTTAACACATGTCTTTGAGCTCATGGATGCACATGTGTTTTGTTGAGTTACACTGAATGTAAACACAAAAATGTGTAGTCTTTTCTTTCACAGTGAGTTTCATGATTTATATATACAAATGAGTGACTATTGTCTTTAATTGACATGCACTTGTCTTACCTTTTGTCATTGATGATTCTATTAAGTGCAGCCAATAGGGTTTCAGTTGTCACATCACACATTGTGAGTTTCTCTGCAACACCTCGGGACACCATGCGATGTACGTTCTCCCCCTGGTCCCCAAAGAGTGGAAACATCAACATGGGTACAGCGTTGCAGATACTCTCATAGATACCATGGGTACCTCCGTGAGTGATGAAGGCTTTAACTTTGGGATGGGCTGAGGAGCACAGAAACTATTTTAGGTCCAGTCCAAAATGCAGGTAATGTTTAACATGCATTGATTAGTTTACATACACGATGGCATGTTTTAATACATAACACTGTCTGGGGTAAAACTAAACACACCTAGGAGATCATTCTGAGGTAACCACTTCATAAGTCTCACGTTCTTAGGTACATCGTCAGATAAGACTCCAGTGTATCTCCAAACAACCTGAAACAGAAATAATACATGTCCTGATGGTGCCAACCACTGCAGCACTTTTTTTTTCATTCATAGACTAAAGCAGGTTATTGGATTGAATGTCAGTAAAGTGATTTAATCTGTAATGGTTATTGTTACCCTTTGAGGAATTTGCCGAAAGGCGTCAATGAACTGTTTAGCCTTCTGCTCGGGCATGTTGGACACCATCGAGCCCAGGGTAAAGACGATAAAGCCGTCGTCTCCTGAGCCATTCACAAACTCCTCCAAGTCCTGCAGGGGGTTGGAAAAGACACAAAAAATTGTTTTTAAAACGTGTTAAGTACGATCTAGTGGGCAACGACCAAAAGCTGCTGTGATGCATTACTTTAACTCATTCAACATCGTAAACAGCACCAATTAAATATTATTAGGAGGATAATCTTGATTGTGCTTTCCCTTGCTCACATTCCACACACTGAATCTTCCATGTGAGCAGACAAACCCGTTCTTTCACAATGTAGTGAGACAATTGTTGGTCAATTATGATAAACAGCCCAAAAAAATCTTTACTATATTTTCAGCACCTAGTAGCACTAAGTTATGATTTTGTGTGTGTCATTTTCATTTCATCAGCGTCTTAGGGGTTTGCTTTTGCCTGACTCAACAAAGAGCATGTATACAGTTTGCCTTAAGTGAATCCAGATGTGACGCACGCTTATTTACTCTGACATACATTCTTTGAATACTCACCGCTGGCAGAGGAGCTTTCTGTCCACAATTGATCCCTCCAATAAAAACCATGTTTGGCAACTGAGGTCTGGGCCATTCGAAAGCAAAGTCATATCTGAGAAGCCAGATTGCGCCATTGCTAATAATGCCCCTGTAGGTCATGTTGTCTCCTAGGTACCTGCTGACCAGATCGTCAAAGTTGGCATACATTATTTTGCACACGTAGGACTCCAAAATGGACATCACCATGTTTTTGACTCTCTGTGGGAAGGTCATGACATCTGTATTCCCAGAGTAGTACACAGGAACGTAGGAAGGAGGAGAGGGGCACTGGTTAGCCTTTATATCCAGCTCACATGGAAGTCCACGCAGGAAATAAACTGCAGGAATGGAAAAGATGTGAGCCAGGATGGAGCCACAGGGAAGGAAGGGGTCTGTAAGCACAAGATCGAAGCCCCCTCCCTTCAGTTGACTCATTAGAGGCTGGTTGTTCAGTAAACTCTCGCAGCCTTTCACCTGCATCGTTGTAAAGTTAATCAACCGCTGCAGGTCGACAAACATATCTGTGATGTCTGGTGGCTTGAGGAAAACTCCATCCTTCAGCTGGTCGAATAGTGCATCCAGTTCAGCTTTGGTGTAGGGCACTTGGTAGATCTCAGTCTTGTAGCTCTCTGAGCCATGGATCAACAGGCTGGTTTCAGGCACCAGCACAACAGCCTCATGGCCCCTTTGGCTAAGCTCCTTCACCAGTATCTTCATGCTAAGCCAGTGACTCCCATCCACAGGCATAACCAGCACCTTCCCCCCTTGAACGAGACCCGGACTGAGGCAGCACAGCCAGGCCACCAGTCCCAGTGCAGGAAACCACTCCCCGCTGCTCATTGCCTCCTTTCTGTAGTGCAAGCTTGCTCATTGTAAGAGGTAGTGGCAGCTGTTTTTAAGAGGTACAGCTTCTATGTGTGTGTGTGTGTGTGTGTATGTGTCTAAGTTCAGCAGGAAGTTGCGTTTGCAGGCGGGCTTTCATATAACCACAGGAAGACAGAGGGAGTGATATTCCCAGTGGAATTTGCCTGCTCAGAGTTTGACTCCGGATAATCATTCTTTTGTGGGACTTTGTTTATTTTCTTTACACTTCCTCTTTTTTGGGTCATGTCTTTGTGTGTCACAACATTCAATATATTGTGACATAGTGCAACTTTTAACTTTTATATTGTACGTTGTGATTCCGTTTTGTTGTTATAGCATGTGAAATAGTGCAGTCTAAGCATTATAGCAACAATTCATCCCAAAAATGAAATATGTTAACAAAAATAAGTTGAGCGTCTTTTGAGATATCAGTAGTAAAAATGATTACCTTCATTCTATTTACCTTAACTGCAATTTCTCTTTTTATTCTTATTTCATTTCACCAGCAGTGGACTTTAACGTTCATTAAGACTTGCAAGTCATGGTGGCTGTGCAAGTCTGCAGCTCTTACTGCCTGTTGATTGGTTACTTTGGCTGCTCCTTCTCTCCTCCCCCTGGAAAACACAGACGTGCATGCCTATAATGGTCCATTGCATATGAACTCTTTTCAACTCTTTTTGTTCACCCACTCCCGTCACACTGGCTGGGGGGCCTTACAAATACCCTGTTCAGGTGGCAGCGAGGGGTTGGAGGGAAGATCGCTGTTGACGGGCTCACGACCGTTGGCGCTGTCTGCTGGGAACATTGTGCTATCTGTGTTTGGCGAGACAAATAAATTGTTTCCTTTTGGCCACTAGCTTGTTGCAGAGATGGGCAAAAATACATCAACATGTATTTTGATACAAAATACAAAATACCCCTCAAATAAATGTATTAAAATAAAATACAAAATACTGGTGCCAGAAAATGTAACAAAATACAATACATGTATTTTGTATAAAAACGAGACCTATTTGCAGGCCTCAGCTCGAATAAAGATAAGAAATACCTAATTAATTGTATAAAAAAAAAAATATATATATTTTTGAGATGAGAAAAATCATGGAACTATCAGAATACATGTTACTGGTTCACATAAGATAAGGATGGAACACAGCAGAACTTGGAAAACTCAAAAGCTCGATCTTGAAAAACAGCACTTTTAGGGTATTGTTTTTTGGAAAGTATGGGTATCCAAGACTTTTAATATGCTGGGCTCTTAGAACAACTGATATAGGCTCTATATACACAGCTATACATAGATACAGTGAAACATTTATGAAATATAGAACATTTCAAATTAGAAAACTGATCAAATACTCCAATATTTGAATAAAAAAGTATTTTTAAAATTCAAAAACACTCTATATCACTTCTATGTATCACTCATGATGTTCATTGAATCAATAGACCGAAGATTGGACCTTTTTTGAGTGTTTTAAGCTCTTTCTATGCCCTTTTTAGTTATTTAGTTTAAGGTCAAATCCTGCTTCAGACTCTCTGTTCAGGGCTGTATCTCAGCCCCCCCTTCTCCGATTTTCACCATTGAGACATCCTTCGAACCGTAGGAGCCAATAGAATTGCCTGGAATTGAAAGCTAGATGATTGACAGCACTATTAGCCAATAAAGCTCAAAAAGGTCCAGCTCTGAAATCTGATTTGCTGAGCTTCCAACCCTCCCAAGAATCCGAGGAGTGTCGGAGAGACACGAATCGAACGGATTCACACGGAGCACCAGCAGCTGGACAAACATGCGTTGGAAGTACGGAGATATTCCATTTTTTCGCTGAGATTCGACCAAAAGTAAGTACAATATTCGATGAAAGCTGTGTGACTTTTTGTGTTCGAAGCTGAATATCTCTGCGATGGTTTACCGGGGAGAGAAATGGAAACTATGTCCGTAATCTCCGTCAGGCGCTCGTGCTTTTTCATGCTGCATGTTCGTAGGTAGCACGTTGCTAACGGAGTGTAGCAGCCTTTTTCTCCGGTCTGTCCCAGTCATATCGAGTATGATTTATGATATTTTGTTATTTGTTTGCTTGGCTGATGGGAGATGTGTTTGTCTCATGTAGAAGTGACCTAGTTCATGTTGTTCCCAGGACGCTGAGGTTTCTGCAGAACTATAACATCACTATATTCGTTCTTCGTGGGTTCTCTGCCAGTTACTTTTAACACAAAACTCTCTAAGTTTTGATGTACTCTGCGTCCAAATGGGGGACCCTCGGGTGTATCTGGTAAGATATAGGAAATAATTTTTTCTGGATTTTCTGTTTTCTCACAATTTGGAATAGCAGAGCATTCAGGTTTGGGCTCTCTCTATATATATATATATATATATATATATATATATATATATATGTATATATATATGTATATATATATATATATATATATATATATATATGTATATATATATATATATATATATACATATATATATATATATATATATATATATATATATATATATATGTATATATATATATAATGTACACAAAGCTCTGGTGAACCCCACAAAAAGGAAGATCAGTCACAGAATGTCAGTGTAACTAAGCAAAGCTATTAAAAGACAACAACTTGATTGATTGTGTATAGATATATTTGTATTAATGGGACTTAACAGCCCATAAACGTTGGCTTTGTATCAACAAGAAAATATTCATCACATATGAATAACATCACACAGTAGGCCTATGTATACTATAAAAGCAATTAAAACCAGTTGTACACAGGTAAAGAGCCTAAATAAATGACTGTACTGATACATTTTGTCCACCCGGCCAACTGTAGAATGTATGAAATAATAAAACTAAGAATACTTTCATAATATGCCTTTTAAATCAAGTAAATTGGATTTTAATGTTTTTTTTAACAAATGGACATCTACTGTCATAGCCTGGCTAACTGTGAACTATAGTATCTGCCAGTAATTGATATGGCATTATGACATTCACATTGAGAAGATACAGCATCACTTGTAATACAGTGCGAGATTAGATGGTCAGAAGTCTCTTGATAAGGTTCTCATGAACATACAAGATCCCAATCGCCCTCTTCCTACAGCTAGCTACTCCACTGATAAGTTAACTTGCTAAACACTGGCTATGCACTAGCCTAGACAGCATGCTAGTATCATTAGCATGTTAGCATCGATCGCTACTTTGATATTATAACCATCACCATGTATATACAATAGGCTATGTAGCCAGACCCAGACATAAATTATACATCAAGCTAGTTGACATCTGTCACACTCAGATAACATATGTACCTTGAGAGACAATCCGTTGAACTTGAAACTCTGAAGGCTGAACTCGTGAACTGTTTTTTGATTTGTGGAGAAAGTATTTTGAGTATTTTAAATACAAAATTACTCCACTCTAAAGTATTTTGTTACAAATTACGTTAGATTTTTTATCGGCCTTATCAAATACAAATTACAAAATACTCAAAAGTCTAATTTCAGATTTGATGTTAGAGGAAATTGTGGATAGTTACAACATCATTTTACTTCAAATTAATAGCAGGCCACCTCAAGGTGTCACTCAGAGGAAACAAGGACATTCTGATGTAGCATTTCAAAATAAAAGCCCTTCAAAATCTCATTCAAGAGCCAACTTCAAATCACATTCATGAAATTCATCAGCAAATCAATGTATGAATTAAGCTATTAGCTACTGTTGTTAGTGATATGTCAGTAAATCATTCCACCCACTCAATAACCAAAGTTAGCTCCTGCAGCCTGTAAAACCATTTACCCCACAATCACAGTGCTGGACAGTCCACCTGGAGAAACTTCAAAGTAAAGTAGTGTCTATGTCATTCAACTTTATTCGTATTGCCCAAAATCACAACAGTCTAAAGTGTATTTATTCCAAATTAGTTTTTTTTGTGTAGCCTGTTATAAAAAATGATTACAGATAAAATCATCAAAACAATCACCAAACACACACACACACACACACACACACACACACACACACACACACACACACACACACACACACACACACACACACACACACACACACACACACACACACACTCACCCTCACACACACGCACACACACACACACACACACACACACACACACACACACACACTCAAATACAAACAACCTGCATGTTTTTTCAAACTCCAATTTGTATTTCATTACAGAACTCATTGAACAAATGAATTAGATGAATTAGAAACTACTCTCGCTTTTTCTTTGGTGTGCCCCTTCTGAAACACATGCGGGTGCAGCGTGAGCAACATTTGACTGTCACCCACAGAACAGTGACGAGAATGATGAAAAACAAGCCGAAGACATCCAGGCTATGGTACTGAATCCAGTTTAAGTCATGTGCAGCTATCCTTAAATGTGCAGCTCCTTTGTGTCTTATGACGAACTCGGTCCAGAAGACAGCCAGGTCCAAAGGCTCAACAGGACGGTCCAAGTGTACCTGAGACAGCGTCACCATCTTCTCTTTGTAACTGGGGAAAAGTCATATTTTGAGTTAATGGGATGATCTCCAGTTCTGTTCATCAAAAGGTCTACCGTATATCCTCAAGGGCTATAGCACAACTATTTCCTAAAACACTGCTGAAACTTAAAATGTGTAAAATCCGATGCAAAACATTTATGTCAGTCTAAAGATAGAATACACTGCAAATAAACAAGATGGCTTACCTTCTAACAACAACAACAGAAGAAGCAAATTGGTAACTCTTTTAGCTACTAGAAGCATTATGGAGCGACTTTTTTCTATGGGTGGACTCCCACTTTGTTTATCTTGTGCATGCACACAAAGACACTGTATGCACACATGGCTGCAGGTCACATGGTGCACATTTGGTGTGTTTGTTTTGTTTGTAGCATGAGTGTGGATGTACAAGCACGGTTTCATGCAAGGCATCAACAAACATAGAAAGCAAACATGGGTGTAAAAACTGAACTTCTTCAAAACATTTTTGAAAAATAGGCTTTGCAAATGTGTCATGAGGAAGGAACACATTTGTTAAATCTAGTACAGACAATGTGTTCTACACACACAAACAAGAACACTTCACAGGTGCCTTTAAGAGTGCATATAACAAACAGAGGAGTGAGGGAGATGTCAATCAAGCACTCCCTGTACATGCCTACACAGTCCAGATAAGAAGTCTAAGGCCAAGTATGTGATAACACCTGTGTGGGTGGACCATGGGTGTGCAGGGACTTGATGGACAAATTATCAAAATTAAACATATTCTTTTACATACTACAGTGTGAAGTATATATTGTCAAATTTGTCTATTTTCGTCTGTTAATAGGGTTTTCAAAATTTCATCGGAGTAAAAATAAATTCTGTGTTGTTTTAGACCTCTAGTGGCCATATGGAGTTGTTATTTCTGTTTAGTTTATCTGGTGCACACAGAAGGACACACATTACAGTCATTTAGCAGACGCTTTTATCCAAAGCGACTTACAATTCAGTACAATCTATCTACCGTAGACGCAGCTACGGGAGCAATTTTGGGTTTAAGTGTCTTGCTCAAGGACACGCAGACATGAGACTAGCTGGAGGCGGAGATCGAACCGCAGACCCTCTGATTGAAAGGCGGCCCTGCTCTCCACTTAGCCACAGTCACCCGTGTGATGTGGTACAAAGTCCTGCCAATGGTTTCACACTATACATTGTAATATGGGTGGTGGTAATGCGCCAAGGTACGCAGAAATGCGCTAGCAACATCAAAGAAGAAGAAAACTTAATGCTAGTAAACATGGATGGAACAATGCTGGATTTAAAGTACTTTTGGCTTTTATGAGGAAGTAAATGCACTTAACACATGTCTTTGAGCTCATGGATGCACATGTGTTTTGTTGAGTTACACTGAATGTAAACACAAAAATGTGTAGTCTTTTCTTTCACAGTGAGTTTCATGATTTATATATACAAATGAGTGACTATTGTCTTTAATTGACATGCACTTGTCTTACCTTTTGTCATTGATGATTCTATTAAGTGCAGCCAATAGGGTTTCAGTTGTCACATCACACATTGTGAGTTTCTCTGCAACACCTCGGGACACCATGCGATGTACGTTCTCCCCCTGGTCCCCAAAGAGTGGAAACATCAACATGGGTACAGCGTTGCAGATACTCTCATAGATACCATGGGTACCTCCGTGAGTGATGAAGGCTTTAGCTTTGGGATGGGCTGAGGAGCACAGAAACTATTTTAGGTCCAGTCCAAAATGCAGGTAATGTTTAACATGCATTGATTAGTTTACATACACGATGGCATGTTTTAATACATAACACTGTCTGGGGTAAAACTAAACACACCTAGGAGATCATTCTGAGGTAACCACTTCATAAGTCTCACGTTCTTAGGTACATCGTCAGATAAGACTCCAGTGTATCTCCAAACAACCTGAAACAGAAATAATACATGTCCTGATGGTGCCAACCACTGCAGCACTTTTTTTTTCATTCATAGACTAATGCAGGTTATTGGATTGAATCTCAGTAAATGGTTATTGTTACCCTTTGAGGAATTTGCCGAAAGGCGTCAATGAACTGTTTAGCCTTCTGCTCGGGCATGTTGGACACCATCGAGCCCAGGGTAAAGACGATAAAGCCGTCGTCTCCTGAGCCATTCACAAACTCCTCCAAGTCCTGCAGGGGGTTGGAAAAGACACAACATTTTTTTTTAAAAACGTGTTAAGTACGATCTAGTGGGCAACGACCAAAAGCTGCTGCAATGCATTAAAGTATATTGAAAGGAATTAACTCGATCAACATCGTAAACAGCACCAATTAAATATTATTAGGAGCATAATCTTGATTGTGCTTATTTCAACCGACCCTCTGTTATTGCTTGAGTATTTGATTCCTGTTAACATAACAGGGCCCCTCACTTCTTTTCTTAGCTTGCCATAATCTATAAATCTGCTTTCCCTTGCTCACATTCCACACACTGAATCTTCCATGTGAGCAGACAAACCCGTTCTTTCACAATGTAGTGAGACAGTTGTTGGTCAATTATGATAAACAGCCCAAAAAAATCTTTACTATATTTTCAGCACCTGGTAGCACTAACTTATGATTTTGTGTGTGTCATTTTCATTACATCAGCGTCTTAGGGGTTTGCTTTTGCCTGACTCAACAAAGAGCATGTATACAGTTTGCCTTAAGTGAATCCAGATGTGACGCACGCTTGTTTACTCTGACATACATTCTTTGAATACTCACCGCTGGCAGAGGAGCTTTCTGTCCACAATTGATCCCTCCAATAAAAACCATGTTTGGCAACTGAGGTCTGGGCCATTCGAAAGCAAAGTCATATCTGAGAAGCCAGATTGCGCCATTACTAATAATGCCCCTGTAGGTCATGTTGTCTCCTAGGTACCTGCTGACCAGATCGTCAAAGTTGGCATACATTATTTTGCACACGTAGGACTCCAAAATGGACATCACCATGTTTTTGACTCTCTGTGGGAAGGTCATGACGTCTGTATTACCAGAGTAGTACACAGGAACGTAGGAAGGAGGAGAGGGGCACTGGTTAGCCTTTGTATCCAGCTCACATGGAAGTCCATGCAGGAAATAAACTGCTGGAATGGAAAAGATGTGAGCCAGGATGGAGCCACAGGGAAGGAAGGGGTCTGTAAGCACAAGATCGAAGCCCCCTCCCTTCAGTTGACTCATTAGAGGCTGGTTGTTCAGTAAACTCTCGCAGCCTTTCACCTGCATCGTTGTAAAGTTAATCAAACGCTGCATGTTGAGAAATATATCTGCGATGTCTGGTGGCTTGAGGAAAAGTCCTTCTCTCAGCAGGTCGAGTAGTGCATCCAGTTCAGCTTTGGTGTAGGGCACTTGGTAGATCTCAGTCTTGTAGCTCTCTGAGCCATGGATCAACAGGCTGGTTTCAGGCACCAGCACAACAGCCTCATGGCCCCTTTGGCTAAGCTCCTTCACCAGTACCTCCATGCTAAGCCAGTGACTCCCATCCACAGGCATAACCAGCACCTTCCCCCCTTGAACGGGACCCGGACTGAGGCAGCACAGCCAGGCCACCAGTCCCAGTGCAGGAAACCACTCCCCTCTGCTCATTGCCTCCTTTCTGTAGTGCAAGCTTGCTCGTTGTAAGAGCTAGAGCAGGTGTTGTTAAGAGGTATAGCTTATATGTGTGTGTGCGTGTGAGTGTGTGTGTATGTGTTTAAGTTCAGCAGGAAGTTGCGTTTGCAGGCGGGCTTTCATATAACCACAGGAAGACAGAGGGAGTGATATTCCCAGTGGAATTTGCCTGCTCAGAGTTTGACTCCGGATAATGTGACGACCCTCCTCCTATCATGCACTGGGTGCCCGCGTTTTGTTTCCTGTGTTGCAGGTGGTGATTGGAGGCTCGTCAGCCGGATGAGCAGCACCTGTGCCGGTGTGGCTGGGGGCCTTACAAATACCCTGTTCAGGTGGCAGCGAGGGGTTGGAGGGAAGATCGCTGTTGACGGGCTCACGACCGTTGGTGCTGTCTGCTGGGAACATTGTGCTATCTGTGTTTGACGAGACAAATAAATTGTTTCCTTTTGGCTGCTAGCTTGTCGCAGAGATGTGCAAAAATACATCAAAATGTATTTTGATACAAAATACAAAATACCCCTCAAATAAATGTATTAAAATAAAATACAAAATACTGGTGCCAGAAAATGTAACAAAATACAATACATGTATTTTGTATTTAAAATATAGGAAATACTTTTTTCTGGATTTTCTGTTTTCTCACAATTTGGAATAGCAGAGCATTCAGGTTTGGGCTCTATATATATATATACATATATATATATATATACATGTATATATATATATATATATATATATATATATATATATATATATATATATATATATATATATATATATATATATATATGTATGTAATGTAGACAAAGCTCTGGTGAACGCCACAAAAAGGAAGATCAGTCACAGAATGTCAGTGTAACTAAGCAAAGCTATTAAAAGACAACAACTTGATTGATTGTGTATAGATATATTTGTATTAATGGGACTTAACAGCCCATAAACGTTGGCTTTGTATCAACAAGAAAATATTCATCACATATGAATAACATCACACAGTAGGCCTATGTATACTATAAAAGCAATTAAAACCAGTTGTACACAGGTAAAGAGCCTAAATAAATGACTGTACTGATACATTTTGTCCACCTGGCCAACTGTAGAATGTATGAAATAATAAAACTAACAATACTTTCAAAATATGCCTTTTAAATCAAATAAATTGGATTTTAATGTTTTTTTTAACAAATGGACATCTACTGTCATAGCCTGGCTAACTGTGAACTATAGTATCTGCCAGTAATTGATATGGCATTATGACATTCACATTGAGAAGATACAGCATCACTTGTAATACAGTGCGAGATTAGATGGTCAGAAGTCTCTTGATAAGGTTATCATGAACATACAAGCTCCCAATCTCCCTCTTCCTATAGCTAGCTACTCCACTGATAAGTTAACTTGCTAAACACTGGCTATGCACTAGCCTAGACAGCATGCTAGTATCATTAGCATGTTAGCATCGATCGCTAGTTTGATATTATAACCATCACCATGTATATACAATAGGCTATGTAGCCAGACCCAGACATAAATTATACATCAAGCTAGTTGACATTTTTCACACTCAGATAACATATGTACCTTGAGAGACAATCCGTTGAACTTGAAGCTCTGAAGGCTGAACTCGTGAACTGTTTTTTGATTCGTGGAGAAAGTATTTTGAGTATTTTAAATACAAAATTACTCCACTCTAAATTATTTTGTTACAAATTACGTTAGATTTTTTATCGGCCTTATCAAATACAAATTACAAAATACTCAAAAGTAATTGAAATACGTATTTGAAATACAAGTAATAGAAATACTGCCCATCTCTGGCTCGTTGTCTCCCCGTTCTTGTTTTCAGTCTATGAGCCAGGCTGTGACAATAATCATTGTTTTGTGGGACTTTGCTTATTTTCTTTTCACTTCCTCTTTTTCCTGTCATGTCTTTGTGTCACAACATTCACCATATTGTGACATAGTGCAACTTTTAACTTTTATATTGTAAGTTGTGATTCCGTTTTGTTGTTATAGCATGTGAAGTAGTGCAGTCTGTGAAGAATTTAAAGTTAAAAAGCAATGTTAGTGTGTTTAATAAGCACACCTAGTGGTGGATATAATGTTATAACATGTTTATTTGAAGAAGTGTTAAATCATAAAAGTATAATCATTCTATGTATTAAACTATTAAATATAGTTACTGAATGTTTTGAGGGAAAGAGAGAGACCTTTGAGACAGGCTTTTCAGATCCAAAAACAACTGTATGGTAATGAGAAGAGTTTGGAGAGCCGGCTTCAGGAATGTGAGGTGTGAACAGTGGGGGAAGGAGACGTATTGATCAAACAGAGATGTAGATGAAGACAGCCCTAAGAAAGCGTGGGGGTCGGGTACACGCAGTTTTACGAGGAGGAGGACAGGTCGGACCAGCGGACACTATTCAGATATTATCCTGATCACTTAGACCAATGGAGAGAATTGTCAGAGTACAGGAGGAGACAATCGGATTTCAGCCAATCACAAAGCTGATAATGGACTTTTGAAAGTAAACTACTGACTTTCGGGTATAAAAACATTGTTTGGAGAGACGTTATTCAGTTCTTCATGGCGATCCTCTTTTACAGCAAATTGGCGTTTGTCGGCCTGTTGGGGAGGGCAGTGTTTGAACTGGGTTTCACGAATCCTTACTATCGATAGTGTAATTCAGTTTCTAAGTGTCTTTTAGCTTCTGTGAATTATTAATTCGATTTCATTGTAAACCGGATCCAGCTGACTTTTTGGCGTGACTTCATCGCTCAAACAACATCAGAGCGAGAGGTCCGCGGCCTCCTGCGAAGAGAGGTTAACCACCTTTATAAGTCTACATTCTGATGTAGCATTTCAAAGCAAAAGCCCTTCAAAATCTCATTCATGAGACAATTTGTCTAATTTCAGATTTGATGTTAGAGGAAATTGTGGATAGTTACAACATCATTTTACTTCAAATTAATAGCAGGCCACCTCAAGGTGTCACTCAGAGGAAACAAGGACATTCTGATGTAGCATTTCAAAATAAAAGCCCTTCAAAATCTCATTCACGAGCCAACTTCAAATCACATTCATGAAATTCATCATCAAATCAATGTATGAATTAAGCTATTAGCTACTGTTGTTAGTGATATGTCAGTAAATCATTCCACCCACTCAATAACCAAAGTTAGCTCCTGCAGCCTGTAAAACCATTTACCCCACAATCACAGTGCTGGACAGTCCACCTGGAGAAACTTCAAAGTAAAGTAATGTCTATGTCATTCAACTTTATTCGTATTGCCCAAAATCACAACAGTCTAAAGTGTATTTATTCCAAAATAGTTCCTGTTATAAAAAATTATTACAGATAAAATCATCAACACACACACACTCAAATACAAACAACCTGCATGTTTTTTCAAACTCCAATTTGTATTTCATTACAGAACTCATTGAACAAATGAATTAGATGAATTACAAACTACTCTCGCTTTTTCTTTGGTGTGCCCCTTCTGAAACACATGCGGGTGCAGCGTGAGCAGCATTTGACTGTCACCCACAGAACAGTGACGAGAATGATGAAAAACAAGCCGAAGACATCCAGGCTATGGTACTGAATCCAGTTTAAGTCATGTGCAGCTATCCTTAAATGTGCAGCTCCTTTGTGTCTTATGACGAACTCGGTCCAGAAGACAGCCAGGTCCAAAGGCTCAACAGGACGGTCCAAGTGTACCTGAGACAGCGTCACCATCTTCTCTTTGTAACTGGGGAAAAGTCATATTTTGAGTTAATGGGATGATCTCCAGTTCTGTTCATCAAAAGGTCTACCGTATATCCTCAAGGGCTATAGCACAACTATTTCCTAAAACACTGCTGAAACTTAAAATGTGTAAAATCAGATGCAAAACATTTATGTCAGTCTAAAGATAGAATACACTGCAAATAAACAAGATGGCTTACCTTCTAACAACAACAACAACAGAAGAAGCAAATTGGTAACTCTTTTAGCTACTAGAAGCATTATGGAGCGACTTTTTTCTATGGGTGGACTCCCACTTTGTTTATCTTCTGCATGCACACAAAGACACTGTATGCACACATGGCTGCAGGTCACATGGTGCACATTTGGTGTCTTTTTTTTTTTGGTTTTCAAAATTTCATCTGAGTAAAAATAAATTCTGTGGTGTTTTAGACCTCTAGTGGCCATATGGAGTTGTTATTTCTGTTTAGTTTATCTGGTGCACACAGAAGGACACACATAAATGTGTCATGAGGAAGGAACACATTTGTTAAATCTAGTACAGACAATGTGTTCTACACACACAAACAAGAACACTTCACAGGTGCCTTTAAGAGTGCCTATAACAAACAGAGGAGTGAGGGAGATGTCAATCAAGCACTCCCTGTACATGCCTACACAGTCCAGATAAGAAGTCTAAGGCCAAGTATGTGATAACACCTGTGTGGGTGGACCATGGGTGTGCAGGGACTTGATGGACAAATTATCAAAATTAAACATATTCTTTTACATACTACAGTGTGAAGTATATATTATCAAATTTGTCTATTTTCGTCTGTTAATAGGGTTTTCAAAATTTCATCGGAGTAAAAATAAATTCTGTGTTGTTTTAGACCTCTAGTGGCCATATGGAGTTGTTATTTCTGTTTAGTTTATCTGGTGCACACAGAAGGACACACATTACAGTCATTTAGCAGACGCTTTTATCCAAAGCGACTTACAATTCAGTACAATCTATCTACCGTAGACGCAGCTACGGGAGCAATTTTGGGTTTAAGTGTCTTGCTCAAGGACACGCAGACATGAGACTAGCTGGAGGCGGAGATCGAACCGCAGACCCTCTGATTGAAAGGCGGCCCTGCTCTCCACTTAGCCACAGTCACCCGTGTGATGTGGTACAAAGTCCTGCCAATGGTTTCACACTATACATTGTAATATGGGTGGTGGTAATGCGCCAAGGTACGCAGAAATGCGCTAGCAACATCAAAGAAGAAGAAAACTTAATGCTAGTAAACATGGATGGAACAATGCTGGATTTAAAGTACTTTTGGCTTTTATGAGGAAGTAAATGCACTTAACACATGTCTTTGAGCTCATGGATGCACATGTGTTTTGTTGAGTTACACTGAATGTAAACACAAAAATGTGTAGTCTTTTCTTTCACAGTGAGTTTCATGATTTATATATACAAATGAGTGACTATTGTCTTTAATTGACATGCACTTGTCTTACCTTTTGTCATTGATGATTCTATTAAGTGCAGCCAATAGGGTTTCAGTTGTCACATCACACATTGTGAGTTTCTCTGCAACACCTCGGGACACCATGCGATGTACGTTTTCCCCCTGGTCCCCAAAGAGTGGAAACATCAACATGGGTACAGCGTTGCAGATACTCTCATAGATACCATGGGTACCTCCGTGAGTGATGAAGGCTTTAGCTTTGGGATGGGCTGAGGAGCAAAGAAACTATTTTAGGTCCAGTCCAAAATGCAGGTAATGTTTAACATGCATTGATTAGTTTACATACACGATGGCATGTTTTAATACATAACACTGTCTGGGGTAAAACTAAACACACCTAGGAGATCATTCTGAGGTAACCACTTCATAAGTCTCACGTTCTTAGGTACATCGTCAGATAAGACTCCAGTGTATCTCCAAACAACCTGAAACAGAAATAATACATGTCCTGATGGTGCCAACCACTGCAGCACTTTTTTTTCATTCATAGACTAATGCAGGTTATTGGATTGAATCTCAGTAAATGGTTATTGTTACCCTTTGAGGAATTTGCCGAAAGGCGTCAATGAACTGTTTAGCCTTCTGCTCGGGCATGTTGGACACCATCGAGCCCAGGGTAAAGACGATAAAGCCGTCGTCTCCTGAGCCATTCACAAACTCCTCCAAGTCCTGCAGGGGGTTGGAAAAGACACAAAAAATAGTTTTTAAAACGTGTTAAGTACGATCTAGTGGGCAACGACCAAAAGCTGCTGCAATGCATTAAAGTATATTGAAAGGAATTAACTCGATCAACATCGTAAACAGCACCAATTAAATATTATTAGGAGCATAATCTTGATTGTGCTTATTTCAACCGACCCTCTGTTATTGCTTGAGTATTTGATTCCTGTTAACATAACAGGGCCCCTCACTTCTTTTCTTAGCTTGCCATAATCTATAAATCTGCTTTCCCTTGCTCACATTCCACACACTGAATCTTCCATGTGAGCAGACAAACCCGTTCTTTCACAATGTAGTGAGACAATTGTTGGTCAATTATGATAAACAGCCCAAAAAAATCTTTACTATATTTTCAGCACCTGGTAGCACTAAGTTATGATTTTGTGTGTGTCATTTTCATTTCATCAGCATCTTAGGGGTTTGCTTTTGCCTGACTCAACAAAGAGCATGTATACAGTTTGCCTTAAGTGAATCCAGATGTGACGCACGCTTATTTACTTTGACATACATTCTTTGAATACTCACCGCTGGCAGAGGAGCTTTCTGTCCACAATTGATCCCTCCAATAAAAACCATGTTTGGCAACTGAGGTCTGGGCCATTCGAAAGCAAAGTCATATCTGAGAAGCCAGATTGCGCCATTGCTAATAATGCCCCTGTAGGTCATGTTGTCTCCTAGGTACCTGCTGACCAGATCGTCAAAGTTGGCATACATTATTTTGCACACGTAGGACTCCAAAATGGACATCACCATGTTTTTGACTCTCTGTGGGAAGGTCATGACATCTGTATTCCCAGAGTAGTACACAGGAACGTAGGAAGGAGGAGAGGGGCACTGGTTAGCCTTTATATCCAGCTCACATGGAAGTCCACGCAGGAAATAAACTGCAGGAATGGAAAAGATGTGAGCCAGGATGGAGCCACAGGGAAGGAAGGGGTCTGTAAGCACAAGATCGAAGCCCCCTCCCTTCAGTTGACTCATTAGAGGCTGGTTGTTCAGTAAACTCTCGCAGCCTTTCACCTGCATCGATGTAAAGTTAATCAACCGCTGCAGGTCGACAAACATATCTGTGATGTCTGGTGGCTTGAGGAAAACTCCATCCTTCAGCAGGTCGAATAGTGCATCCAGTTCAGCTTTGGTGTAGGGCACTTGGTAGATCTCAGTCTTGTAGCTCTCTGAGCCATGGATCAACAGGCTGGTTTCAGGCACCAGCACAACAGCCTCATGGCCCCTTTGGCTAAGCTCCTTCACCAGTATCTTCATGCTAAGCCAGTGACTCCCATCCACAGGCATAACCAGCACCTTCCCCCCTTGAACGAGACCCGGACTGAGGCAGCACAGCCAGGCCACCAGTCCCAGTGCAGGAAACCACTCCCCGCTGCTCATTGCCTCCTTTCTGTAGTGCAAGCTTGCTCATTGTAAGAGGTAGTGGCAGCTGTTTTTAAGAGGTACAGCTTCTATGTGTGTGTGTATGTGTCTAAGTTCAGCAGGAAGTTGCGTTTGCAGGCGGGCTTTCATATAACCACAGGAAGACAGAGGGAGTGATATTCCCAGTGGAATTTGCCTGCTCAGAGTTTGACTCCGGATAATCATTCTTTTGTGGGACTTTGTTTATTTTCTTTACACTTCCTCTTTTTTGGGTCATGTCTTTGTGTGTCACAACATTCAATATATTGTGACATAGTGCAACTTTTAACTTTTATATTGTACGTTGTGATTCCGTTTTGTTGTTATAGCATGTGAAATAGTGCAGTCTAAGCATTATAGCAACAATTCATCCCAAAAATGAAATATGTTAACAAAAATAAGTTGAGCGTCTTTTGAGATATCAGTAGTAAAAATGATTACCTTCATTCTATTTACCTTAACTGCAATTTCTCTTTTTATTCTTATTTCATTTCACCAGCAGTGGACTTTAACGTTCATTAAGACTTGCAAGTCATGGTGGCTGTGCAAGTCTGCAGCTCTTACTGCCTGTTGATTGGTTACTTTGGCTGCTCCTTCTCTCCTCCCCCTGGAAAACACAGACGTGCATGCCTATAATGGTCCATTGCATATGAACTCTTTTCAACTCTTTTTGTTCACCCACTCCCGTCACACTGGCTGGGGGGCCTTACAAATACCCTGTTCAGGTGGCAGCGAGGGGTTGGAGGGAAGATCGCTGTTGACGGGCTCACGACCGTTGGCGCTGTCTGCTGGGAACATTGTGCTATCTGTGTTTGGCGAGACAAATAAATTGTTTCCTTTTGGCCACTAGCTTGTTGCAGAGATGGGCAAAAATACATCAACATGTATTTTGATACAAAATACAAAATACCCCTCAAATAAATGTATTAAAATAAAATACAAAATACTGGTGCCAGAAAATGTAACAAAATACAATACATGTATTTTGTATAAAAACGAGACCTATTTGCAGGCCTCAGCTCGAATAAAGATAAGAAATACCTAATTAATTGTATAAAAAAAAAAAATATATATTTTTGAGATGAGAAAAATCATGGAACTATCAGAATACATGTTACTGGTTCACATAAGATAAGGATGGAACACAGCAGAACTTGGAAAACTCAAAAGCTCGATCTTGAAAAACAGCACTTTTAGGGTATTGTTTTTTGGAAAGTATGGGTATCCAAGACTTTTAATATGCTGGGCTCTTAGAACAACTGATATAGGCTCTATATACACAGCTATACATAGATACAGTGAAACATTTATGAAATATAGAACATTTCAAATTAGAAAACTGATCAAATACTCCAATATTTGAATAAAAAAGTATTTTTAAAATTCAAAAACACTCTATATCACTTCTATGTATCACTCATGATGTTCATTGAATCAATAGACCGAAGATTGGACCTTTTTTGAGTGTTTTAAGCTCTTTCTATGCCCTTTTTAGTTATTTAGTTTAAGGTCAAATCCTGCTTCAGACTCTCTGTTCAGGGCTGTATCTCAGCCCCCCCTTCTCCGATTTTCACCATTGAGACATCCTTCGAACCGTAGGAGCCAATAGAATTGCCTGGAATTGAAAGCTAGATGATTGACAGCACTATTAGCCAATAAAGCTCAAAAAGGTCCAGCTCTGAAATCTGATTTGCTGAGCTTCCAACCCTCCCAAGAATCCGAGGAGTGTCGGAGAGACACGAATCGAACGGATTCACACGGAGCACCAGCAGCTGGACAAACATGCGTTGGAAGTACGGAGATATTCCATTTTTTCGCTGAGATTCGACCAAAAGTAAGTACAATATTCGATGAAAGCTGTGTGACTTTTTGTGTTCGAAGCTGAATATCTCTGCGATGGTTTACCGGGGAGAGAAATGGAAACTATGTCCGTAATCTCCGTCAGGCGCTCGTGCTTTTTCATGCTGCATGTTCGTAGGTAGCACGTTGCTAACGGAGTGTAGCAGCCTTTTTCTCCGGTCTGTCCCAGTCATATCGAGTATGATTTATGATATTTTGTTATTTGTTTGCTTGGCTGATGGGAGATGTGTTTGTCTCATGTAGAAGTGACCTAGTTCATGTTGTTCCCAGGACGCTGAGGTTTCTGCAGAACTATAACATCACTATATTCGTTCTTCGTGGGTTCTCTGCCAGTTACTTTTAACACAAAACTCTCTAAGTTTTGATGTACTCTGCGTCCAAATGGGGGACCCTCGGGTGTATCTGGTAAGATATAGGAAATAATTTTTTCTGGATTTTCTGTTTTCTCACAATTTGGAATAGCAGAGCATTCAGGTTTGGGCTCTATATATATATATATATATATATATATATATATATATATATATATATATATATATATATGTGTATATATATATATATATATGTATATATATATAATGTACACAAAGCTCTGGTGAACCCCACAAAAAGGAAGATCAGTCACAGAATGTCAGTGTAACTAAGCAAAGCTATTAAAAGACAACAACTTGATTGATTGTGTATAGATATATTTGTATTAATGGGACTTAACAGCCCATAAACGTTGGCTTTGTATCAACAAGAAAATATTCATCACATATGAATAACATCACACAGTAGGCCTATGTATACTATAAAAGCAATTAAAACCAGTTGTACACAGGTAAAGAGCCTAAATAAATGACTGTACTGATACATTTTGTCCACCCGGCCAACTGTAGAATGTATGAAATAATAAAACTAAGAATACTTTCATAATATGCCTTTTAAATCAAGTAAATTGGATTTTAATGTTTTTTTTAACAAATGGACATCTACTGTCATAGCCTGGCTAACTGTGAACTATAGTATCTGCCAGTAATTGATATGGCATTATGACATTCACATTGAGAAGATACAGCATCACTTGTAATACAGTGCGAGATTAGATGGTCAGAAGTCTCTTGATAAGGTTCTCATGAACATACAAGATCCCAATCGCCCTCTTCCTACAGCTAGCTACTCCACTGATAAGTTAACTTGCTAAACACTGGCTATGCACTAGCCTAGACAGCATGCTAGCGTCATTAGCATGTTAGCATCGATCGCTACTTTGATATTATAACCATCACCATGTATATACAATAGGCTATGTAGCCAGACCCAGACATAAATTATACATCAAGCTAGTTGACATCTGTCACACTCAGATAACATATGTACCTTGAGAGACAATCCGTTGAACTTGAAACTCTGAAGGCTGAACTCGTGAACTGTTTTTTGATTTGTGGAGAAAGTATTTTGAGTATTTTAAATACAAAATTACTCCACTCTAAAGTATTTTGTTACAAATTACGTTAGATTTTTTATCGGCCTTATCAAATACAAATTACAAAATACTCAAGAGTCTAATTTCAGATTTGATGTTAGAGGAAATTGTGGATAGTTACAACATCATTTTACTTCAAATTAATAGCAGGCCACCTCAAGGTGTCACTCAGAGGAAACAAGGACATTCTGATGTAGCATTTCAAAATAAAAGCCCTTCAAAATCTCATTCAAGAGCCAACTTCAAATCACATTCATGAAATTCATCAGCAAATCAATGTATGAATTAAGCTATTAGCTACTGTTGTTAGTGATATGTCAGTAAATCATTCCACCCACTCAATAACCAAAGTTAGCTCCTGCAGCCTGTAAAACCATTTACCCCACAATCACAGTGCTGGACAGTCCACCTGGAGAAACTTCAAAGTAAAGTAATGTCTATGTCATTCAACTTTATTCGTATTGCCCAAAATCACAACAGTCTAAAGTGTATTTATTCCAAATTAGTTTTTTTTGTGTAGCCTGTTATAAAAAATGATTACAGATAAAATCATCAAAACAATCACCAAACACACACACACACACACACACACACACACACACACACACACACACACACTCACCCTCATACACACGCGCACACACACACACACACACACACACACACACACACACACACACACACACTCAAATACAAACAACCTGCATGTTTTTTCAAACTCCAATTTGTATTTCATTACAGAACTCATTGAACAAATGAATTAGATGAATTACAAACTACTCTCGCTTTTTCTTTGGTGTGCCCCTTCTGAAACACATGCGGGTGCAGCGTGAGCAACATTTGACTGTCACCCACAGAACA
The DNA here is from genome assembly GCF_023349555.1 of Cebidichthys violaceus. NCBI lineage: Eukaryota > Metazoa > Chordata > Actinopteri > Perciformes > Stichaeidae > Cebidichthys > Cebidichthys violaceus. The sequence goes on along the minus strand of NW_027176274.1, from coordinate 4,378,152 downwards.
GTGACGAGAATGATGAAAAACAAGCCGAAGACATCCAGGCTATGGTACTGAATCCAGTTTAAGTCATGTGCAGCTATCCTTAAATGTGCAGCTCCTTTGTGTCTTATGACGAACTCGGTCCAGAAGACAGCCAGGTCCAAAGGCTCAACAGGATGGTCCAAGTGTACCTGAGACAGCGTCACTATCTTCTCTTTGTAACTGGGGAAAAGTCATATTTTGAGTTAATGGGATGATCTCCAGTTCTGTTCATCAAAAGGTCTACCGTATATCCTCAAGGGCTATAGCACAACTATTTCCTAAAACACTGCTGAAACTTAAAATGTGTAAAATCCGATGCAAAACATTTATGTCAGTCTAAAGATAGAATACACTGCAAATAAACAAGATGGCTTACCTTCTAACAACAACAACAGAAGAAGCAAATTGGTAACTCTTTTAGCTACTAGAAGCATTATGGAGCGACTTTTTTCTATGGGTGGACTCCCACTTTGTTTATCTTCTGCATGCACACAAAGACACTGTATGCACACATGGCTGCAGGTCACATGGTGCACATTTGGTGTGTTTGTTTTGTTTGTAGCATGAGTGTGGATGTACAAGCACGGTTTCATGCAAGGCATCAACAAACATAGAAAGCAAACATGGGTGTAAAAACTGAACTTCTTCAAAACATTTTTGAAAAATAGGCTTTGCAAATGTGTCATGAGGAAGGAACACATTTGTTAAATCTAGTACAGACAATGTGTTCTACACACACAAACAAGAACACTTCACAGGTGCCTTTAAGAGTGCATATAACAAACAGAGGAGTGAGGGAGATGTCAATCAAGCACTCCCTGTACATGCCTACACAGTCCAGATAAGAAGTCTAAGGCCAAGTATGTGATAACACCTGTGTGGGTGGACCATGGGTGTGCAGGGACTTGATGGACAAATTATCAAAATTAAACATATTCTTTTACATACTACAGTGTGAAGTATATATTGTCAAATTTGTCTATTTTCGTCTGTTAATAGGGTTTTCAAAATTTCATCGGAGTAAAAATAAATTCTGTGTTGTTTTAGACCTCTAGTGGCCATATGGAGTTGTTATTTCTGTTTAGTTTATCTGGTGCACACAGAAGGACACACATTACAGTCATTTAGCAGACGCTTTTATCCAAAGCGACTTACAATTCAGTACAATCTATCTACCGTAGACGCAGCTACGGGAGCAATTTTGGGTTTAAGTGTCTTGCTCAAGGACACGCAGACATGAGACTAGCTGGAGGCGGAGATCGAACCGCAGACCCTCTGATTGAAAGGCGGCCCTGCTCTCCACTTAGCCACAGTCACCCGTGTGATGTGGTACAAAGTCCTGCCAATGGTTTCACACTATACATTGTAATATGGGTGGTGGTAATGCGCCAAGGTACGCAGAAATGCGCTAGCAACATCAAAGAAGAAGAAAACTTAATGCTAGTAAACATGGATGGAACAATGCTGCATTTAAAGTACTTTTGGCTTTTATGAGGAAGTAAATGCACTTAACACATGTCTTTGAGCTCATGGATGCACATGTGTTTTGTTGAGTTACACTGAATGTAAACACAAAAATGTGTAGTCTTTTCTTTCACAGTGAGTTTCATGATTTATATATACAAATGAGTGACTATTGTCTTTAATTGACATGCACTTGTCTTACCTTTTGTCATTGATGATTCTATTAAGTGCAGCCAATAGGGTTTCAGTTGTCACATCACACATTGTGAGTTTCTCTGCAACACCTCGGGACACCATGCGATGTACGTTCTCCCCCTGGTCCCCAAAGAGTGGAAACATCAACATGGGTACAGCGTTGCAGATACTCTCATAGATACCATGGGTACCTCCGTGAGTGATGAAGGCTTTAGCTTTGGGATGGGCTGAGGAGCACAGAAACTATTTTAGGTCCAGTCCAAAATGCAGGTAATGTTTAACATGCATTGATTAGTTTACATACACGATGGCATGTTTTAATACATAACACTGTCTGGGGTAAAACTAAACACACCTAGGAGATCATTCTGAGGTAACCACTTCATAAGTCTCACGTTCTTAGGTACATCGTCAGATAAGACTCCAGTGTATCTCCAAACAACCTGAAACAGAAATAATACATGTCCTGATGGTGCCAACCACTGCAGCACTTTTTTTTTCATTCATAGACTAATGCAGGTTATTGGATTGAATCTCAGTAAATGGTTATTGTTACCCTTTGAGGAATTTGCCGAAAGGCGTCAATGAACTGTTTAGCCTTCTGCTCGGGCATGTTGGACACCATCGAGCCCAGGGTAAAGACGATAAAGCCGTCGTCTCCTGAGCCATTCACAAACTCCTCCAAGTCCTGCAGGGGGTTGGAAAAGACACAACATTTTTTTTAAAAAACGTGTTAAGTACGATCTAGTGGGCAACGACCAAAAGCTGCTGCAATGCATTAAAGTATATTGAAAGGAATTAACTCGATCAACATCGTAAACAGCACCAATTAAATATTATTAGGAGCATAATCTTGATTGTGCTTATTTCAACCGACCCTCTGTTATTGCTTGAGTATTTGATTCCTGTTAACATAACAGGGCCCCTCACTTCTTTTCTTAGCTTGCCATAATCTATAAATCTGCTTTCCCTTGCTCACATTCCACACACTGAATCTTCCATGTGAGCAGACAAACCCGTTCTTTCACAATGTAGTGAGACAGTTGTTGGTCAATTATGATAAACAGCCCAAAAAAATCTTTACTATATTTTCAGCACCTGGTAGCACTAACTTATGATTTTGTGTGTGTCATTTTCATTACATCAGCGTCTTAGGGGTTTGCTTTTGCCTGACTCAACAAAGAGCATGTATACAGTTTGCCTTAAGTGAATCCAGATGTGACGCACGCTTGTTTACTCTGACATACATTCTTTGAATACTCACCGCTGGCAGAGGAGCTTTCTGTCCACAATTGATCCCTCCAATAAAAACCATGTTTGGCAACTGAGGTCTGGGCCATTCGAAAGCAAAGTCATATCTGAGAAGCCAGATTGCGCCATTACTAATAATGCCCCTGTAGGTCATGTTGTCTCCTAGGTACCTGCTGACCAGATCGTCAAAGTTGGCATACATTATTTTGCACACGTAGGACTCCAAAATGGACATCACCATGTTTTTGACTCTCTGTGGGAAGGTCATGACGTCTGTATTACCAGAGTAGTACACAGGAACGTAGGAAGGAGGAGAGGGGCACTGGTTAGCCTTTGTATCCAGCTCACATGGAAGTCCATGCAGGAAATAAACTGCTGGAATGGAAAAGATGTGAGCCAGGATGGAGCCACAGGGAAGGAAGGGGTCTGTAAGCACAAGATCGAAGCCCCCTCCCTTCAGTTGACTCATTAGAGGCTGGTTGTTCAGTAAACTCTCGCAGCCTTTCACCTGCATCGTTGTAAAGTTAATCAAACGCTGCATGTTGAGAAATATATCTGCGATGTCTGGTGGCTTGAGGAAAAGTCCTTCTCTCAGCAGGTCGAGTAGTGCATCCAGTTCAGCTTTGGTGTAGGGCACTTGGTAGATCTCAGTCTTGTAGCTCTCTGAGCCATGGATCAACAGGCTGGTTTCAGGCACCAGCACAACAGCCTCATGGCCCCTTTGGCTAAGCTCCTTCACCAGTACCTCCATGCTAAGCCAGTGACTCCCATCCACAGGCATAACCAGCACCTTCCCCCCTTGAACGGGACCCGGACTGAGGCAGCACAGCCAGGCCACCAGTCCCAGTGCAGGAAACCACTCCCCTCTGCTCATTGCCTCCTTTCTGTAGTGCAAGCTTGCTCGTTGTAAGAGCTAGAGCAGGTGTTGTTAAGAGGTATAGCTTATATGTGTGTGTGCGTGTGAGTGTGTGTGTATGTGTTTAAGTTCAGCAGGAAGTTGCGTTTGCAGGCGGGCTTTCATATAACCACAGGAAGACAGAGGGAGTGATATTCCCAGTGGAATTTGCCTGCTCAGAGTTTGACTCCGGATAATGTGACGACCCTCCTCCTATCATGCACTGGGTGCCCGCGTTTTGTTTCCTGTGTTGCAGGTGGTGATTGGAGGCTCGTCAGCCGGATGAGCAGCACCTGTGCCGGTGTGGCTGGGGGCCTTACAAATACCCTGTTCAGGTGGCAGCGAGGGGTTGGAGGGAAGATCGCTGTTGACGGGCTCACGACCGTTGGTGCTGTCTGCTGGGAACATTGTGCTATCTGTGTTTGACGAGACAAATAAATTGTTTCCTTTTGGCTGCTAGCTTGTCGCAGAGATGTGCAAAAATACATCAAAATGTATTTTGATACAAAATACAAAATACCCCTCAAATAAATGTATTAAAATAAAATACAAAATACTGGTGCCAGAAAATGTAACAAAATACAATACATGTATTTTGTATTTAAAATATAGGAAATACTTTTTTCTGGATTTTCTGTTTTCTCACAATTTGGAATAGCAGAGCATTCAGGTTTGGGCTCTATATATATATATACATATATATATATATATACATGTATATATATATATATATATATATATATATATATGTATGTAATGTAGACAAAGCTCTGGTGAACGCCACAAAAAGGAAGATCAGTCACAGAATGTCAGTGTAACTAAGCAAAGCTATTAAAAGACAACAACTTGATTGATTGTGTATAGATATATTTGTATTAATGGGACTTAACAGCCCATAAACGTTGGCTTTGTATCAACAAGAAAATATTCATCACATATGAATAACATCACACAGTAGGCCTATGTATACTATAAAAGCAATTAAAACCAGTTGTACACAGGTAAAGAGCCTAAATAAATGACTGTACTGATACATTTTGTCCACCTGGCCAACTGTAGAATGTATGAAATAATAAAACTAACAATACTTTCAAAATATGCCTTTTAAATCAAATAAATTGGATTTTAATGTTTTTTTTAACAAATGGACATCTACTGTCATAGCCTGGCTAACTGTGAACTATAGTATCTGCCAGTAATTGATATGGCATTATGACATTCACATTGAGAAGATACAGCATCACTTGTAATACAGTGCGAGATTAGATGGTCAGAAGTCTCTTGATAAGGTTATCATGAACATACAAGCTCCCAATCTCCCTCTTCCTATAGCTAGCTACTCCACTGATAAGTTAACTTGCTAAACACTGGCTATGCACTAGCCTAGACAGCATGCTAGTATCATTAGCATGTTAGCATCGATCGCTAGTTTGATATTATAACCATCACCATGTATATACAATAGGCTATGTAGCCAGACCCAGACATAAATTATACATCAAGCTAGTTGACATTTTTCACACTCAGATAACATATGTACCTTGAGAGACAATCCGTTGAACTTGAAGCTCTGAAGGCTGAACTCGTGAACTGTTTTTTGATTCGTGGAGAAAGTATTTTGAGTATTTTAAATACAAAATTACTCCACTCTAAATTATTTTGTTACAAATTACGTTAGATTTTTTATCGGCCTTATCAAATACAAATTACAAAATACTCAAAAGTAATTGAAATACGTATTTGAAATACAAGTAATAGAAATACTGCCCATCTCTGGCTCGTTGTCTCCCCGTTCTTGTTTTCAGTCTATGAGCCAGGCTGTGACAATAATCATTGTTTTGTGGGACTTTGCTTATTTTCTTTTCACTTCCTCTTTTTCCTGTCATGTCTTTGTGTCACAACATTCACCATATTGTGACATAGTGCAACTTTTAACTTTTATATTGTAAGTTGTGATTCCGTTTTGTTGTTATAGCATGTGAAGTAGTGCAGTCTGTGAAGAATTTAAAGTTAAAAAGCAATGTTAGTGTGTTTAATAAGCACACCTAGTGGTGGATATAATGTTATAACATGTTTATTTGAAGAAGTGTTAAATCATAAAAGTATAATCATTCTATGTATTAAACTATTAAATATAGTTACTGAATGTTTTGAGGGAAAGAGAGAGACCTTTGAGACAGGCTTTTCAGATCCAAAAACAACTGTATGGTAATGAGAAGAGTTTGGAGAGCCGGCTTCAGGAATGTGAGGTGTGAACAGTGGGGGAAGGAGACGTATTGATCAAACAGAGATGTAGATGAAGACAGCCCTAAGAAAGCGTGGGGGTCGGGTACACGCAGTTTTACGAGGAGGAGGACAGGTCGGACCAGCGGACACTATTCAGATATTATCCTGATCACTTAGACCAATGGAGAGAATTGTCAGAGTACAGGAGGAGACAATCGGATTTCAGCCAATCACAAAGCTGATAATGGACTTTTGAAAGTAAACTACTGACTTTCGGGTATAAAAACATTGTTTGGAGAGACGTTATTCAGTTCTTCATGGCGATCCTCTTTTACAGCAAATTGGCGTTTGTCGGCCTGTTGGGGAGGGCAGTGTTTGAACTGGGTTTCACGAATCCTTACTATCGATAGTGTAATTCAGTTTCTAAGTGTCTTTTAGCTTCTGTGAATTATTAATTCGATTTCATTGTAAACCGGATCCAGCTGACTTTTTGGCGTGACTTCATCGCTCAAACAACATCAGAGCGAGAGGTCCGCGGCCTCCTGCGAAGAGAGGTTAACCACCTTTATAAGTCTACATTCTGATGTAGCATTTCAAAGCAAAAGCCCTTCAAAATCTCATTCATGAGACAATTTGTCTAATTTCAGATTTGATGTTAGAGGAAATTGTGGATAGTTACAACATCATTTTACTTCAAATTAATAGCAGGCCACCTCAAGGTGTCACTCAGAGGAAACAAGGACATTCTGATGTAGCATTTCAAAATAAAAGCCCTTCAAAATCTCATTCACGAGCCAACTTCAAATCACATTCATGAAATTCATCATCAAATCAATGTATGAATTAAGCTATTAGCTACTGTTGTTAGTGATATGTCAGTAAATCATTCCACCCACTCAATAACCAAAGTTAGCTCCTGCAGCCTGTAAAACCATTTACCCCACAATCACAGTGCTGGACAGTCCACCTGGAGAAACTTCAAAGTAAAGTAATGTCTATGTCATTCAACTTTATTCGTATTGCCCAAAATCACAACAGTCTAAAGTGTATTTATTCCAAAATAGTTCCTGTTATAAAAAATTATTACAGATAAAATCATCAACACACACACACTCAAATACAAACAACCTGCATGTTTTTTCAAACTCCAATTTGTATTTCATTACAGAACTCATTGAACAAATGAATTAGATGAATTACAAACTACTCTCGCTTTTTCTTTGGTGTGCCCCTTCTGAAACACATGCGGGTGCAGCGTGAGCAGCATTTGACTGTCACCCACAGAACAGTGACGAGAATGATGAAAAACAAGCCGAAGACATCCAGGCTATGGTACTGAATCCAGTTTAAGTCATGTGCAGCTATCCTTAAATGTGCAGCTCCTTTGTGTCTTATGACGAACTCGGTCCAGAAGACAGCCAGGTCCAAAGGCTCAACAGGACGGTCCAAGTGTACCTGAGACAGCGTCACCATCTTCTCTTTGTAACTGGGGAAAAGTCATATTTTGAGTTAATGGGATGATCTCCAGTTCTGTTCATCAAAAGGTCTACCGTATATCCTCAAGGGCTATAGCACAACTATTTCCTAAAACACTGCTGAAACTTAAAATGTGTAAAATCAGATGCAAAACATTTATGTCAGTCTAAAGATAGAATACACTGCAAATAAACAAGATGGCTTACCTTCTAACAACAACAACAACAGAAGAAGCAAATTGGTAACTCTTTTAGCTACTAGAAGCATTATGGAGCGACTTTTTTCTATGGGTGGACTCCCACTTTGTTTATCTTCTGCATGCACACAAAGACACTGTATGCACACATGGCTGCAGGTCACATGGTGCACATTTGGTGTCTTTTTTTTTTTGGTTTTCAAAATTTCATCTGAGTAAAAATAAATTCTGTGGTGTTTTAGACCTCTAGTGGCCATATGGAGTTGTTATTTCTGTTTAGTTTATCTGGTGCACACAGAAGGACACACATAAATGTGTCATGAGGAAGGAACACATTTGTTAAATCTAGTACAGACAATGTGTTCTACACACACAAACAAGAACACTTCACAGGTGCCTTTAAGAGTGCATATAACAAACAGAGGAGTGAGGGAGATGTCAATCAAGCACTCCCTGTACATGCCTACACAGTCCAGATAAGAAGTCTAAGGCCAAGTATGTGATAACACCTGTGTGGGTGGACCATGGGTGTGCAGGGACTTGATGGACAAATTATCAAAATTAAACATATTCTTTTACATACTACAGTGTGAAGTATATATTATCAAATTTGTCTATTTTCGTCTGTTAATAGGGTTTTCAAAATTTCATCGGAGTAAAAATAAATTCTGTGTTGTTTTAGACCTCTAGTGGCCATATGGAGTTGTTATTTCTGTTTAGTTTATCTGGTGCACACAGAAGGACACACATTACAGTCATTTAGCAGACGCTTTTATCCAAAGCGACTTACAATTCAGTACAATCTATCTACCGTAGACGCAGCTACGGGAGCAATTTTGGGTTTAAGTGTCTTGCTCAAGGACACGCAGACATAAGACTAGCTGGAGGCGGAGATCGAACCGCAGACCCTCTGATTGAAAGGCGGCCCTGCTCTCCACTTAGCCACAGTCACCCGTGTGATGTGGTACAAAGTCCTGCCAATGGTTTCACACTATACATTGTAATATGGGTGGTGGTAATGCGCCAAGGTACGCAGAAATGCGCTAGCAACATCAAAGAAGAAGAAAACTTAATGCTAGTAAACATGGATGGAACAATGCTGCATTTAAAGTACTTTTGGCTTTTATGAGGAAGTAAATGCACTTAACACATGTCTTTGAGCTCATGGATGCACATGTGTTTTGTTGAGTTACACTGAATGTAAACACAAAAATGTGTAGTCTTTTCTTTCACAGTGAGTTTCATGATTTATATATACAAATGAGTGACTATTGTCTTTAATTGACATGCACTTGTCTTACCTTTTGTCATTGATGATTCTATTAAGTGCAGCCAATAGGGTTTCAGTTGTCACATCACACATTGTGAGTTTCTCTGCAACACCTCGGGACACCATGCGATGTACGTTCTCCCCCTGGTCCCCAAAGAGTGGAAACATCAACATGGGTACAGCGTTGCAGATACTCTCATAGATACCATGGGTACCTCCGTGAGTGATGAAGGCTTTAACTTTGGGATGGGCTGAGGAGCACAGAAACTATTTTAGGTCCAGTCCAAAATGCAGGTAATGTTTAACATGCATTGATTAGTTTACATACACGATGGCATGTTTTAATACATAACACTGTCTGGGGTAAAACTAAACACACCTAGGAGATCATTCTGAGGTAACCACTTCATAAGTCTCACGTTCTTAGGTACATCGTCAGATAAGACTCCAGTGTATCTCCAAACAACCTGAAACAGAAATAATACATGTCCTGATGGTGCCAACCACTGCAGCACTTTTTTTTTCATTCATAGACTAAAGCAGGTTATTGGATTGAATGTCAGTAAAGTGATTTAATCTGTAATGGTTATTGTTACCCTTTGAGGAATTTGCCGAAAGGCGTCAATGAACTGTTTAGCCTTCTGCTCGGGCATGTTGGACACCATCGAGCCCAGGGTAAAGACGATAAAGCCGTCGTCTCCTGAGCCATTCACAAACTCCTCCAAGTCCTGCAGGGGGTTGGAAAAGACACAAAAAATTGTTTTTAAAACGTGTTAAGTACGATCTAGTGGGCAACGACCAAAAGCTGCTGTGATGCATTACTTTAACTCATTCAACATCGTAAACAGCACCAATTAAATATTATTAGGAGGATAATCTTGATTGTGCTTTCCCTTGCTCACATTCCACACACTGAATCTTCCATGTGAGCAGACAAACCCGTTCTTTCACAATGTAGTGAGACAATTGTTGGTCAATTATGATAAACAGCCCAAAAAAATCTTTACTATATTTTCAGCACCTAGTAGCACTAAGTTATGATTTTGTGTGTGTCATTTTCATTTCATCAGCGTCTTAGGGGTTTGCTTTTGCCTGACTCAACAAAGAGCATGTATACAGTTTGCCTTAAGTGAATCCAGATGTGACGCACGCTTATTTACTCTGACATACATTCTTTGAATACTCACCGCTGGCAGAGGAGCTTTCTGTCCACAATTGATCCCTCCAATAAAAACCATGTTTGGCAACTGAGGTCTGGGCCATTCGAAAGCAAAGTCATATCTGAGAAGCCAGATTGCGCCATTGCTAATAATGCCCCTGTAGGTCATGTTGTCTCCTAGGTACCTGCTGACCAGATCGTCAAAGTTGGCATACATTATTTTGCACACGTAGGACTCCAAAATGGACATCACCATGTTTTTGACTCTCTGTGGGAAGGTCATGACATCTGTATTCCCAGAGTAGTACACAGGAACGTAGGAAGGAGGAGAGGGGCACTGGTTAGCCTTTATATCCAGCTCACATGGAAGTCCACGCAGGAAATAAACTGCAGGAATGGAAAAGATGTGAGCCAGGATGGAGCCACAGGGAAGGAAGGGGTCTGTAAGCACAAGATCGAAGCCCCCTCCCTTCAGTTGACTCATTAGAGGCTGGTTGTTCAGTAAACTCTCGCAGCCTTTCACCTGCATCGTTGTAAAGTTAATCAACCGCTGCAGGTCGACAAACATATCTGTGATGTCTGGTGGCTTGAGGAAAACTCCATCCTTCAGCTGGTCGAATAGTGCATCCAGTTCAGCTTTGGTGTAGGGCACTTGGTAGATCTCAGTCTTGTAGCTCTCTGAGCCATGGATCAACAGGCTGGTTTCAGGCACCAGCACAACAGCCTCATGGCCCCTTTGGCTAAGCTCCTTCACCAGTATCTTCATGCTAAGCCAGTGACTCCCATCCACAGGCATAACCAGCACCTTCCCCCCTTGAACGAGACCCGGACTGAGGCAGCACAGCCAGGCCACCAGTCCCAGTGCAGGAAACCACTCCCCGCTGCTCATTGCCTCCTTTCTGTAGTGCAAGCTTGCTCATTGTAAGAGGTAGTGGCAGCTGTTTTTAAGAGGTACAGCTTCTATGTGTGTGTGTGTGTGTGTATGTGTCTAAGTTCAGCAGGAAGTTGCGTTTGCAGGCGGGCTTTCATATAACCACAGGAAGACAGAGGGAGTGATATTCCCAGTGGAATTTGCCTGCTCAGAGTTTGACTCCGGATAATCATTCTTTTGTGGGACTTTGTTTATTTTCTTTACACTTCCTCTTTTTTGGGTCATGTCTTTGTGTGTCACAACATTCAATATATTGTGACATAGTGCAACTTTTAACTTTTATATTGTACGTTGTGATTCCGTTTTGTTGTTATAGCATGTGAAATAGTGCAGTCTAAGCATTATAGCAACAATTCATCCCAAAAATGAAATATGTTAACAAAAATAAGTTGAGCGTCTTTTGAGATATCAGTAGTAAAAATGATTACCTTCATTCTATTTACCTTAACTGCAATTTCTCTTTTTATTCTTATTTCATTTCACCAGCAGTGGACTTTAACGTTCATTAAGACTTGCAAGTCATGGTGGCTGTGCAAGTCTGCAGCTCTTACTGCCTGTTGATTGGTTACTTTGGCTGCTCCTTCTCTCCTCCCCCTGGAAAACACAGACGTGCATGCCTATAATGGTCCATTGCATATGAACTCTTTTCAACTCTTTTTGTTCACCCACTCCCGTCACACTGGCTGGGGGGCCTTACAAATACCCTGTTCAGGTGGCAGCGAGGGGTTGGAGGGAAGATCGCTGTTGACGGGCTCACGACCGTTGGCGCTGTCTGCTGGGAACATTGTGCTATCTGTGTTTGGCGAGACAAATAAATTGTTTCCTTTTGGCCACTAGCTTGTTGCAGAGATGGGCAAAAATACATCAACATGTATTTTGATACAAAATACAAAATACCCCTCAAATAAATGTATTAAAATAAAATACAAAATACTGGTGCCAGAAAATGTAACAAAATACAATACATGTATTTTGTATAAAAACGAGACCTATTTGCAGGCCTCAGCTCGAATAAAGATAAGAAATACCTAATTAATTGTATAAAAAAAAAAATATATATATTTTTGAGATGAGAAAAATCATGGAACTATCAGAATACATGTTACTGGTTCACATAAGATAAGGATGGAACACAGCAGAACTTGGAAAACTCAAAAGCTCGATCTTGAAAAACAGCACTTTTAGGGTATTGTTTTTTGGAAAGTATGGGTATCCAAGACTTTTAATATGCTGGGCTCTTAGAACAACTGATATAGGCTCTATATACACAGCTATACATAGATACAGTGAAACATTTATGAAATATAGAACATTTCAAATTAGAAAACTGATCAAATACTCCAATATTTGAATAAAAAAGTATTTTTAAAATTCAAAAACACTCTATATCACTTCTATGTATCACTCATGATGTTCATTGAATCAATAGACCGAAGATTGGACCTTTTTTGAGTGTTTTAAGCTCTTTCTATGCCCTTTTTAGTTATTTAGTTTAAGGTCAAATCCTGCTTCAGACTCTCTGTTCAGGGCTGTATCTCAGCCCCCCCTTCTCCGATTTTCACCATTGAGACATCCTTCGAACCGTAGGAGCCAATAGAATTGCCTGGAATTGAAAGCTAGATGATTGACAGCACTATTAGCCAATAAAGCTCAAAAAGGTCCAGCTCTGAAATCTGATTTGCTGAGCTTCCAACCCTCCCAAGAATCCGAGGAGTGTCGGAGAGACACGAATCGAACGGATTCACACGGAGCACCAGCAGCTGGACAAACATGCGTTGGAAGTACGGAGATATTCCATTTTTTCGCTGAGATTCGACCAAAAGTAAGTACAATATTCGATGAAAGCTGTGTGACTTTTTGTGTTCGAAGCTGAATATCTCTGCGATGGTTTACCGGGGAGAGAAATGGAAACTATGTCCGTAATCTCCGTCAGGCGCTCGTGCTTTTTCATGCTGCATGTTCGTAGGTAGCACGTTGCTAACGGAGTGTAGCAGCCTTTTTCTCCGGTCTGTCCCAGTCATATCGAGTATGATTTATGATATTTTGTTATTTGTTTGCTTGGCTGATGGGAGATGTGTTTGTCTCATGTAGAAGTGACCTAGTTCATGTTGTTCCCAGGACGCTGAGGTTTCTGCAGAACTATAACATCACTATATTCGTTCTTCGTGGGTTCTCTGCCAGTTACTTTTAACACAAAACTCTCTAAGTTTTGATGTACTCTGCGTCCAAATGGGGGACCCTCGGGTGTATCTGGTAAGATATAGGAAATAATTTTTTCTGGATTTTCTGTTTTCTCACAATTTGGAATAGCAGAGCATTCAGGTTTGGGCTCTCTCTATATATATATATATATATATATATATATATATATATATATATATATATGTATATATATATATATATATATATATATGTATATATATATACATATATATATATATATATATATATATATATATATGTATATATATATATAATGTACACAAAGCTCTGGTGAACCCCACAAAAAGGAAGATCAGTCACAGAATGTCAGTGTAACTAAGCAAAGCTATTAAAAGACAACAACTTGATTGATTGTGTATAGATATATTTGTATTAATGGGACTTAACAGCCCATAAACGTTGGCTTTGTATCAACAAGAAAATATTCATCACATATGAATAACATCACACAGTAGGCCTATGTATACTATAAAAGCAATTAAAACCAGTTGTACACAGGTAAAGAGCCTAAATAAATGACTGTACTGATACATTTTGTCCACCCGGCCAACTGTAGAATGTATGAAATAATAAAACTAAGAATACTTTCATAATATGCCTTTTAAATCAAGTAAATTGGATTTTAATGTTTTTTTTAACAAATGGACATCTACTGTCATAGCCTGGCTAACTGTGAACTATAGTATCTGCCAGTAATTGATATGGCATTATGACATTCACATTGAGAAGATACAGCATCACTTGTAATACAGTGCGAGATTAGATGGTCAGAAGTCTCTTGATAAGGTTCTCATGAACATACAAGATCCCAATCGCCCTCTTCCTACAGCTAGCTACTCCACTGATAAGTTAACTTGCTAAACACTGGCTATGCACTAGCCTAGACAGCATGCTAGCGTCATTAGCATGTTAGCATCGATCGCTACTTTGATATTATAACCATCACCATGTATATACAATAGGCTATGTAGCCAGACCCAGACATAAATTATACATCAAGCTAGTTGACATCTGTCACACTCAGATAACATATGTACCTTGAGAGACAATCCGTTGAACTTGAAACTCTGAAGGCTGAACTCGTGAACTGTTTTTTGATTTGTGGAGAAAGTATTTTGAGTATTTTAAATACAAAATTACTCCACTCTAAAGTATTTTGTTACAAATTACGTTAGATTTTTTATCGGCCTTATCAAATACAAATTACAAAATACTCAAAAGTCTAATTTCAGATTTGATGTTAGAGGAAATTGTGGATAGTTACAACATCATTTTACTTCAAATTAATAGCAGGCCACCTCAAGGTGTCACTCAGAGGAAACAAGGACATTCTGATGTAGCATTTCAAAATAAAAGCCCTTCAAAATCTCATTCAAGAGCCAACTTCAAATCACATTCATGAAATTCATCAGCAAATCAATGTATGAATTAAGCTATTAGCTACTGTTGTTAGTGATATGTCAGTAAATCGTTCCACCCACTCAATAACCAAAGTTAGCTCCTGCAGCCTGTAAAACCATTTACCCCACAATCACAGTGCTGGACAGTCCACCTGGAGAAACTTCAAAGTAAAGTAGTGTCTATGTCATTCAACTTTATTCGTATTGCCCAAAATCACAACAGTCTAAAGTGTATTTATTCCAAATTAGTTTTTTTTGTGTAGCCTGTTATAAAAAATGATTACAGATAAAATCATCAAAACAATCACCAAACACACACACACACACACACACACACACACACACACACACACACACTCACCCTCATACACACGCACACACACACACACACACACACACACACACACACACACACACACACACACTCAAATACAAACAACCTGCATGTTTTTTCAAACTCCAATTTGTATTTCATTACAGAACTCATTGAACAAATGAATTAGATGAATTAGAAACTACTCTCGCTTTTTCTTTGGTGTGCCCCTTCTGAAACACATGCGGGTGCAGCGTGAGCAACATTTGACTGTCACCCACAGAACAGTGACGAGAATGATGAAAAACAAGCCGAAGACATCCAGGCTATGGTACTGAATCCAGTTTAAGTCATGTGCAGCTATCCTTAAATGTGCAGCTCCTTTGTGTCTTATGACGAACTCGGTCCAGAAGACAGCCAGGTCCAAAGGCTCAACAGGACGGTCCAAGTGTACCTGAGACAGCGTCACCATCTTCTCTTTGTAACTGGGGAAAAGTCATATTTTGAGTTAATGGGATGATCTCCAGTTCTGTTCATCAAAAGGTCTACCGTATATCCTCAAGGGCTATAGCACAACTATTTCCTAAAACACTGCTGAAACTTAAAATGTGTAAAATCCGATGCAAAACATTTATGTCAGTCTAAAGATAGAATACACTGCAAATAAACAAGATGGCTTACCTTCTAACAACAACAACAGAAGAAGCAAATTGGTAACTCTTTTAGCTACTAGAAGCATTATGGAGCGACTTTTTTCTATGGGTGGACTCCCACTTTGTTTATCTTGTGCATGCACACAAAGACACTGTATGCACACATGGCTGCAGGTCACATGGTGCACATTTGGTGTGTTTGTTTTGTTTGTAGCATGAGTGTGGATGTACAAGCACGGTTTCATGCAAGGCATCAACAAACATAGAAAGCAAACATGGGTGTAAAAACTGAACTTCTTCAAAACATTTTTGAAAAATAGGCTTTGCAAATGTGTCATGAGGAAGGAACACATTTGTTAAATCTAGTACAGACAATGTGTTCTACACACACAAACAAGAACACTTCACAGGTGCCTTTAAGAGTGCATATAACAAACAGAGGAGTGAGGGAGATGTCAATCAAGCACTCCCTGTACATGCCTACACAGTCCAGATAAGAAGTCTAAGGCCAAGTATGTGATAACACCTGTGTGGGTGGACCATGGGTGTGCAGGGACTTGATGGACAAATTATCAAAATTAAACATATTCTTTTACATACTACAGTGTGAAGTATATATTGTCAAATTTGTCTATTTTCGTCTGTTAATAGGGTTTTCAAAATTTCATCGGAGTAAAAATAAATTCTGTGTTGTTTTAGACCTCTAGTGGCCATATGGAGTTGTTATTTCTGTTTAGTTTATCTGGTGCACACAGAAGGACACACATTACAGTCATTTAGCAGACGCTTTTATCCAAAGCGACTTACAATTCAGTACAATCTATCTACCGTAGACGCAGCTACGGGAGCAATTTTGGGTTTAAGTGTCTTGCTCAAGGACACGCAGACATGAGACTAGCTGGAGGCGGAGATCGAACCGCAGACCCTCTGATTGAAAGGCGGCCCTGCTCTCCACTTAGCCACAGTCACCCGTGTGATGTGGTACAAAGTCCTGCCAATGGTTTCACACTATACATTGTAATATGGGTGGTGGTAATGCGCCAAGGTACGCAGAAATGCGCTAGCAACATCAAAGAAGAAGAAAACTTAATGCTAGTAAACATGGATGGAACAATGCTGCATTTAAAGTACTTTTGGCTTTTATGAGGAAGTAAATGCACTTAACACATGTCTTTGAGCTCATGGATGCACATGTGTTTTGTTGAGTTACACTGAATGTAAACACAAAAATGTGTAGTCTTTTCTTTCACAGTGAGTTTCATGATTTATATATACAAATGAGTGACTATTGTCTTTAATTGACATGCACTTGTCTTACCTTTTGTCATTGATGATTCTATTAAGTGCAGCCAATAGGGTTTCAGTTGTCACATCATACATTGTGAGTTTCTCTGCAACACCTCGGGACACCATGCGATGTACGTTCTCCCCCTGGTCCCCAAAGAGTGGAAACATCAACATGGGTACAGCGTTGCAGATACTCTCATAGATACCATGGGTACCTCCGTGAGTGATGAAGGCTTTAACTTTGGGATGGGCTGAGGAGCACAGAAACTATTTTAGGTCCAGTCCAAAATGCAGGTAATGTTTAACATGCATTGATTAGTTTACATACACGATGGCATGTTTTAATACATAACACTGTCTGGGGTAAAACTAAACACACCTAGGAGATCATTCTGAGGTAACCACTTCATAAGTCTCACGTTCTTAGGTACATCGTCAGATAAGACTCCAGTGTATCTCCAAACAACCTGAAACAGAAATAATACATGTCCTGATGGTGCCAACCACTGCAGCACTTTTTTTTTCATTCATAAACTAAAGCAGGTTATTGGATTGAATGTCAGTAAAGTGATTTAATCTGTAATGGTTATTGTTACCCTTTGAGGAATTTGCCGAAAGGCGTCAATGAACTGTTTAGCCTTCTGCTCGGGCATGTTGGACACCATCGAGCCCAGGGTAAAGACGATAAAGCCGTCGTCTCCTGAGCCATTCACAAACTCCTCCAAGTCCTGCAGGGGGTTGGAAAAGACACAAAAAATTGTTTTTAAAACGTGTTAAGTACGATCTAGTGGGCAACGACCAAAAGCTGCTGTGATGCATTACTTTAACTCATTCAACATCGTAAACAGCACCAATTAAATATTATTAGGAGGATAATCTTGATTGTGCTTTCCCTTGCTCACATTCCACACACTGAATCTTCCATGTGAGCAGACAAACCCGTTCTTTCACAATGTAGTGAGACAATTGTTGGTCAATTATGATAAACAGCCCAAAAAAATCTTTACTATATTTTCAGCACCTAGTAGCACTAAGTTATGATTTTGTGTGTGTCATTTTCATTTCATCAGCGTCTTAGGGGTTTGCTTTTGCCTGACTCAACAAAGAGCATGTATACAGTTTGCCTTAAGTGAATCCAGATGTGACGCACGCTTATTTACTCTGACATACATTCTTTGAATACTCACCGCTGGCAGAGGAGCTTTCTGTCCACAATTGATCCCTCCAATAAAAACCATGTTTGGCAACTGAGGTCTGGGCCATTCGAAAGCAAAGTCATATCTGAGAAGCCAGATTGCGCCATTGCTAATAATGCCCCTGTAGGTCATGTTGTCTCCTAGGTACCTGCTGACCAGATCGTCAAAGTTGGCATACATTATTTTGCACACGTAGGACTCCAAAATGGACATCACCATGTTTTTGACTCTCTGTGGGAAGGTCATGACATCTGTATTCCCAGAGTAGTACACAGGAACGTAGGAAGGAGGAGAGGGGCACTGGTTAGCCTTTATATCCAGCTCACATGGAAGTCCACGCAGGAAATAAACTGCAGGAATGGAAAAGATGTGAGCCAGGATGGAGCCACAGGGAAGGAAGGGGTCTGTAAGCACAAGATCGAAGCCCCCTCCCTTCAGTTGACTCATTAGAGGCTGGTTGTTCAGTAAACTCTCGCAGCCTTTCACCTGCATCGTTGTAAAGTTAATCAACCGCTGCAGGTCGACAAACATATCTGTGATGTCTGGTGGCTTGAGGAAAACTCCATCCTTCAGCTGGTCGAATAGTGCATCCAGTTCAGCTTTGGTGTAGGGCACTTGGTAGATCTCAGTCTTGTAGCTCTCTGAGCCATGGATCAACAGGCTGGTTTCAGGCACCAGCACAACAGCCTCATGGCCCCTTTGGCTAAGCTCCTTCACCAGTATCTTCATGCTAAGCCAGTGACTCCCATCCACAGGCATAACCAGCACCTTCCCCCCTTGAACGAGACCCGGACTGAGGCAGCACAGCCAGGCCACCAGTCCCAGTGCAGGAAACCACTCCCCGCTGCTCATTGCCTCCTTTCTGTAGTGCAAGCTTGCTCATTGTAAGAGGTAGTGGCAGCTGTTTTTAAGAGGTACAGCTTCTATGTGTGTGTGTGTGTGTGTGTGTGTGTGTATGTGTCTAAGTTCAGCAGGAAGTTGCGTTTGCAGGCGGGCTTTCATATAACCACAGGAAGACAGAGGGAGTGATATTCCCAGTGGAATTTGCCTGCTCAGAGTTTGACTCCGGATAATCATTCTTTTGTGGGACTTTGTTTATTTTCTTTACACTTCCTCTTTTTTGGGTCATGTCTTTGTGTGTCACAACATTCAATATATTGTGACATAGTGCAACTTTTAACTTTTATATTGTACGTTGTGATTCCGTTTTGTTGTTATAGCATGTGAAATAGTGCAGTCTAAGCATTATAGCAACAATTCATCCCAAAAATGAAATATGTTAACAAAAATAAGTTGAGCGTCTTTTGAGATATCAGTAGTAAAAATGATTACCTTCATTCTATTTACCTTAACTGCAATTTCTCTTTTTATTCTTATTTCATTTCACCAGCAGTGGACTTTAACGTTCATTAAGACTTGCAAGTCATGGTGGCTGTGCAAGTCTGCAGCTCTTACTGCCTGTTGATTGGTTACTTTGGCTGCTCCTTCTCTCCTCCCCCTGGAAAACACAGACGTGCATGCCTATAATGGTCCATTGCATATGAACTCTTTTCAACTCTTTTTGTTCACCCACTCCCGTCACACTGGCTGGGGGGCCTTACAAATACCCTGTTCAGGTGGCAGCGAGGGGTTGGAGGGAAGATCGCTGTTGACGGGCTCACGACCGTTGGCGCTGTCTGCTGGGAACATTGTGCTATCTGTGTTTGGCGAGACAAATAAATTGTTTCCTTTTGGCCACTAGCTTGTTGCAGAGATGGGCAAAAATACATCAACATGTATTTTGATACAAAATACAAAATACCCCTCAAATAAATGTATTAAAATAAAATACAAAATACTGGTGCCAGAAAATGTAACAAAATACAATACATGTATTTTGTATAAAAACGAGACCTATTTGCAGGCCTCAGCTCGAATAAAGATAAGAAATACCTAATTAATTGTATAAAAAAAAAAATATATATATTTTTGAGATGAGAAAAATCATGGAACTATCAGAATACATGTTACTGGTTCACATAAGATAAGGATGGAACACAGCAGAACTTGGAAAACTCAAAAGCTCGATCTTGAAAAACAGCACTTTTAGGGTATTGTTTTTTGGAAAGTATGGGTATCCAAGACTTTTAATATGCTGGGCTCTTAGAACAACTGATATAGGCTCTATATACACAGCTATACATAGATACAGTGAAACATTTATGAAATATAGAACATTTCAAATTAGAAAACTGATCAAATACTCCAATATTTGAATAAAAAAGTATTTTTAAAATTCAAAAACACTCTATATCACTTCTATGTATCACTCATGATGTTCATTGAATCAATAGACCGAAGATTGGACCTTTTTTGAGTGTTTTAAGCTCTTTCTATGCCCTTTTTAGTTATTTAGTTTAAGGTCAAATCCTGCTTCAGACTCTCTGTTCAGGGCTGTATCTCAGCCCCCCCTTCTCCGATTTTCACCATTGAGACATCCTTCGAACCGTAGGAGCCAATAGAATTGCCTGGAATTGAAAGCTAGATGATTGACAGCACTATTAGCCAATAAAGCTCAAAAAGGTCCAGCTCTGAAATCTGATTTGCTGAGCTTCCAACCCTCCCAAGAATCCGAGGAGTGTCGGAGAGACACGAATCGAACGGATTCACACGGAGCACCAGCAGCTGGACAAACATGCGTTGGAAGTACGGAGATATTCCATTTTTTCGCTGAGATTCGACCAAAAGTAAGTACAATATTCGATGAAAGCTGTGTGACTTTTTGTGTTCGAAGCTGAATATCTCTGCGATGGTTTACCGGGGAGAGAAATGGAAACTATGTCCGTAATCTCCGTCAGGCGCTCGTGCTTTTTCATGCTGCATGTTCGTAGGTAGCACGTTGCTAACGGAGTGTAGCAGCCTTTTTCTCCGGTCTGTCCCAGTCATATCGAGTATGATTTATGATATTTTGTTATTTGTTTGCTTGGCTGATGGGAGATGTGTTTGTCTCATGTAGAAGTGACCTAGTTCATGTTGTTCCCAGGACGCTGAGGTTTCTGCAGAACTATAACATCACTATATTCGTTCTTCGTGGGTTCTCTGCCAGTTACTTTTAACACAAAACTCTCTAAGTTTTGATGTACTCTGCGTCCAAATGGGGGACCCTCGGGTGTATCTGGTAAGATATAGGAAATAATTTTTTCTGGATTTTCTGTTTTCTCACAATTTGGAATAGCAGAGCATTCAGGTTTGGGCTCTCTCTATATATATATATATATATATATATATATATATATATATATATATATATATGTATATATATATATATATATATATATATATATGTATATATATATATATATATATATGTATATATATATATATATATACATATATATATATATATATATATATATATATATATATATGTATATAATGTACACAAAGCTCTGGTGAACCCCACAAAAAGGAAGATCAGTCACAGAATGTCAGTGTAACTAAGCAAAGCTATTAAAAGACAACAACTTGATTGATTGTGTATAGATATATTTGTATTAATGGGACTTAACAGCCCATAAACGTTGGCTTTGTATCAACAAGAAAATATTCATCACATATGAATAACATCACACAGTAGGCCTATGTATACTATAAAAGCAATTAAAACCAGTTGTACACAGGTAAAGAGCCTAAATAAATGACTGTACTGATACATTTTGTCCACCCGGCCAACTGTAGAATGTATGAAATAATAAAACTAAGAATACTTTCATAATATGCCTTTTAAATCAAGTAAATTGGATTTTAATGTTTTTTTTAACAAATGGACATCTACTGTCATAGCCTGGCTAACTGTGAACTATAGTATCTGCCAGTAATTGATATGGCATTATGACATTCACATTGAGAAGATACAGCATCACTTGTAATACAGTGCGAGATTAGATGGTCAGAAGTCTCTTGATAAGGTTCTCATGAACATACAAGATCCCAATCGCCCTCTTCCTACAGCTAGCTACTCCACTGATAAGTTAACTTGCTAAACACTGGCTATGCACTAGCCTAGACAGCATGCTAGCGTCATTAGCATGTTAGCATCGATCGCTACTTTGATATTATAACCATCACCATGTATATACAATAGGCTATGTAGCCAGACCCAGACATAAATTATACATCAAGCTAGTTGACATCTGTCACACTCAGATAACATATGTACCTTGAGAGACAATCCGTTGAACTTGAAACTCTGAAGGCTGAACTCGTGAACTGTTTTTTGATTTGTGGAGAAAGTATTTTGAGTATTTTAAATACAAAATTACTCCACTCTAAAGTATTTTGTTACAAATTACGTTAGATTTTTTATCGGCCTTATCAAATACAAATTACAAAATACTCAAAAGTCTAATTTCAGATTTGATGTTAGAGGAAATTGTGGATAGTTACAACATCATTTTACTTCAAATTAATAGCAGGCCACCTCAAGGTGTCACTCAGAGGAAACAAGGACATTCTGATGTAGCATTTCAAAATAAAAGCCCTTCAAAATCTCATTCAAGAGCCAACTTCAAATCACATTCACGAAATTCATCAGCAAATCAATGTATGAATTAAGCTATTAGCTACTGTTGTTAGTGATATGTCAGTAAATCATTCCACCCACTCAATAACCAAAGTTAGCTCCTGCAGCCTGTAAAACCATTTACCCCACAATCACAGTGCTGGACAGTCCACCTGGAGAAACTTCAAAGTAAAGTAGTGTCTATGTCATTCAACTTTATTCGTATTGCCCAAAATCACAACAGTCTAAAGTGTATTTATTCCAAATTAGTTTTTTTTGTGTAGCCTGTTATAAAAAATGATTACAGATAAAATCATCAAAACAATCACCCCCCCCCCCCCCCCACACACACACACACACACACACTCACCCTCATACACACGCACACACACACACACACACACACACACACACACACACACACACACACACACACACTCAAATACAAACAACCTGCATGTTTTTTCAAACTCCAATTTGTATTTCATTACAGAACTCATTGAACAAATGAATTAGATGAATTAGAAACTACTCTCGCTTTTTCTTTGGTGTGCCCCTTCTGAAACACATGCGGGTGCAGCGTGAGCAACATTTGACTGTCACCCACAGAACAGTGACGAGAATGATGAAAAACAAGCCGAAGACATCCAGGCTATGGTACTGAATCCAGTTTAAGTCATGTGCAGCTATCCTTAAATGTGCAGCTCCTTTGTGTCTTATGACGAACTCGGTCCAGAAGACAGCCAGGTCCAAAGGCTCAACAGGACGGTCCAAGTGTACCTGAGACAGCGTCACCATCTTCTCTTTGTAACTGGGGAAAAGTCATATTTTGAGTTAATGGGATGATCTCCAGTTCTGTTCATCAAAAGGTCTACCGTATATCCTCAAGGGCTATAGCACAACTATTTCCTAAAACACTGCTGAAACTTAAAATGTGTAAAATCCGATGCAAAACATTTATGTCAGTCTAAAGATAGAATACACTGCAAATAAACAAGATGGCTTACCTTCTAACAACAACAACAGAAGAAGCAAATTGGTAACTCTTTTAGCTACTAGAAGCATTATGGAGCGACTTTTTTCTATGGGTGGACTCCCACTTTGTTTATCTTGTGCATGCACACAAAGACACTGTATGCACACATGGCTGCAGGTCACATGGTGCACATTTGGTGTGTTTGTTTTGTTTGTAGCATGAGTGTGGATGTACAAGCACGGTTTCATGCAAGGCATCAACAAACATAGAAAGCAAACATGGGTGTAAAAACTGAACTTCTTCAAAACATTTTTGAAAAATAGGCTTTGCAAATGTGTCATGAGGAAGGAACACATTTGTTAAATCTAGTACAGACAATGTGTTCTACACACACAAACAAGAACACTTCACAGGTGCCTTTAAGAGTGCATATAACAAACAGAGGAGTGAGGGAGATGTCAATCAAGCACTCCCTGTACATGCCTACACAGTCCAGATAAGAAGTCTAAGGCCAAGTATGTGATAACACCTGTGTGGGTGGACCATGGGTGTGCAGGGACTTGATGGACAAATTATCAAAATTAAACATATTCTTTTACATACTACAGTGTGAAGTATATATTGTCAAATTTGTCTATTTTCGTCTGTTAATAGGGTTTTCAAAATTTCATCGGAGTAAAAATAAATTCTGTGTTGTTTTAGACCTCTAGTGGCCATATGGAGTTGTTATTTCTGTTTAGTTTATCTGGTGCACACAGAAGGACACACATTACAGTCATTTAGCAGACGCTTTTATCCAAAGCGACTTACAATTCAGTACAATCTATCTACCGTAGACGCAGCTACGGGAGCAATTTTGGGTTTAAGTGTCTTGCTCAAGGACACGCAGACATGAGACTAGCTGGAGGCGGAGATCGAACCGCAGACCCTCTGATTGAAAGGCGGCCCTGCTCTCCACTTAGCCACAGTCACCCGTGTGATGTGGTACAAAGTCCTGCCAATGGTTTCACACTATACATTGTAATATGGGTGGTGGTAATGCGCCAAGGTACGCAGAAATGCGCTAGCAACATCAAAGAAGAAGAAAACTTAATGCTAGTAAACATGGATGGAACAATGCTGCATTTAAAGTACTTTTGGCTTTTATGAGGAAGTAAATGCACTTAACACATGTCTTTGAGCTCATGGATGCACATGTGTTTTGTTGAGTTACACTGAATGTAAACACAAAAATGTGTAGTCTTTTCTTTCACAGTGAGTTTCATGATTTATATATACAAATGAGTGACTATTGTCTTTAATTGACATGCACTTGTCTTACCTTTTGTCATTGATGATTCTATTAAGTGCAGCCAATAGGGTTTCAGTTGTCACATCATACATTGTGAGTTTCTCTGCAACACCTCGGGACACCATGCGATGTACGTTCTCCCCCTGGTCCCCAAAGAGTGGAAACATCAACATGGGTACAGCGTTGCAGATACTCTCATAGATACCATGGGTACCTCCGTGAGTGATGAAGGCTTTAACTTTGGGATGGGCTGAGGAGCACAGAAACTATTTTAGGTCCAGTCCAAAATGCAGGTAATGTTTAACATGCATTGATTAGTTTACATACACGATGGCATGTTTTAATACATAACACTGTCTGGGGTAAAACTAAACACACCTAGGAGATCATTCTGAGGTAACCACTTCATAAGTCTCACGTTCTTAGGTACATCGTCAGATAAGACTCCAGTGTATCTCCAAACAACCTGAAACAGAAATAATACATGTCCTGATGGTGCCAACCACTGCAGCACTTTTTTTTTCATTCATAAACTAAAGCAGGTTATTGGATTGAATGTCAGTAAAGTGATTTAATCTGTAATGGTTATTGTTACCCTTTGAGGAATTTGCCGAAAGGCGTCAATGAACTGTTTAGCCTTCTGCTCGGGCATGTTGGACACCATCGAGCCCAGGGTAAAGACGATAAAGCCGTCGTCTCCTGAGCCATTCACAAACTCCTCCAAGTCCTGCAGGGGGTTGGAAAAGACACAAAAAATTGTTTTTAAAACGTGTTAAGTACGATCTAGTGGGCAACGACCAAAAGCTGCTGTGATGCATTACTTTAACTCATTCAACATCGTAAACAGCACCAATTAAATATTATTAGGAGGATAATCTTGATTGTGCTTTCCCTTGCTCACATTCCACACACTGAATCTTCCATGTGAGCAGACAAACCCGTTCTTTCACAATGTAGTGAGACAATTGTTGGTCAATTATGATAAACAGCCCAAAAAAATCTTTACTATATTTTCAGCACCTAGTAGCACTAAGTTATGATTTTGTGTGTGTCATTTTCATTTCATCAGCGTCTTAGGGGTTTGCTTTTGCCTGACTCAACAAAGAGCATGTATACAGTTTGCCTTAAGTGAATCCAGATGTGACGCACGCTTATTTACTCTGACATACATTCTTTGAATACTCACCGCTGGCAGAGGAGCTTTCTGTCCACAATTGATCCCTCCAATAAAAACCATGTTTGGCAACTGAGGTCTGGGCCATTCGAAAGCAAAGTCATATCTGAGAAGCCAGATTGCGCCATTGCTAATAATGCCCCTGTAGGTCATGTTGTCTCCTAGGTACCTGCTGACCAGATCGTCAAAGTTGGCATACATTATTTTGCACACGTAGGACTCCAAAATGGACATCACCATGTTTTTGACTCTCTGTGGGAAGGTCATGACATCTGTATTCCCAGAGTAGTACACAGGAACGTAGGAAGGAGGAGAGGGGCACTGGTTAGCCTTTATATCCAGCTCACATGGAAGTCCACGCAGGAAATAAACTGCAGGAATGGAAAAGATGTGAGCCAGGATGGAGCCACAGGGAAGGAAGGGGTCTGTAAGCACAAGATCGAAGCCCCCTCCCTTCAGTTGACTCATTAGAGGCTGGTTGTTCAGTAAACTCTCGCAGCCTTTCACCTGCATCGTTGTAAAGTTAATCAACCGCTGCAGGTCGACAAACATATCTGTGATGTCTGGTGGCTTGAGGAAAACTCCATCCTTCAGCTGGTCGAATAGTGCATCCAGTTCAGCTTTGGTGTAGGGCACTTGGTAGATCTCAGTCTTGTAGCTCTCTGAGCCATGGATCAACAGGCTGGTTTCAGGCACCAGCACAACAGCCTCATGGCCCCTTTGGCTAAGCTCCTTCACCAGTATCTTCATGCTAAGCCAGTGACTCCCATCCACAGGCATAACCAGCACCTTCCCCCCTTGAACGAGACCCGGACTGAGGCAGCACAGCCAGGCCACCAGTCCCAGTGCAGGAAACCACTCCCCGCTGCTCATTGCCTCCTTTCTGTAGTGCAAGCTTGCTCATTGTAAGAGGTAGTGGCAGCTGTTTTTAAGAGGTACAGCTTCTATGTGTGTGTGTGTGTGTGTGTGTGTGTGTATGTGTCTAAGTTCAGCAGGAAGTTGCGTTTGCAGGCGGGCTTTCATATAACCACAGGAAGACAGAGGGAGTGATATTCCCAGTGGAATTTGCCTGCTCAGAGTTTGACTCCGGATAATCATTCTTTTGTGGGACTTTGTTTATTTTCTTTACACTTCCTCTTTTTTGGGTCATGTCTTTGTGTGTCACAACATTCAATATATTGTGACATAGTGCAACTTTTAACTTTTATATTGTACGTTGTGATTCCGTTTTGTTGTTATAGCATGTGAAATAGTGCAGTCTAAGCATTATAGCAACAATTCATCCCAAAAATGAAATATGTTAACAAAAATAAGTTGAGCGTCTTTTGAGATATCAGTAGTAAAAATGATTACCTTCATTCTATTTACCTTAACTGCAATTTCTCTTTTTATTCTTATTTCATTTCACCAGCAGTGGACTTTAACGTTCATTAAGACTTGCAAGTCATGGTGGCTGTGCAAGTCTGCAGCTCTTACTGCCTGTTGATTGGTTACTTTGGCTGCTCCTTCTCTCCTCCCCCTGGAAAACACAGACGTGCATGCCTATAATGGTCCATTGCATATGAACTCTTTTCAACTCTTTTTGTTCACCCACTCCCGTCACACTGGCTGGGGGGCCTTACAAATACCCTGTTCAGGTGGCAGCGAGGGGTTGGAGGGAAGATCGCTGTTGACGGGCTCACGACCGTTGGCGCTGTCTGCTGGGAACATTGTGCTATCTGTGTTTGGCGAGACAAATAAATTGTTTCCTTTTGGCCACTAGCTTGTTGCAGAGATGGGCAAAAATACATCAACATGTATTTTGATACAAAATACAAAATACCCCTCAAATAAATGTATTAAAATAAAATACAAAATACTGGTGCCAGAAAATGTAACAAAATACAATACATGTATTTTGTATAAAAACGAGACCTATTTGCAGGCCTCAGCTCGAATAAAGATAAGAAATACCTAATTAATTGTATAAAAAAAAAAATATATATATTTTTGAGATGAGAAAAATCATGGAACTATCAGAATACATGTTACTGGTTCACATAAGATAAGGATGGAACACAGCAGAACTTGGAAAACTCAAAAGCTCGATCTTGAAAAACAGCACTTTTAGGGTATTGTTTTTTGGAAAGTATGGGTATCCAAGACTTTTAATATGCTGGGCTCTTAGAACAACTGATATAGGCTCTATATACACAGCTATACATAGATACAGTGAAACATTTATGAAATATAGAACATTTCAAATTAGAAAACTGATCAAATACTCCAATATTTCATTAAAAAAGTATTTTTAAAATTCAAAAACACTCTATATCACTTCTATGTATCACTCATGATGTTCATTGAATCAATAGACCGAAGATTGGACCTTTTTTGAGTGTTTTAAGCTCTTTCTATGCCCTTTTTAGTTATTTAGTTTAAGGTCAAATCCTGCTTCAGACTCTCTGTTCAGGGCTGTATCTCAGCCCCCCCTTCTCCGATTTTCACCATTGAGACATCCTTCGAACCGTAGGAGCCAATAGAATTGCCTGGAATTGAAAGCTAGATGATTGACAGCACTATTAGCCAATAAAGCTCAAAAAGGTCCAGCTCTGAAATCTGATTTGCTGAGCTTCCAACCCTCCCAAGAATCCGAGGAGTGTCGGAGAGACACGAATCGAACGGATTCACACGGAGCACCAGCAGCTGGACAAACATGCGTTGGAAGTACGGAGATATTCCATTTTTTCGCTGAGATTCGACCAAAAGTAAGTACAATATTCGATGAAAGCTGTGTGACTTTTTGTGTTCGAAGCTGAATATCTCTGCGATGGTTTACCGGGGAGAGAAATGGAAACTATGTCCGTAATCTCCGTCAGGCGCTCGTGCTTTTTCATGCTGCATGTTCGTAGGTAGCACGTTGCTAACGGAGTGTAGCAGCCTTTTTCTCCGGTCTGTCCCAGTCATATCGAGTATGATTTATGATATTTTGTTATTTGTTTGCTTGGCTGATGGGAGATGTGTTTGTCTCATGTAGAAGTGACCTAGTTCATGTTGTTCCCAGGACGCTGAGGTTTCTGCAGAACTATAACATCACTATATTCGTTCTTCGTGGGTTCTCTGCCAGTTACTTTTAACACAAAACTCTCTAAGTTTTGATGTACTCTGCGTCCAAATGGGGGACCCTCGGGTGTATCTGGTAAGATATAGGAAATAATTTTTTCTGGATTTTCTGTTTTCTCACAATTTGGAATAGCAGAGCATTCAGGTTTGGGCTCTATATATATATATATATATATATATATATATATATATATATATATATATATATATATATATGTGTATATATATATATATATATGTATATATATATAATGTACACAAAGCTCTGGTGAACCCCACAAAAAGGAAGATCAGTCACAGAATGTCAGTGTAACTAAGCAAAGCTATTAAAAGACAACAACTTGATTGATTGTGTATAGATATATTTGTATTAATGGGACTTAACAGCCCATAAACGTTGGCTTTGTATCAACAAGAAAATATTCATCACATATGAATAACATCACACAGTAGGCCTATGTATACTATAAAAGCAATTAAAACCAGTTGTACACAGGTAAAGAGCCTAAATAAATGACTGTACTGATACATTTTGTCCACCCGGCCAACTGTAGAATGTATGAAATAATAAAACTAAGAATACTTTCATAATATGCCTTTTAAATCAAGTAAATTGGATTTTAATGTTTTTTTTAACAAATGGACATCTACTGTCATAGCCTGGCTAACTGTGAACTATAGTATCTGCCAGTAATTGATATGGCATTATGACATTCACATTGAGAAGATACAGCATCACTTGTAATACAGTGCGAGATTAGATGGTCAGAAGTCTCTTGATAAGGTTCTCATGAACATACAAGATCCCAATCGCCCTCTTCCTACAGCTAGCTACTCCACTGATAAGTTAACTTGCTAAACACTGGCTATGCACTAGCCTAGACAGCATGCTAGCGTCATTAGCATGTTAGCATCGATCGCTACTTTGATATTATAACCATCACCATGTATATACAATAGGCTATGTAGCCAGACCCAGACATAAATTATACATCAAGCTAGTTGACATCTGTCACACTCAGATAACATATGTACCTTGAGAGACAATCCGTTGAACTTGAAACTCTGAAGGCTGAACTCGTGAACTGTTTTTTGATTTGTGGAGAAAGTATTTTGAGTATTTTAAATACAAAATTACTCCACTCTAAAGTATTTTGTTACAAATTACGTTAGATTTTTTATCGGCCTTATCAAATACAAATTACAAAATACTCAAGAGTCTAATTTCAGATTTGATGTTAGAGGAAATTGTGGATAGTTACAACATCATTTTACTTCAAATTAATAGCAGGCCACCTCAAGGTGTCACTCAGAGGAAACAAGGACATTCTGATGTAGCATTTCAAAATAAAAGCCCTTCAAAATCTCATTCAAGAGCCAACTTCAAATCACATTCATGAAATTCATCAGCAAATCAATGTATGAATTAAGCTATTAGCTACTGTTGTTAGTGATATGTCAGTAAATCATTCCACCCACTCAATAACCAAAGTTAGCTCCTGCAGCCTGTAAAACCATTTACCCCACAATCACAGTGCTGGACAGTCCACCTGGAGAAACTTCAAAGTAAAGTAATGTCTATGTCATTCAACTTTATTCGTATTGCCCAAAATCACAACAGTCTAAAGTGTATTTATTCCAAATTAGTTTTTTTTGTGTAGCCTGTTATAAAAAATGATTACAGATAAAATCATCAAAACAATCACCAAACACACACACACACACACACACACACACACACACACACACACACACACACTCACCCTCATACACACGCGCACACACACACACACACACACACACACACACACACACACACACACACACACACTCAAATACAAACAACCTGCATGTTTTTTCAAACTCCAATTTGTATTTCATTACAGAACTCATTGAACAAATGAATTAGATGAATTACAAACTACTCTCGCTTTTTCTTTGGTGTGCCCCTTCTGAAACACATGCGGGTGCAGCGTGAGCAACATTTGACTGTCACCCACAGAACAGTGACGAGAATGATGAAAAACAAGCCGAAGACATCCAGGCTATGGTACTGAATCCAGTTTAAGTCATGTGCAGCTATCCTTAAATGTGCAGCTCCTTTGTGTCTTATGACGAACTCGGTCCAGAAGACAGCCAGGTCCAAAGGCTCAACAGGATGGTCCAAGTGTACCTGAGACAGCGTCACTATCTTCTCTTTGTAACTGGGGAAAAGTCATATTTTGAGTTAATGGGATGATCTCCAGTTCTGTTCATCAAAAGGTCTACCGTATATCCTCAAGGGCTATAGCACAACTATTTCCTAAAACACTGCTGAAACTTAAAATGTGTAAAATCCGATGCAAAACATTTATGTCAGTCTAAAGATAGAATACACTGCAAATAAACAAGATGGCTTACCTTCTAACAACAACAACAGAAGAAGCAAATTGGTAACTCTTTTAGCTACTAGAAGCATTATGGAGCGACTTTTTTCTATGGGTGGACTCCCACTTTGTTTATCTTCTGCATGCACACAAAGACACTGTATGCACACATGGCTGCAGGTCACATGGTGCACATTTGGTGTGTTTGTTTTGTTTGTAGCATGAGTGTGGATGTACAAGCACGGTTTCATGCAAGGCATCAACAAACATAGAAAGCAAACATGGGTGTAAAAACTGAACTTCTTCAAAACATTTTTGAAAAATAGGCTTTGCAAATGTGTCATGAGGAAGGAACACATTTGTTAAATCTAGTACAGACAATGTGTTCTACACACACAAACAAGAACACTTCACAGGTGCCTTTAAGAGTGCATATAACAAACAGAGGAGTGAGGGAGATGTCAATCAAGCACTCCCTGTACATGCCTACACAGTCCAGATAAGAAGTCTAAGGCCAAGTATGTGATAACACCTGTGTGGGTGGACCATGGGTGTGCAGGGACTTGATGGACAAATTATCAAAATTAAACATATTCTTTTACATACTACAGTGTGAAGTATATATTGTCAAATTTGTCTATTTTCGTCTGTTAATAGGGTTTTCAAAATTTCATCGGAGTAAAAATAAATTCTGTGTTGTTTTAGACCTCTAGTGGCCATATGGAGTTGTTATTTCTGTTTAGTTTATCTGGTGCACACAGAAGGACACACATTACAGTCATTTAGCAGACGCTTTTATCCAAAGCGACTTACAATTCAGTACAATCTATCTACCGTAGACGCAGCTACGGGAGCAATTTTGGGTTTAAGTGTCTTGCTCAAGGACACGCAGACATGAGACTAGCTGGAGGCGGAGATCGAACCGCAGACCCTCTGATTGAAAGGCGGCCCTGCTCTCCACTTAGCCACAGTCACCCGTGTGATGTGGTACAAAGTCCTGCCAATGGTTTCACACTATACATTGTAATATGGGTGGTGGTAATGCGCCAAGGTACGCAGAAATGCGCTAGCAACATCAAAGAAGAAGAAAACTTAATGCTAGTAAACATGGATGGAACAATGCTGCATTTAAAGTACTTTTGGCTTTTATGAGGAAGTAAATGCACTTAACACATGTCTTTGAGCTCATGGATGCACATGTGTTTTGTTGAGTTACACTGAATGTAAACACAAAAATGTGTAGTCTTTTCTTTCACAGTGAGTTTCATGATTTATATATACAAATGAGTGACTATTGTCTTTAATTGACATGCACTTGTCTTACCTTTTGTCATTGATGATTCTATTAAGTGCAGCCAATAGGGTTTCAGTTGTCACATCACACATTGTGAGTTTCTCTGCAACACCTCGGGACACCATGCGATGTACGTTCTCCCCCTGGTCCCCAAAGAGTGGAAACATCAACATGGGTACAGCGTTGCAGATACTCTCATAGATACCATGGGTACCTCCGTGAGTGATGAAGGCTTTAGCTTTGGGATGGGCTGAGGAGCACAGAAACTATTTTAGGTCCAGTCCAAAATGCAGGTAATGTTTAACATGCATTGATTAGTTTACATACACGATGGCATGTTTTAATACATAACACTGTCTGGGGTAAAACTAAACACACCTAGGAGATCATTCTGAGGTAACCACTTCATAAGTCTCACGTTCTTAGGTACATCGTCAGATAAGACTCCAGTGTATCTCCAAACAACCTGAAACAGAAATAATACATGTCCTGATGGTGCCAACCACTGCAGCACTTTTTTTTTCATTCATAGACTAATGCAGGTTATTGGATTGAATCTCAGTAAATGGTTATTGTTACCCTTTGAGGAATTTGCCGAAAGGCGTCAATGAACTGTTTAGCCTTCTGCTCGGGCATGTTGGACACCATCGAGCCCAGGGTAAAGACGATAAAGCCGTCGTCTCCTGAGCCATTCACAAACTCCTCCAAGTCCTGCAGGGGGTTGGAAAAGACACAACATTTTTTTTAAAAAACGTGTTAAGTACGATCTAGTGGGCAACGACCAAAAGCTGCTGCAATGCATTAAAGTATATTGAAAGGAATTAACTCGATCAACATCGTAAACAGCACCAATTAAATATTATTAGGAGCATAATCTTGATTGTGCTTATTTCAACCGACCCTCTGTTATTGCTTGAGTATTTGATTCCTGTTAACATAACAGGGCCCCTCACTTCTTTTCTTAGCTTGCCATAATCTATAAATCTGCTTTCCCTTGCTCACATTCCACACACTGAATCTTCCATGTGAGCAGACAAACCCGTTCTTTCACAATGTAGTGAGACAGTTGTTGGTCAATTATGATAAACAGCCCAAAAAAATCTTTACTATATTTTCAGCACCTGGTAGCACTAACTTATGATTTTGTGTGTGTCATTTTCATTACATCAGCGTCTTAGGGGTTTGCTTTTGCCTGACTCAACAAAGAGCATGTATACAGTTTGCCTTAAGTGAATCCAGATGTGACGCACGCTTGTTTACTCTGACATACATTCTTTGAATACTCACCGCTGGCAGAGGAGCTTTCTGTCCACAATTGATCCCTCCAATAAAAACCATGTTTGGCAACTGAGGTCTGGGCCATTCGAAAGCAAAGTCATATCTGAGAAGCCAGATTGCGCCATTACTAATAATGCCCCTGTAGGTCATGTTGTCTCCTAGGTACCTGCTGACCAGATCGTCAAAGTTGGCATACATTATTTTGCACACGTAGGACTCCAAAATGGACATCACCATGTTTTTGACTCTCTGTGGGAAGGTCATGACGTCTGTATTACCAGAGTAGTACACAGGAACGTAGGAAGGAGGAGAGGGGCACTGGTTAGCCTTTGTATCCAGCTCACATGGAAGTCCATGCAGGAAATAAACTGCTGGAATGGAAAAGATGTGAGCCAGGATGGAGCCACAGGGAAGGAAGGGGTCTGTAAGCACAAGATCGAAGCCCCCTCCCTTCAGTTGACTCATTAGAGGCTGGTTGTTCAGTAAACTCTCGCAGCCTTTCACCTGCATCGTTGTAAAGTTAATCAAACGCTGCATGTTGAGAAATATATCTGCGATGTCTGGTGGCTTGAGGAAAAGTCCTTCTCTCAGCAGGTCGAGTAGTGCATCCAGTTCAGCTTTGGTGTAGGGCACTTGGTAGATCTCAGTCTTGTAGCTCTCTGAGCCATGGATCAACAGGCTGGTTTCAGGCACCAGCACAACAGCCTCATGGCCCCTTTGGCTAAGCTCCTTCACCAGTACCTCCATGCTAAGCCAGTGACTCCCATCCACAGGCATAACCAGCACCTTCCCCCCTTGAACGGGACCCGGACTGAGGCAGCACAGCCAGGCCACCAGTCCCAGTGCAGGAAACCACTCCCCTCTGCTCATTGCCTCCTTTCTGTAGTGCAAGCTTGCTCGTTGTAAGAGCTAGAGCAGGTGTTGTTAAGAGGTATAGCTTATATGTGTGTGTGCGTGTGAGTGTGTGTGTATGTGTTTAAGTTCAGCAGGAAGTTGCGTTTGCAGGCGGGCTTTCATATAACCACAGGAAGACAGAGGGAGTGATATTCCCAGTGGAATTTGCCTGCTCAGAGTTTGACTCCGGATAATGTGACGACCCTCCTCCTATCATGCACTGGGTGCCCGCGTTTTGTTTCCTGTGTTGCAGGTGGTGATTGGAGGCTCGTCAGCCGGATGAGCAGCACCTGTGCCGGTGTGGCTGGGGGCCTTACAAATACCCTGTTCAGGTGGCAGCGAGGGGTTGGAGGGAAGATCGCTGTTGACGGGCTCACGACCGTTGGTGCTGTCTGCTGGGAACATTGTGCTATCTGTGTTTGACGAGACAAATAAATTGTTTCCTTTTGGCTGCTAGCTTGTCGCAGAGATGTGCAAAAATACATCAAAATGTATTTTGATACAAAATACAAAATACCCCTCAAATAAATGTATTAAAATAAAATACAAAATACTGGTGCCAGAAAATGTAACAAAATACAATACATGTATTTTGTATTTAAAATATAGGAAATACTTTTTTCTGGATTTTCTGTTTTCTCACAATTTGGAATAGCAGAGCATTCAGGTTTGGGCTCTATATATATATATACATATATATATATATATATACATGTATATATATATATATATATATATATATGTATGTAATGTAGACAAAGCTCTGGTGAACGCCACAAAAAGGAAGATCAGTCACAGAATGTCAGTGTAACTAAGCAAAGCTATTAAAAGACAACAACTTGATTGATTGTGTATAGATATATTTGTATTAATGGGACTTAACAGCCCATAAACGTTGGCTTTGTATCAACAAGAAAATATTCATCACATATGAATAACATCACACAGTAGGCCTATGTATACTATAAAAGCA
This sequence comes from Cebidichthys violaceus, assembly GCF_023349555.1. Classification (NCBI taxonomy): domain Eukaryota; kingdom Metazoa; phylum Chordata; class Actinopteri; order Perciformes; family Stichaeidae; genus Cebidichthys; species Cebidichthys violaceus. The sequence goes on along the minus strand of NW_027176274.1, from coordinate 4,342,111 downwards.
ATTAAAACCAGTTGTACACAGGTAAAGAGCCTAAATAAATGACTGTACTGATACATTTTGTCCACCTGGCCAACTGTAGAATGTATGAAATAATAAAACTAACAATACTTTCAAAATATGCCTTTTAAATCAAATAAATTGGATTTTAATGTTTTTTTTAACAAATGGACATCTACTGTCATAGCCTGGCTAACTGTGAACTATAGTATCTGCCAGTAATTGATATGGCATTATGACATTCACATTGAGAAGATACAGCATCACTTGTAATACAGTGCGAGATTAGATGGTCAGAAGTCTCTTGATAAGGTTATCATGAACATACAAGCTCCCAATCTCCCTCTTCCTATAGCTAGCTACTCCACTGATAAGTTAACTTGCTAAACACTGGCTATGCACTAGCCTAGACAGCATGCTAGTATCATTAGCATGTTAGCATCGATCGCTAGTTTGATATTATAACCATCACCATGTATATACAATAGGCTATGTAGCCAGACCCAGACATAAATTATACATCAAGCTAGTTGACATTTTTCACACTCAGATAACATATGTACCTTGAGAGACAATCCGTTGAACTTGAAGCTCTGAAGGCTGAACTCGTGAACTGTTTTTTGATTCGTGGAGAAAGTATTTTGAGTATTTTAAATACAAAATTACTCCACTCTAAATTATTTTGTTACAAATTACGTTAGATTTTTTATCGGCCTTATCAAATACAAATTACAAAATACTCAAAAGTAATTGAAATACGTATTTGAAATACAAGTAATAGAAATACTGCCCATCTCTGGCTCGTTGTCTCCCCGTTCTTGTTTTCAGTCTATGAGCCAGGCTGTGACAATAATCATTGTTTTGTGGGACTTTGCTTATTTTCTTTTCACTTCCTCTTTTTCCTGTCATGTCTTTGTGTCACAACATTCACCATATTGTGACATAGTGCAACTTTTAACTTTTATATTGTAAGTTGTGATTCCGTTTTGTTGTTATAGCATGTGAAGTAGTGCAGTCTGTGAAGAATTTAAAGTTAAAAAGCAATGTTAGTGTGTTTAATAAGCACACCTAGTGGTGGATATAATGTTATAACATGTTTATTTGAAGAAGTGTTAAATCATAAAAGTATAATCATTCTATGTATTAAACTATTAAATATAGTTACTGAATGTTTTGAGGGAAAGAGAGAGACCTTTGAGACAGGCTTTTCAGATCCAAAAACAACTGTATGGTAATGAGAAGAGTTTGGAGAGCCGGCTTCAGGAATGTGAGGTGTGAACAGTGGGGGAAGGAGACGTATTGATCAAACAGAGATGTAGATGAAGACAGCCCTAAGAAAGCGTGGGGGTCGGGTACACGCAGTTTTACGAGGAGGAGGACAGGTCGGACCAGCGGACACTATTCAGATATTATCCTGATCACTTAGACCAATGGAGAGAATTGTCAGAGTACAGGAGGAGACAATCGGATTTCAGCCAATCACAAAGCTGATAATGGACTTTTGAAAGTAAACTACTGACTTTCGGGTATAAAAACATTGTTTGGAGAGACGTTATTCAGTTCTTCATGGCGATCCTCTTTTACAGCAAATTGGCGTTTGTCGGCCTGTTGGGGAGGGCAGTGTTTGAACTGGGTTTCACGAATCCTTACTATCGATAGTGTAATTCAGTTTCTAAGTGTCTTTTAGCTTCTGTGAATTATTAATTCGATTTCATTGTAAACCGGATCCAGCTGACTTTTTGGCGTGACTTCATCGCTCAAACAACATCAGAGCGAGAGGTCCGCGGCCTCCTGCGAAGAGAGGTTAACCACCTTTATAAGTCTACATTCTGATGTAGCATTTCAAAGCAAAAGCCCTTCAAAATCTCATTCATGAGACAATTTGTCTAATTTCAGATTTGATGTTAGAGGAAATTGTGGATAGTTACAACATCATTTTACTTCAAATTAATAGCAGGCCACCTCAAGGTGTCACTCAGAGGAAACAAGGACATTCTGATGTAGCATTTCAAAATAAAAGCCCTTCAAAATCTCATTCACGAGCCAACTTCAAATCACATTCATGAAATTCATCATCAAATCAATGTATGAATTAAGCTATTAGCTACTGTTGTTAGTGATATGTCAGTAAATCATTCCACCCACTCAATAACCAAAGTTAGCTCCTGCAGCCTGTAAAACCATTTACCCCACAATCACAGTGCTGGACAGTCCACCTGGAGAAACTTCAAAGTAAAGTAATGTCTATGTCATTCAACTTTATTCGTATTGCCCAAAATCACAACAGTCTAAAGTGTATTTATTCCAAAATAGTTCCTGTTATAAAAAATTATTACAGATAAAATCATCAACACACACACACTCAAATACAAACAACCTGCATGTTTTTTCAAACTCCAATTTGTATTTCATTACAGAACTCATTGAACAAATGAATTAGATGAATTACAAACTACTCTCGCTTTTTCTTTGGTGTGCCCCTTCTGAAACACATGCGGGTGCAGCGTGAGCAGCATTTGACTGTCACCCACAGAACAGTGACGAGAATGATGAAAAACAAGCCGAAGACATCCAGGCTATGGTACTGAATCCAGTTTAAGTCATGTGCAGCTATCCTTAAATGTGCAGCTCCTTTGTGTCTTATGACGAACTCGGTCCAGAAGACAGCCAGGTCCAAAGGCTCAACAGGACGGTCCAAGTGTACCTGAGACAGCGTCACCATCTTCTCTTTGTAACTGGGGAAAAGTCATATTTTGAGTTAATGGGATGATCTCCAGTTCTGTTCATCAAAAGGTCTACCGTATATCCTCAAGGGCTATAGCACAACTATTTCCTAAAACACTGCTGAAACTTAAAATGTGTAAAATCAGATGCAAAACATTTATGTCAGTCTAAAGATAGAATACACTGCAAATAAACAAGATGGCTTACCTTCTAACAACAACAACAACAGAAGAAGCAAATTGGTAACTCTTTTAGCTACTAGAAGCATTATGGAGCGACTTTTTTCTATGGGTGGACTCCCACTTTGTTTATCTTCTGCATGCACACAAAGACACTGTATGCACACATGGCTGCAGGTCACATGGTGCACATTTGGTGTCTTTTTTTTTTTGGTTTTCAAAATTTCATCTGAGTAAAAATAAATTCTGTGGTGTTTTAGACCTCTAGTGGCCATATGGAGTTGTTATTTCTGTTTAGTTTATCTGGTGCACACAGAAGGACACACATAAATGTGTCATGAGGAAGGAACACATTTGTTAAATCTAGTACAGACAATGTGTTCTACACACACAAACAAGAACACTTCACAGGTGCCTTTAAGAGTGCCTATAACAAACAGAGGAGTGAGGGAGATGTCAATCAAGCACTCCCTGTACATGCCTACACAGTCCAGATAAGAAGTCTAAGGCCAAGTATGTGATAACACCTGTGTGGGTGGACCATGGGTGTGCAGGGACTTGATGGACAAATTATCAAAATTAAACATATTCTTTTACATACTACAGTGTGAAGTATATATTATCAAATTTGTCTATTTTCGTCTGTTAATAGGGTTTTCAAAATTTCATCGGAGTAAAAATAAATTCTGTGTTGTTTTAGACCTCTAGTGGCCATATGGAGTTGTTATTTCTGTTTAGTTTATCTGGTGCACACAGAAGGACACACATTACAGTCATTTAGCAGACGCTTTTATCCAAAGCGACTTACAATTCAGTACAATCTATCTACCGTAGACGCAGCTACGGGAGCAATTTTGGGTTTAAGTGTCTTGCTCAAGGACACGCAGACATGAGACTAGCTGGAGGCGGAGATCGAACCGCAGACCCTCTGATTGAAAGGCGGCCCTGCTCTCCACTTAGCCACAGTCACCCGTGTGATGTGGTACAAAGTCCTGCCAATGGTTTCACACTATACATTGTAATATGGGTGGTGGTAATGCGCCAAGGTACGCAGAAATGCGCTAGCAACATCAAAGAAGAAGAAAACTTAATGCTAGTAAACATGGATGGAACAATGCTGGATTTAAAGTACTTTTGGCTTTTATGAGGAAGTAAATGCACTTAACACATGTCTTTGAGCTCATGGATGCACATGTGTTTTGTTGAGTTACACTGAATGTAAACACAAAAATGTGTAGTCTTTTCTTTCACAGTGAGTTTCATGATTTATATATACAAATGAGTGACTATTGTCTTTAATTGACATGCACTTGTCTTACCTTTTGTCATTGATGATTCTATTAAGTGCAGCCAATAGGGTTTCAGTTGTCACATCACACATTGTGAGTTTCTCTGCAACACCTCGGGACACCATGCGATGTACGTTTTCCCCCTGGTCCCCAAAGAGTGGAAACATTAACATGGGTACAGCGTTGCAGATACTCTCATAGATACCATGGGTACCTCCGTGAGTGATGAAGGCTTTAACTTTGGGATGGGCTGAGGAGCAAAGAAACTATTTTAGGTCCAGTCCAAAATGCAGGTAATGTTTAACATGCATTGATTAGTTTACATACACGATGGCATGTTTTAATACATAACACTGTCTGGGGTAAAACTAAACACACCTAGGAGATCATTCTGAGGTAACCACTTCATAAGTCTCACGTTCTTAGGTACATCGTCAGATAAGACTCCAGTGTATCTCCAAACAACCTGAAACAGAAATAATACATGTCCTGATGGTGCCAACCACTGCAGCACTTTTTTTTCATTCATAGACTAATGCAGGTTATTGGATTGAATCTCAGTAAATGGTTATTGTTACCCTTTGAGGAATTTGCCGAAAGGCGTCAATGAACTGTTTAGCCTTCTGCTCGGGCATGTTGGACACCATCGAGCCCAGGGTAAAGACGATAAAGCCGTCGTCTCCTGAGCCATTCACAAACTCCTCCAAGACCTGCAGGGGGTTGGAAAAGACACAAAAAATAGTTTTTAAAACGTGTTAAGTACGATCTAGTGGGCAACGACCAAAAGCTGCTGCAATGCATTAAAGTATATTGAAAGGAATTAACTCGATCAACATCGTAAACAGCACCAATTAAATATTATTAGGAGCATAATCTTGATTGTGCTTATTTCAACCGACCCTCTGTTATTGCTTGAGTATTTGATTCCTGTTAACATAACAGGGCCCCTCACTTCTTTTCTTAGCTTGCCATAATCTATAAATCTGCTTTCCCTTGCTCACATTCCACACACTGAATCTTCCATGTGAGCAGACAAACCCGTTCTTTCACAATGTAGTGAGACAATTGTTGGTCAATTATGATAAACAGCCCAAAAAAATCTTTACTATATTTTCAGCACCTGGTAGCACTAAGTTATGATTTTGTGTGTGTCATTTTCATTTCATCAGCATCTTAGGGGTTTGCTTTTGCCTGACTCAACAAAGAGCATGTATACAGTTTGCCTTAAGTGAATCCAGATGTGACGCACGCTTATTTACTTTGACATACATTCTTTGAATACTCACCGCTGGCAGAGGAGCTTTCTGTCCACAATTGATCCCTCCAATAAAAACCATGTTTGGCAACTGAGGTCTGGGCCATTCGAAAGCAAAGTCATATCTGAGAAGCCAGATTGCGCCATTGCTAATAATGCCCCTGTAGGTCATGTTGTCTCCTAGGTACCTGCTGACCAGATCGTCAAAGTTGGCATACATTATTTTGCACACGTAGGACTCCAAAATGGACATCACCATGTTTTTGACTCTCTGTGGGAAGGTCATGACATCTGTATTCCCAGAGTAGTACACAGGAACGTAGGAAGGAGGAGAGGGGCACTGGTTAGCCTTTATATCCAGCTCACATGGAAGTCCACGCAGGAAATAAACTGCAGGAATGGAAAAGATGTGAGCCAGGATGGAGCCACAGGGAAGGAAGGGGTCTGTAAGCACAAGATCGAAGCCCCCTCCCTTCAGTTGACTCATTAGAGGCTGGTTGTTCAGTAAACTCTCGCAGCCTTTCACCTGCATCGATGTAAAGTTAATCAACCGCTGCAGGTCGACAAACATATCTGTGATGTCTGGTGGCTTGAGGAAAACTCCATCCTTCAGCAGGTCGAATAGTGCATCCAGTTCAGCTTTGGTGTAGGGCACTTGGTAGATCTCAGTCTTGTAGCTCTCTGAGCCATGGATCAACAGGCTGGTTTCAGGCACCAGCACAACAGCCTCATGGCCCCTTTGGCTAAGCTCCTTCACCAGTATCTTCATGCTAAGCCAGTGACTCCCATCCACAGGCATAACCAGCACCTTCCCCCCTTGAACAAGACCCGGACTGAGGCAGCACAGCCAGGCCACCAGTCCCAGTGCAGGAAACCACTCCCCGCTGCTCATTGCCTCCTTTCTGTAGTGCAAGCTTGCTCGTTGTAAGAGCTAGTGGCAGCTGTTTTTAAGAGGTACAGCTTCTATGTGTGTGTGTGTGTGAGTGTGTGTGTGTGTGTGTGTGTATGTGTTTAAGTTCAGCAGGAAGTTTCGTTTGCAGGCGGGCTTTCATATAACCACAGGAAGACAGAGGGAATGATATTCCCAGTGGAATTTGCCTGCTCAGAGTTTGACTCCGGATAATCATTCTTTTGTGGGACTTTGTTTATTTTCTTTACACTTCCTCTTTTTCGGGTCATGTCTTTGTGTGTCACAACATTCAATATATTGTGACATAGTGCAACTTTTAACTTTTATATTGTACGTTGTGATTCCGTTTTGTTGTTATAGCATGTGAAATAGTGCAGTCTAAGCATTATAGCAACATTTCATCCCAAAAATGAAATATGTTAACAGAAATAAGTTGAGCGTCTTTTGGGATATCAGTAGTAAAAATTTACCTTAACTGCAATTTCTCTTTTTATTCTTATTTCATTTCACCAGCAGTGGACTTTAACGTTCATTAAGACTTGCAAGTCATGGTGGCTGTGCAAGTCTGCAGCTCTTACTGCCTGTTGATTGGTGCAAAGTCCTCTGTTTACTTTGGCTGCTCCTTCTCTCCTCCCCCTGGAAAACACAGACGTGCGTGCCTATAATGGTCCATTGCATATGAACTCTTTTCAACTCTTTTTGTTCACCCACTCCCGTCACACGCACAGGTATATCTTCAACCAAAGCTAAAAGACAGATGGCGTGCGAAGCCAGTCGTAATAGGAAACCAACACCCTCCTCTTTTGGAGGGGGGGGGTGATGACACATAAACAACAATGTAATTCTTGGGTGAAAGCCAGTTCTTATTTCCGTTGTTTTGACCCTCATACTAAAACATTTTGCTTTTTCAAAATGCTCTACAGAATGGTTGAATCTGGAAAAGGTAGTATAACACTTGATTGAGAAAACTAACCTTTTGTAAAATAATGTCCAACAATTTCTGTGACTCTCCGAAACCAAAAATCCAACAAGCAAGTCCACTTTAAGCAGCGTCTTGGAATGCGGAGGTGAAAAAGTAGGCAAGGTCTTCTCTCTTAAGCTTTAAGCTTAAGCTTAAGAGAAACATGAATGTTTTTATATATAGGCTAATAATAAAATCTGCATTGTTAAATTACTACATAGTGCACAGTCTATGACTATTTCACCCGCCTTCAGGTCTGGCTGTTCAGAAAAAGTATTATCACTACAACACTTTTGCCTGATGTGGTTGGACAGTGCAAACTAGTAGAAACTAGTTCATTTTAAGGATATTGCTGAGTGAGTACTTCAAAAGGGTTCCAGAGGCTTGTAAAACGTGCATGAACTTGCACGCTCATTAATCACAAGCCTCAACCTGGCTGCTGTTGGACCCAGTGCTCAGTTTTTTTTATTAAAAAGCAAGACCACAACGGAGATGGACGTTCTGAACAATCAAGCTCTTCCACAATCAAAACTGTGTGAGTGAAGTGAATGAGTCTGTGATAGCAGTAGTTTCACACTAAACATGCACTACTTGACCTTTATTCTCTTCTGTCGCTCAGGTATTGGCACCTCCTTTCTTCTATACAGACATGGAATCTGTGACATTTCGGTTTTCATCTCTGTGGTTTAATTAAAGACCAACATGAGAGCTGATAGGAGACTGGCTTTGATTATATTCAGAACCTGTAAATTCTCTGCAGCTGGCTCCATATTCATACTATGAGAAACATGAATGGAAGTTTACAATTCTGGCTGAGTGACTGTTGGACTGATGATTATTAGATGCAATTATAGGTTGCAAAATCATCACATACTAATGCTCCCAACCTGTCACCTACTGACTTTGTCCCCTTGGCGTAACTTTTTATCGCACTGGGACGGTCACAGTAAACATGTGGTTAACGTCAATTTCAAGAAAAACACTTGCTTAGGTTTAACTAATTAGTAAGGTTTAAACAAAAATCATGATTGGGCTTAAAATAAGTACGTTAACTCAGTAAAATACATAAACAGCATAACATAAGTACGGAAAACACGTCCTAAACATCACTAACATAGTTTCAAAATAACTCGACAACACACTGAGACGTGAACACATGGTCTCAAACTTTGGTCACCTGGGTGAAAGTCGGCACGCCATTGTAGTTACTTGGGAGCCTGGTGCATACACGCATACCCACCAGAAATATGCTGGTTTTACAAGTGGAATTTATGCCCCATTTTGTCTGGGATGCAGATACAGTTACGGCAAACAAATTTGGTATCAACATTATTGAAGAATCCTGTAATTTCTGATCATGTCTGCTGAGGAAAAGTGCATTGAGGATCCATTTCTCACTCAGCAGCATTATCGCCTCCGTGTCTGTCGGCCAGACAGCTTGACAGCAGAGAAATCTAATATTTTTTTCCTGGCTTTAGCTCCATCACTTTCTATTCACCTCGTGATTGTAGAGAGTATTTTCACAAATGGCACATGCGGCCAATATAGCTAGACTGCAGTTTTTTTTGTGTTCCCCCCCCTTTTGCTCAGATCTGTCTCCACAAAGGAACCCCAGGAGTAACAGTTCTGACATGACAAAGGGCTGCATTTGGGTTGATATGTAGTTTGCTATACAACATGAAAGATTCTGGTGTCATGTTGCAATGCTGACAACCACAGACAGGAACTTCATAAAACATGTTGTAATACAGCAAAATGCAATTTGACCTCCTCATCATTTTCACCAACTCTACAGATTGAGCCATTCTGCACTTTGTTCTGCTGACACTGCAGCTGATGTGCCGCAGGGGAGTGTTATTGATGCTCTGGTACTGTGTGCGGGGTCAGTTTGCTAGTTTGTATATTGTATGTCCAGGTTAATTTCCTTTGTCATGTTGTAATGGTGTCACTGCGGGGGATGCCACCATTGGGCATCACTCCTTAAAGCCTATGACTTTGTATTAATTGAAAGTAATAGCGTAGTAGCTCAACAGCGTTGAGATGGGCTGTGTGTTACTTTGAACTCAGGAATATTTTAAAAGATTTCAACTTTTCATGTCATCACTATATGACAGTTTTCATGTAATTAACATGTTCAGCTTCAAAGAACGTATTATTATGTATAGCTCAGACAGGATGTCATAAAAGTGGAACAAAGCTTCATACAAATTAAATTCTATAACATGCTCATAAAACCTAAGAATCCAGTTATAAAATATGCAAGTATGAGAACATGCTGACAATCTGATGAAATGTGTCACTTTGGAAAATAAAAATATGTTATTTATCAGTTAGCAGCCAAGCTGCTGCCTGTCAATTATATCTGGCTGCACAGCTAAATAAAAAACATGATTCATTTCAGATCAAAACAAACTGCTTTTAGGGATTTTGTCTTTTTTACTTGCACAATTTGTATGGGTTGCGTTCATATGTTGAGCATTTTATGTATTTTCATTTAAAGTACAATTTTAATTAATATGTTCAAACAACAGAAACATCTGACTTCTAAAGTGCTTTGAAGAAAAAAGAGCCTTTCATGAGGAACTCTTACTTCTTGTGCTGATTTAGTTTTGAAGCTGCTGCAAACTATTAAGTGATCGTACTATTTAACCAGATGGTGGTGCCAAAGCCATCGAAGCGCCTCTAGCTGGATGTTTTCTGTTGGTTCACCGTTTCAATCATCATCAATCCAGAGGAAATCTTCCTGTGTCGTTTAATTCCCCGAAACATGAAATCACCAAAGTCCGCACCAATTAGCTAGCTACTAACTAGCAAGCTCTACTGTATGATCTCATCACTTAAAGCTTAGTTGACCAACCCTACAAAACGCTGACACATTTGTGTAAAGCTTTCCTGTAGACAACCAAACTTCAACTTTCAACTTTACCCATGTCCCCAGAGGACAACTGGTTTCAAGCATATCCAGTCACTGCATCATATCAATCTTTACTGCGCTTTGATCCAGTTCATGAAAATGAATGGGAGTCTGGTATCAGTGGTCAAAGTTCAGGACACTTGGGATTATTCCATTATATCATTTATGAGACTGTTTGCACCTAACTCACCAAGTGATTTCTAAATATCATATGCATGCCAGTTGTAGATTGTAGTAGTGGTTGTAGTTAGCAGATGGTGTGGTCTTTACTCTGTAGAAGAAAACAAACAGATAAGCACGACTGTGTACACATGGATCAGTGAGCACTGCCTGTCTTTCTTTCTCCTCCTGCTATTACTCAAACAAGTCAGATTAAATGTGGGCAAGGCTCTAATGAGATTTTGTTGGGATTCCAGTTTGGAACAGAATGCTCAAAGTCATTCTACTAAAATAATCTGCTTTGGTTTGCCTGCATGCAATTCTACCTTCAATAAATGGCAAATGGAAGTACACAGTGTCGTATGAGTGGGTCATTTAAAAATACATATAGAACAAATCATCCGGGTTCAAAATGACACAATGCATGTTTTTGTCTCATTACAAAGAATATTTCATCTCAAACTCCTTTATTGTGTATGCAGACACAGCCCTGCTCTACATGGTCAAAACAACAATGCTCTGTATGTATTGTGTATGAGTAAGAACGACTTTATTTGGTACTGAAATCTGCAATTCAAATTAAAGATTTTTAATTTGTTGGTGATGTTTTCATTTTTCCCACAGAAAGTGTGACACTGCAATAAATCAAAACTCTATTGTGGGGATCATACAATAAATAAATAAACAGTAAGGACCTTTACACTGAACTGATACTGCCCCAGTGCTGCAATCAGCAACATTGTGATCTTCTTGTGTTTTATTGCCTCATCTTTATATTTGGCCTATATTGACTCATTGCCTCTGATACACAATCCCTGGACTTTTGCCACACAGCCATTAAAGCTTACATGTTGAGACACTGATGATTAGTCTTGCAAACGCTCAGAGCAGAATATATAAATCTGATCATTTAAACTGCAGAATATAACCTGAAGGTTTAACTATGAACTGATTTACCATTTTATCTGTACACTGCAAAACTGCTGCTGCAAAGGCTTCTCTGTAAAGTGAGGTGTTTGCCTGTAACCACGTGGTGGTGCCAAAGTGACACGGATCCCTAAATTCCAGTCTTGTCCACAGTAGAAAAATGGTATTTCGCTTTTGTACCACCATCAGCATAACAGTTGACCTTTTCCTGTCTGCACTGTGTGATCAGAAATGCTGCATCAGCCAGTTCTCAAGTGAATTAAGATCACTCACCATTTAAACAGCCCTGTCGATAAGATAGTTTATGCAAGTTGGAAATTCGTATTGTGTACATTCAATATAATAATAAACGAACAAAAAAAGAAAACAAGTTTTGTATGAATTCTGCAGACAGTCAAAAACATCTCCCGACGTACACCGCGGCCATGGCTACGTTCTGTACTCTAATGTGACTGTCCACTCATCACCAACACATAAAACACCGTGAACAACTACCAGTGAAGCGAGATTACACGTCCACGCGATTAAAGGGTTAAACACGTGAACGTGTCGCTGAACAAAACCTGACTACTGTGACATCAAGCCTCTTACTTGTCTCTCTCCTGGACGGAGAGAGTGAGACTTCTAAAGGTAGATCTTTGGTCTGACTCTCTGCGCGGATGCGCGCCGACCTTGGAGTCTCCAGACGCGGAGTGGAGGATTTTGCGCACTGAATTCAAGTAGAGCCGAAGAGAGCGCACAGCGAGCGGACTGCTGTCGACTTACTGCAGTCCTTGTCACTCGGATCCGGGTTCACTTTGCTACTTGAACGCGCACGTCGTCATTTCATAAATACCGTTGCTTGGGAAGTAGGGGGACTATAGTGTTCAGATTATTTCGGGTTGGCTTGTTGCAATTTAGAGGAGATCTGTTTGAGCTGAGCCAATGAATGTAGCCGCTCCACCTCGTTTGTAGAGAACTACAAGTGTCCCAGCTGCTCAGGGAGAATTCACTCAACATCCTGAAGAGCAGACGTTTGTGAGGATTTTAGGACTCTTTCCCGAGAGTGGATTGAACCAAGGGTGATTTCAACTAAGTGAGGTATTACATAAAAACGGTAAGGAAAAGTTTACATCTTCTGAATAATACGATTAAAATATTCGAAGTCCTCCCACGTTTGACAAAGGGGCTTGAGGTGATTTCACATCGTAAACGTTTCCACTTTTCTCGCAGGTGATCACAGCAATGCTTCAACAGCATGTGCGTCTGTCCCTCTCCAAATCTTCCAGAGAGGATTTAAGCGCCGCTCATTTTGAATAAGTCGAGAAGTCATCGAAGATGAGAGCTCTGCAAACATTCCTGTTTCTTTTCCTCCTGCACCAGGTGAGGTGTGAGCTGACTGAATGAGAATAGAATATGTAGAAATATATCTGTTTAAAAAGAAACCTAGAGACAGTAAGTGGCTTTAATGTGCTATCTTTTATTTTATTATGTTATTATAGTATTATTATTGTAGGCCCCTAAGACATTTATTGGTTTCACTCAAAGTTGTATATATTCATATCATATATTGTTTATATTTATGTATTTTGTTGATTTGCCAGTTATTGTAGATCTGCATCATATAGATCAAGCAATGTAAGATTTATCTATCGCCACATAATGCCAGTGGCAGTTCCATAAATTCCTGACATCAGATTTTATTTGACACAGTCATCGGCAGCAAATGTGTGGGTCGACATGAACACATGAAGTCTTACAGGGATAAACTTGTTTTGTGTTATTTGGTCATATTTAATAAAATATTAAAATATCCTATTTTAATGATTCTATTAAAAAAAACACGTATTAAGTTAAAGGATATCTTGTCACCTTTATACATATGGTGATGTATAATTTCTGCAGCCTATATGCTAAAAACATAGTCAAGTTGATTGGATTCAATTTTGCAGAACATTTATCACTTGCCATAATGTATATTACCAAATGCAATTCATTTACATAACAGTATCTGAATTAACGTATTGTTCATATATAGATGTAATTGTGAATTTTATAAGGGAACACTTAGATATAGAAAAAAACGTTTGTGCATGTCTATTTGTACAATAATACAGAACATTTAATTACATTCCGAGTTAATGTGAGCATACTGCTCATTATATTATAATGACCAGTTCTGCAGTATTATATTATATGCAGTATTAATGGAGTTCATGTAGTTAAAAACAATCACTGACTATTAAGTAGCATTTATTGATGTGCCTGTTTGCAGAGTTTATCGTTTTTGTTTTTTTTATCATTCAGGTGAGTTTTTTTTTATATTATATTATGGACTTGATATCCTGTCTCTGTCACATATGGCTTAACAAAATAACAAAAAACAATTGCCTATTCATTTATTCTGCTACCTCACATGGATATATGGATATTTAGGGTTAGCAATCATTTTAATATATTTTGCTTGCAGGCTTGAACAAGATTTGACCTCTGTGCTGAACCCTCGACACCCGTGAGGAGTCTTTGCCGCATTTTAAACATTTTAAGAAAAAAGACGACTGAGAACAATCGGTGTAAATTGCACACCCCACAGGTTTTCAAAGCCTGCACTGCTCCTCCTTTATGACTTAAACAATGTGATGCAATCACAAGACCTTGTGAATACATGTAAAATGAATAGTATTTACCAGAGATTGGAATCTTTATGTAGTCTAAGTCTCTTATTATTGCAGGAATAAGCTCTCCCAAAGAAGATCAAAAGCTTTAGGGAAATATAAAGGTCTTTTCCTCCTTTTTTTTTTTTTCAACGGCTGCTCATGGCAGTTGAATAAAGTATGGCTTTTATCGTGGTCATCCTTGCTTTACGGACTCTTGCCGTGATCAGACCTGGACAGAAAATGCCATGTGATTGTAGAAGTTCTTCACATCTGTGCTATCCTCAAAGAGGGCTTCTTTAAAGATAGCCTTGAACTGTGCAGATGCAGCTGCAAAGTGCTGTCTGCTCTGGCTGCTGTTGTAATCAGCCATGTGCCTATTGGGAGCTCTGCCTCCAGAGAGAAAGACTGGCCGAATCCCTGGAGAGGCTCTCTTCATATGCCTCAGTGGCTTCCCTCCCAGCAGACCCACCACTGTCTGACTGGGGACATACTGGCCGTTATCAATATTCCCCCAACCTTCCAAAGGATAGAACATGTTTAAATACCAGGCTGACGCTCACTGAAAGCACACAATACGCACTAAACTTCTTGAGCTGCAAACAACTTTTTTTTCAAAGTATGTCTGCTTTGTAGGATAGTTTACTCTGAGGACTGTAAGGACCAACCCATGGCACCACAGGATGCATCTCAAACAGGGCACCCTGTTATACCGAGAGACACATTTTCACTGTTTTAAGTAGAGGTTCAGTGTCTGAAGCAGCCTTTAGTCTCACATACTTGTGGCCGCATCTTCCAAAACAAGAAACCGACGCACAAACATGTGTCTTCTTTTCGTTTGCATCTCTCGTACACACTCGCACATGAAAACACCCAGAACATGAATCAAACGGTGAAAATGTAACCCCGGCTCTAGCATCTGTGCCGTACCCTAGGGACAAATAAGAGGGTCAAAGCCATCTCGGGAGAATCCATTCTTCCCCGTGACATCTGGTGCAGTTATCCTGTGTGCAATGACAGCAGAACAATGTAGATGGAGATAAAAAAACATACTTGAGGGCCCTGCTCTCTGCCATCTCCCTCTGTCCTGCCCTACAGATTGCATGCAGGGAAAGTGGGGTTTTCAACACTGCTCGGGATTAAGTGTGAGAAGACGTTGACAAAGTCTATTATGCCTTTATATCTTATTGCCGGGGTGAGAGCTCTTTGGTAATGTTATGTCATGACAAAGCATCTACGGGGCCCGTGCCAAGAGGATCAGCGGTGGTGTTAAATGTATATCTACCTCCTCTGTTCCCGTAAACGGCGCCCAGGGTCGGACTGAGCAGGGCTGGAGCATAGCATCCTTGATAGAAGAGTGTGACGCATTAAAGAGACAAAGCTTAGCTGGTTACTCGTAAGCTGAACATGTCTTGTCCTCTGGATCCGCCACATGCTTGGAGTTCATCCCTGCAACTTTGATGTGCACTGATTTAAGGGATTACAAGTCATTTCCCAGAGGATTTAGCATTAATTTCAACAGTTATTTATTCATTTATTAATCTCTTGGTTATGTATCTGTTCATCCATCCATGAAAGTGTAAAATCATTAGAACAAGAAAGTCAGAATGTGAAGTCGATTTGGGTCAGTTTTAGCCGCTAATATTGTTGTAAAAATCAGCGAGAGGACTTTTATCCCGCTTGTGTTTTTTCTCTGCAGTGCTGGAGCGAAACAGTGAGGCTCTATTGAAAGTCAGAAGGGGCTCTGGCAAGGACAACAGTTTTATCCCTGTCTTTATAACAAAACACAAATTCTACATAAATTCCCCCTCTAAGGGCTCTTTAACCCTTTTCCCCTTCCTCATGCTCAATTAGGTTTGGTTTTATTATTTATTTATTGTATATTTAAAGGCAACTAACACTGGGAAGAGTAATAAAATGTACAGTGGGGGGATTAGGAGCAGCTCTTTAATCTCACGCTTCTGATAATACTGCATGGGCTGATTGATTAGTTTTTCAGGAAGCTTATGTCAGAAAAACCTAATCCGTCTTTGGATTGTGCCAGCCTTGTAAGGTTTTCCGTGCTGCCACTTTATCATGGCGGCGAATTACAGAGCTGCTGGGCTGTGATAAGGTCCTCGTCTCTTTTACAGACCCCGCCGCCCAACCCCTCTGCACCCCTCTTCCACCCCCACCCTTCCCTCTGGACAATAAAAAAAAAATTGTGTTTATATTCTTCACATCCCTGCTCTGCCTGGTCCTCACATCAACCTCTCCCAGGATTTGCCTTGTAAGAAAGTGAGAGAGAAAAAAAAAAAAAGAGTGGAACTTAAGTCTTCAAAAACCCACCAGAAAAAAAATTGGGTGGGGAGGGAGAAAAATAGGAGAAAAAATGTCAGGCAGGCCAGTAGAAATTTCTGTGGAAGTGATTAAACATGGATTGACAGAGTGAAAGGAGCTTGTATGCATGTGGTGCCTTCCAGGAACCGTTTTAGGCCTTACATGGTGCTGATGTGTATCTGTGCTCATATTGGGGTCACAATCTTCCTAGCCAGAAGGCTTGACTAGATAATCCCTCATAAACAATATTGTCTGTGGCATTTGCAGTCCTCAGCCTGTATGTTGTCTCAGACCTCTGAAGGAAAGGTTGCCATTGCTGCGCGTTAAATCCCTCAAATGTATCTTGCAGGCACTACAGGTTGTATTGACTGTGTTGAGCCTTGCAACCTATTCCTTTTCCAATCATCAATCATAATTGTGTGTGCACTGGCAAAAAAATCTATGATAAAGGTCCTGAAATGGAAAGAAAGAAGTTCCAAATGATGGATAGGTGTGAAGCAATTGCCCTTTGCATTGACAATAACCATAATCTGGCTCTTGGATGGACCATTAAAGACTTAACTCAAACAGTTATGAGCAGCTTGATTACTCCCCCCTCAGCTTCTCTTATGATGTGAACGGTTTGGATGAAGCGAAGTTCTGAGCAGCTCTCACTGTGTCGGCCGTGCAGGAAACATTATGTTTAATATGATTTTGAGTTTTCCGATCTTGTTCCACAGCTATGAATTTTGATGGGCGATGTGCAGCCCGAGGCGGTGTTGGATCTGGAGGCTCCGCTACCTTATAGCATTGTCATTACCGCTCTGCAGGGTTGGAAACATCCAGCGCTCTCTAAAGCACAACCTCGCTGTTTAGCAGCTCTTTTACTGTCTGCATCGCTTTCCACTGCTGTGCTGCGACAAGACAAAAGGTGGAGATCGGTTCAGATACTGCAGGTGTTTTGTCTGAATCGTGCGTGGATGATGGAATACCCGAGGAATCGGAAAGTCACTTTTTTGTTTTAACATACCAAATATTGCAAGAGTTGTGCTGTTGCTTTACAGCCGTGAGTTCCACTGCATTTATTTTTGAAATACCAGACTCAGGATCAGCTGCGTCATCACATCAAACCAACGACTCTATAGGCACAGAAGCAAAGTTTCTGCCATTTCCCGAACACTTTGACATGTAAAGTTCTTAATTACCACCTTGTTTGGTACTTTGGAGAAGGCAATCATACTGCATGTCAGAGCTCGGGAAAATGATTGACCTATTTAATTAAAACTGTGTTGCTTTCCTGTAAAAGGCAAGGTGTGACAGCTTTAGAATAAGTACAATAAATCTCCTTTTTGATTATTCTCACTTTTACATTTCCTCCTCTGCCTCCAGGCTTTGAGGCCTTTCTTTCCAGCTTGTCATTTCCAGCCCTAACAAAGCACTGTCAGCTCCCCTCTGTCTTTGTGTATTTCTTGTGAAGTACCTGTCTTCAGAGCTACTCTGAGAGAAAGGAAGTAACGTCTTCCCCACTCTTGTTTCTTCTTCAAAGGGAGACGTTTCTGTGAAATCAGCCG
Source organism: Cebidichthys violaceus (assembly GCF_023349555.1). Taxonomy (NCBI): domain Eukaryota; kingdom Metazoa; phylum Chordata; class Actinopteri; order Perciformes; family Stichaeidae; genus Cebidichthys; species Cebidichthys violaceus. Next base: position 4,324,294 of record NW_027176274.1, on the reverse strand, counting down.
AGGCGCAATCTGCTTTGAGAACAGAAACATTTGCTCTGTCAAATTGAGTGGACCTACGTTTGAGCCAATCAAGTGAAAACATTTCTGCATTTGCAGCATGGATTTGAAGAGAGGAAAACACAAAACTGAAGTTGTCACATGCATACAAAGAAGCTCAGTGAGAGAAACATTTAGATTACGTCCTCCCGAGATGAAAGTGAAAAGACTAAAAGTGGAACGCCGAAGTGTTCGTGTCGGAGAAGCGCTCCGTGCCTCCTCAAGTATTAGCTGAGGAGTTTTTACAAGCACGCTAGCATTGTTGTGCAAAGTAGAAGGTGTTCAAAATTTGGTCAAGAGAATGTTAATTACCCTGAGTCCAACATGTTTTGTGGTATTATCCTCCTGAATCCTGCTATCACACACACGGAGGTGGGCTGCAGGTGTCAGGAGCTCGAACAGGAGTTGGCGCTTTGACCATGTAAGGGGATTATGAAACTGATGATGCGTTGAAAGGTAACGTCTGCCCAAAAGTGAAGTGTTCAGGGCTTTGCTGCTGTCACATGTGGCAGGTGCAAAGATAACACAAGTATCCAGATTACCTGAAGGCTCTCGTCCCAGAGCCAGAGTGAGATCTTTGCTAACGCTTTCTGAACACCTGTCATCAACACTGCATTTAAATTTCCCACACCAAGCCATTCTTACTTCCCTCTTTCACATGTTGGGCCTTGTCCCCCAATGCAGGTTATAAAAATCTAATGACGATAATCTTCTGCAACTTATTCAAAAAAGGAGGCACGTTATTGTAAATTGCGACCACAAATGCGATTTTGCTTTTTATTGACTTCATTTAAAGGGAAGCATTGGATACACAGTAAAAAAAAAAAAATGTTTATGTTAATTACGGAGCATCGATTACGTCCTAGATTTTTGGAAATATTAAGAATTTCCTTCAGGATTAATAAAGTTCTATTTTAGCTTAGCTTTGTTGCTTTAGCTGCAAACAGCTGTGAAATTAACATTTACTCTTTGCCTATGCATTTCCAGTTTTATGGGAACATCTTCTTTTTACCGCATTGCATTTATCAGTCAGCAATAACTCCTAAATATTAAAGCCTTGAATACAAGTCAGTTTATCTGATACGCACAGCTACACCAATAAATATTCAAACAAATAAAATGCTGCCTATATGTTAATGCCTCAGTAAAATTAACTCATATAATATAATACAATAACACCCACAGGGTCCATTTTGTTACTTTTACTCGAGATGTTTTACTTTACTATTTACTTCATTACATTTTGCTGGTAGTAATAGAAACCTTTACTGAAATGTGTGTGATTTAGAATGCAGAAGGATACTTTGTTGTGGAATATTTTTGCATTGTCGTATTACCGATTTTGCTTAATCCACCACTTCCTGCAACAAATTCTCACTTCCAACTCGTTAAATACCGATGTTTGTTCAGTGGCCCAAAGCTTCAAACCGTGACGCTCCAGGATGTTTTCCTCTAGTGTTGGTTTTGGACGTGGTGTTTCCACTTGTTACATGCATATTGTCTTTTCAAAATAAACGTCACAGGAAGTTAAATTATGTTTAGGCTTGAAAACCACTTAGTTAGGTTTAGGAAAAGATCGTGACTGACTAATGACTCAGATCATCACAGACGCACGTGATCGCGACTCACCTGACTCACGTGACTAACGACACTAACGACTCACGCGTCAAAATGTCAACATTTACTTTCCGTTTTGCACAGGACACGAACAGCTGAACACAAGTCCTGTGTCTCCTTAGACTGCACTAGTTGCTCTGATGCACTAAGAATGACACAAGTGGGTTTGCATTGGAGTTAGTTAGTTGAAAGCCCGGTGCATCGGTATCAGGTGCGGGGGGGGGGGTGCTTCCTAGCAAAATGGCATTAGTGATTTCTGTTGCAAATAGTTTTAAAGAGTAGTTGCTATGTTGATGCAACACTTTGATGTAACACTTTTGAGCGTTCTCGGTATGAAAGCCATAACAGGAGATGCTGACACTCCAGCGAGGTTGGAGCTAAATGTGGTATAACTTCCTGCAATTTGTTGCATTTATTAGCACACTGAAACACATTTCTACAAGTCTGTCTTGGCAGCTTCCACACTGCAGGAGAGGTAATTGTGTCTGATTTGTGCGGTTTAGAGTTGCGCTTCCTTCAACAAAATGCGCTCTGATGATACCAAATGAGTCACTAGGAGGACTCGTGTTAACACAACAACAAATCGAAGTCCGCCAGTGTCCGAAGAAGATGAGGTGAAGTGTGCTTTCTGTCAGTGTCAGCTGCTAGAAGGAGAGGCTTGTGAGGCTGAGCAAGAATATAGAAAAACACTGACACTATAAACATGACTAATAACTCACAACGCAGGATTTATGATAGCCACAGGAGGGTTATGTTACGTGCTGTAATTTATGCTAATCATAGGATGTGAGCAGCTCCGAGTGACATGAGCAGTCAGATAATATGTTGCCACAACAGGCTCCAAAACATAGTTAATTTTAGTTTAATATATGAGGTACACAGGCATTATAACTTTATGAGCTCCATTTGTTGATCTTTATTTGTGTCAGAATAAAACAGGACTTGTATGGACAGTGAATCTCCATTGAGAATTCAAGTGGTCTGAATATTTATCATTTCTTGAGCAGCAATATTTTTATATTTTGGAGTAGATTGAGCTTATTTTGCTCACTAAGCATTTTTTGTTTCTGTTCTAATTCCTCCTCGTGTTTTTCCCTTTGTGTTTAGTTGCATTGTTTGTCTGTTTGTGTTCGTGCTGGGCCAGCAGTAGAAACACGTTTGTTGTTGTTTTTTCATTTTCAGTTGTCTCCTGGTATTTTTCTGTTTCTTTGCTCTTGCCATTAGATCATTTTGGTGACAGTTTTCATTACACATTGAATGTGAAACCACAGTTGCACAATTATTCAGTGTGTGGGGATGGATCAAAGTTTGATCACTTCACACACTCTGATAACGAACTCCTCCTCACCTCTCTACCTGAGCGTCTCGATAGCGCTCGCACATTCGTTACATATTAGTTTTATAACAATGTGATGCACGCTCTTCAGGCTTTTCTGTCAACAGTAAGAGATGGAATTAATGTGCTATGGAGATACAGCAATGACGATACTGCTGTTATTACAGTAATGAAAACATCAGCATCACTTTCCTTTGGGCTTGCCGTTCCCTCTCCTCTCACCATCAACACTTGTACAAAATATGAAGTGTTGACAGGATGAGATTTAAAGCCTTTGAAGGTCCATCACCTTTGCATTAACACATAAATCTAAACATGTAATGAAAAAAGAAATACATCTCACCCTTATTAGGCTCCAAATGCAATACATACGTTAGATACCGGTTGCTGTTAATATTCACCACAAATTATCCGATGAATTCAGCCACAGATTCAATATTGGATCTATAACATCTTAAGCAGGAGTGTTAAGATATTAAGGCTGTGGTCTGTCTCATTCTCACAAAGGTCAGGTGGTAATGGCCTAAAGGATTATACTGGAAGGGAGTAGATATGCTACATGGACACACACACACACACACACACACACACTAACCGTAGCCTGCTGTGATTGGTAAGGTGCCCCCGGTGTGGATTTGCTGTTGCGATCCACCACAGTGCAGAAGCACCTGTCATGTGTTTCCCTGGACGGCCTCTGATTAAAAGTGATGGCTCTGGAGCGTGAGGCTGTTCCAGCGATCAGAGCACCAATCTATTCTTCAGCAGCGTGTAGACTTTGGGCTCTGGACTGCCTAAGCGCCTCCAGGGCCTTCTCTCCTGGAACCGGCTGTGGGTGTGAATCATTACAAATGATATGCCCTGCAACATCAGTAGGAAGATGGCTGGGGAAGGGCGCGGGGCAGGGGATTGCAGCTTGAGAATGGTTTTAATGTGAGTGGAGCCGCATGTCATGTTGGATGCTAGAAAGCAAGAGGCTGCAGTCAATCCGGGGTCTAATGGCAGTAGCGGCGGGGCCAGATCTAGTATGGCAGGTGTTGTGTTGGTTGCAACACTGCTGGGAAAGTATTACAGACGGCACCGGTGAAGCCGGTGTAATTTCCGTGGGACGTCCAGATTTTTACTACGTGGAAGCGCATCAAGTTAATGAAGCTTCAGACACAGAAAATTAGCAAAGAAATGAATTGCACCACCAAAGTGAGGTCAATTTGCACGGATAAATCCATGAAGAACAGTGGAGTGAATCATTGGAACAGCTCTGCTTGCACTGATGAGCAGGTTAATTGCCCATTTTGTTTATTGTGAGGAAGATGCCTGAAACCAATTTCCCCCAGACGCATATCCCCAACCTTATGGGCTGGAAAAAGATCAACTATGGAAAAGATTATTTTAGCTGACTGATACAAGGAACTTGGTAATGAGGACGACACAGAGGCTCTCATCAAGAAAGCAGATCCCAGATCCCGAACGGGGGCCACATTGTCAACTATGCCAGGTATACAGAGATACCATCGGCGGCATCAAAACAACGCTGCAGCCTTGCCCGCGGCCCAGAACCCTTCACAGCCGAGCGCAATGTCGCCGGCTGCTTACTGCAAATGCATTTTAATGGCGTCTCTTCAGATGATCCAGGAGCCAGATGTCACTGGCTTCTTAATAACTTTCCAGAGGCTAGATCTGGTCACTGTGGCAATTACCTTTATGTCAGGCCTCTAAAAGATATGTCTACCCACGGGACAAGCAGGCAGCCAGCGCCATAATGCTCATTACAGATGAACGTCGAGGCTGATTCATCTTGACTCAATGTGTGGCCCGCTGCTGCCCAGACCACTGTCAGTTTATAAGTTCCACTAATGCCTCTGGATAGTATTGATTGACGCAACATTGAATGAAATATACAGTACATGCGGCCTAACAACGGAGCCTTTACGAATGATCATTGAACTATACTGGGGACATTTGTGCACAAAAATTTGCAATAAAAACATGAGAAATTAGGAGCGAATAAAAGTCAGTCAGTTTTACACAGATACATAAATACAACATATTCATGAAAACAAGAAGAGAATCTAATTTTAAAGGAGAATCAGAGCCTATACCACCCAACTACAAGTTATTGTTACTTATCAGACATAAATGCTGACGCCAATAAATCGGATACCAATAAATCTGTGATGATTTGATACTGACTGATACTATCAGCCCCGCTCATATATATATATATATATATATATATATATATATATATATATCAGTATATGTGGCCTGATCTAATATTGACAGCACAGACACAGGATCAGACCAAAACTCCAGTTTTCAATTTCAATGTTATGTTTTAGGTTAGGTGGGTCAGCCTGCCTCAAACATAACTAAGACAGCTTAAACGTTGAGGATTTTGTGTCCAAGATCTCCTGGTTTGCTTATTAGTCCAAAAATATTCACTTCCTTTAACTGAAAATGTAAAATTCATAAATTGGACGAGAAAAACCTGTGCTCCTGATATTAGTGTGTAAAAACTACCTGTCAGTGGTGATGCAAAATGATGATGAATAAATGTATGAAATAAATAACATCAAACATCATTAGCGCCTTCAGAATATAGAAAATAAAAACTTGTTTTGTCAGCCGTACTTAACTATTTTTGTTTTTTACAAGGTGGCTTCCTGACTAATTTATAGGTCACCAACCTTTATGTTTACTGCTGTGTGCCCACTCCTTTATAGGCCACATATACCTTTGACTGCTCTGGTATATAGATGTAATATCTCTGGTTGGGGGTGTAAAGTTCGTGCACCTCTCTGGGTTTTTGCTTAGAACGTACAGGAAAAGGAAGAAGCTAAACCACACGCAGACAGATATCCGCAGCGTTTGCCACCAGTCACTTTGCCGAGCGCTGTTGAAATGAGGTCTGGTGTTTTCAGCTCCATAAGTCTGCAGTTATTATCATAATAATGTCTTGTTTCAAGTCGCCCCGAAACGCCTCTAGCACAGCTCCACCGATTAAGAAATCTTAATTAAGCTTTTGTAGATTCTCCTTCATCAGACCTTGCCTCTTTTTTTTCTTTTTTCCACAGTGTCTTGGTGCACAAAAACTCAAAATTCCTTTAGTCTGTTTTTTAAGAGACTCCACTTCTGCGTAAATGAACGAGGTGTGCTAGTGTGTGTGTGTGTGTGTGTGTGTGTGTGTGTGTGTGTGTGTGTGTGTGTGTGTGTGCGCGCAGGGAGAAAAAACCCAAAGCCTATGTGTCAGTGCGAGCTTTTAAGTTCCCAGTGCTTCATCTCTCTCGGGGCATATAAGTATTAGATATCCCTCTGCTGATCCCCTTGTTGTCACAGCAATTTCCCCAGTTGCTCATCATGCTTAAACTCCTCTCTCATTTCCATTATAATCATCCTATACAAAGCTCACCTGAGATTTACACTGAAAGACAAAATTTGGTTTCACCTCTTAAGCTGCACAGCGTGACACCCAATATGTAATGGATATAACAGCTCGGGTTGGTGGGGAGACGAGCGTTACGTCCTCCTTGTTCACAGCGGTGAAGAAATGTTCCTGTTGGGAGCCCACAGTTCCACAGATTGTATGTCTGTTATTGTGATGCTGTAAGAGTCCAATCAAGAGCTGAGCTCACATGAGGTATTACTAAGTGGCAGTATCAGTGAGGGAATATTGCCACTGGAATTGGTTGATTAAATGACTGTGGAGGTGATGAGCTACACTGAGGGACATTCTTACAGTGTTGCCTCATTCATCCATGTTTATGGGGAGCAAGTGTCTTAATTAAGCATTGTGAGGGGCTGATAGATGGGTCAGGCTCACTGTCCGTGGGAGATACATTGATTTCACATTACATATCCAGATGGTCGAGCCATTACGCCCTGATTGCTAGTACATTAAGGTGTTACTCCGGTCTGGGACGTAAGCAGCCCGGTAAAGAAAAGCTCTAATTATAAGGTCCACAGTTGCACAACATGAGAAGCACGTAGACCTTTTAACGTGTCGAACAGAGAGCTTTATAGGAATGTGAGTGTGACAAAAACAAATTGTAGCAGACAGACCTAGTTTGTTAGCATTGTACACATGTGCCTCAGTTAGGCTTAAAGCAAAAATTATAATTAGTCTGGAAGTAGTGTGCAGCAGCACAGTGAGAATTCAAACAGCCGCTGCTCAGTGCTTTCAACATCTGCTTCTCTCAGTGATCCCTACAACGGGGCCTGGGGAAAGCCGGCACTACTAATTACTAATAAAACTAGCTAAGCTTATTGCCGTGAATTATTTAAGCTTTATCTGTAGTGGACCAGGAACTGCTCCTGAAGCTAAAAGGCTTTTGGGCACAAGGAGGGATCACAGTTCATTGCCGCATCTGGATTAGCACTTAGCACGTACTTTACCACGGCCTGTGTTATTGTTGGGAACCATTTCAAGCTCAAGTTCATGTGCACGGGGCGTCTAAGAATAGCACGATGTGAGACCCGCTCACAGTCCAGGGGATTTGCATTGTCATGTAATCCGACAAGTCGTCCTAAAATATTAGAAGCTTTATGTAAATATGAGCCAAGCGGAAGTTTATCACTTCATCCAGAGTGATTCCCTTATACTGGTGTGCATTTCTTTGACTTGATATTTTCGGTGCTGCTAGTGTGAATTCTTGATTCATGCATTACAGTTACTATTGATGTACTTTTAGTGTGCTTAACTACTGGAACTGCAATACTTTTGGGTAATACTTGAGGAACAAAGTTCAGACTCATTTGACTATCCTCACCCACTTCTCTTTCATCCTGGTTGTTGTGAAGGAATGCCCGCTCTGTACTACACAGGCCTGCCAGCATCTTCGGCCACCACACACACACACACACACACAGACACACACACACACACACACAAAAGCATCCTTAACATTGTATCAACAAGGGATTGTCTACTTACATCTAAGACAACAGACCTCTTGGTTTAATAAGTGTTGGAGCTAGTCCACCAGCTTAAAAAGAAAATTGTTGAAGTTTGATTAATCTCAGATTCTACAAAACTGACAAGTGAGGCTCCTTGTGTATAATCTGTTGTTTAAACGTTGTTTAATGTGCCGTACATTGTGAAGACCTCAAGCTTCAAATTTACCTCGTAGACACGATTATCAATATTGATCATCGAACTCTCTGCAAGAAAGTGAATAAGCGTATTTCCCAAAATGTCAAACACTTCTTTTAACTTCAACTTTGAAAGATAACACTACATTTGTTTTCCTTTTGTAAAGATTCCGTTGTTTATAATATTCTGTATACATATTTGTGTTGGAAGCAGTTATAAACATTGGTAATATCCATGTTCAGATGTATTTTGATAAGCAGTTGAATTCTGTTTTTGTCATTACTGAGTTAAGTGAGTAATCACATTTAATGCATCTAGTGTCTGGTAGACAGGAGTCTAAAGGCTTGACACTGCACATGTCACCACATCTGACAATGAGTGAATTACAACAGTGAATTTATGCTTAATTTTTGCTTAGGTTTAAGGTACGGCAAAATATATTATTGTGCCAAGAAATCTTATTTTCTTTTCAACAAAAAGCCATTTTTTTCTGTGAGCACTCCTCCTGTCTTATTGAAGTGCCTGCATCTGTTTGAAGCTGCTGTTAAGCTTTAATTTACCAAACAAAATGTTTCCCAAGGATACCTTTGCTGTAGTTCAGCACTTCCTAAAGTAAATCTTAACATGTGTGACAAACGGGTGGCTCCATGCTCATTGTGGGATTTCTTTGGCTTTCCCTTTTTAGTGCTGAAGTGCTGATTTCTTTATCCATAGTGCTGAACTGCCGCTGTTTCATTTTTACAGCTTAATCAACACAGATAAGTTGTCAATCAGTGTTGAATTCACTTGGCTTTTCCTGTTATATGTCTGGCATTGAAAAAGCATTTTTCAAAAAGGTATTATGTCACTTAATGTTGTTTTTCTGTCTACCTTTGCTGTGCTTTTCTGAAGGTCACATGCAGGAAAGAGCATGGAGGAGCCACAGAGCTCATCGAGTGGGGCGACAGTGATAACGAACAGAAGATTTCTCCCGAGGGGGCCAGTCCACGGATCCTCAACCCCCTGCGTTTATTTGCCAGGGGGTCCCCCGGGTTCAAGAGCAACATGAGGGAAATTACATATTTACAGAACATAGAGGACTTCTGGGACTGGTTATCTAACCAGACAGATGCTCAGGGTGCACAGGCCAGAACTAAACGCAGGCCCATCGTCAAGACTGGCAAGTTCAAAAAGATGTTCGGCTGGGGGGACTTCCACTCCAACATCAAGACCGTTAAACTCAACCTGCTGATCACGGGGAAGATCGTGGACCACGGGAACGGCACTTTTAGCGTTTACTTCCGCCACAACTCCACGGGCCTGGGGAACGTGTCGGTCAGCCTGGTGCCGCCCTCCAAGGTGGTGGAGTTTGAGATCGCCCAGCAGTCCACGCTGGAGACCAAAGACACCAAATCGTTCAACTGTCGCATTGAGTACGAGAAGACGGACCGCAACAAGAAGACTGCCCTGTGCGGCTTTGACCCGTCCAAGGTGTGCTATCAGGAGCAGACGCAGAGCCATGTGTCCTGGCTGTGCTCGAAACCCTTCAAAGTCATATGCATCTATATAGCCTTTTACAGCGTCGACTACAAACTGGTGCAGAAGGTATGCCCTGACTACAACTATCATAGTGACACACCCTACTCCTCCACAGGGTGATCTAGCTTTTAGTATGCGTCTACCTACCGTCTAATCTTCAAATAATGTAAACGTCGACCTCTAAGCTCCTCGTCCCGCAATACCTAAGTACCTGAGACGCGTTGCAGGAAGTGCTGTTTATAATGGGACACACTCTGGAGGGATTTGATTGCATTGTTAAAAAAATAAATTAAGTAAAATGTATATATATATATATAGTGCACTTGAGATAGTTAGGTGTCCAGGGACTTGGCTTTAGGGGTTGACTTGGGATTAAGAGCTAGCTACCAACCCTGTGTGACCCCCCCCCCCCCAATCACAGCGGCACATGTTCTCCGTAAACCACTGGTATAATTAGCATGTTGTCCAGATGTGTTGTTCAAGGCTAGACCATAGGCAAGGAGCCTACCAGTTGGGAGTGCAGAGCTGGCTTCCGTGCCAGTGCTACATTGATGCCAACATTGTCAAACAATTTCCTCACCTCATTTAAAACAGTTATGGGATGAAATATGACAAGATTTTAAATCATGTTAATAATTACAATACAGAGACATTTGAATTGTTATTCAAGAGAACATTAAATTAGATATTTCACATTTGAAACATTGCTACATTTTGACTGATTAGTCAGAATAATCCATTCATTTCCTTTTAACTAATATCCATTTGTACCAGTTAACAGAGCAAAGACAGGACAGTGTCTATTGTTTCAGGTTAGCGTGATCAATGGGTGTTTCCTCAAGTAGCTCTGAATAATTAAAATGGATTTAAAACCTATATTTCACCTCTTTATCTTTATAGGGACTGGAATAGTGAATTGATTGATTATGTGCCCAACACCCATGACAAAATGAATTGATCCAACACGTCTAATCCCACAAGCAAGCAGAGGGCATAATCGTAAATCATTACACACACGTGTATCGGTATCCAGCCGTGCATAACCTGGCTGCTGTACTTCTTAAAATGTGTTGGTTTTCTGCTGCAATCATCACAAGGCCTGTGGATGCTAAACTAGTCTGAAATCCAACATCTGTGTTTGCAGGATGCACTTTGAGGCACCAGCCTGCCGAGTGGGTCCCGCAGTGGATTAATGTGTCAGGAGAGGAGGGGGGGTGGGGTGCGGGGGGGTGGGGGGGGGGGGGGTGGGGGGGACGATAATTGCAGGACAGGTGGATTTAGCGAGTCTGGCAGACAATTATCAGCACTTTGTCATGGTCCTGCCACCAGCCCTGACATTACCTGTCTTTAATAGGCTTTAATTAGCCTGGGAAATTTCATTTACCCAAGACCAAGAGTGGAGAAACCAAAAGCGGAAAAAAAAAAGAAAAAAAAAAAAGAAGAAGGTGAAAATACAAAATCCGTCTGGAGTTTTAATGAGAAGTGGGAGCTACATTTGAAAATGTCATACATTTCCCAATTGCACAGCAGGCTTAAGTTGACTGACTTCTGTGTAAAAGTGGGTAACATCCAGTCTTGTAAATGGTTGAAATGTGCTTTGACTTTAACCATCAACACATGAAATTTCATAAATTGTGTTGATTGCGTATATCCAGGGTTCTTAGACTAGGGCATGTGCCACTGACTAATCACATGGCAATTATTTCTGTCCATGTTACTTTATTTGCTGTACCTCACGTCTTTCCCCGTCGGCTGTACACGATCCTGTCACATGCCACACATGAGGAGAGGTGTATGATAAGGACATTACCGAATCAGAGTTGATCTATGTTGATGTTTTAGTTCTACTCCTTTGTGCAAATGCTGTGTATTAATGTGTAACTCTAAAACTAAACGTGTTTACTTATGGCTTCAGAGTAAACAATGCCAATTTATTCAAATTTTTTCCCAGAGAAATATATCAATAAGTATACTGTTCCTTACTTTTGGTGTTTGTTAAGCAATATCATGTAGATATATGTCATATTTATTGCTTGTAGCTATAGATTGCTTTGATTTCCATTTTTGTAATCCTTGCAGATTGTGCCTATTTTGATTTCCTGCTTGCTGAATCTTGTTTCAACGGTTTCCCCCTGTAAAATAGAAGAAAAAAAAGAAAAGAGCATTGCTGTGTGCATAGTGTAAGTACAAATGTTCATTTGGGAATATTTGATTTCATAGGGGGTTCATTTTGTTCAAATGGAATTGTAAAGATCAATTTAGGTTTCTATGGCATTAAACCTGATTTGAACTTGGCTCACAGCATGTTGTCGCACCGACTCAGCTCCAGTCTGTCGGCGGTCACAGTTGTCTCGTTTCATTCCTACAAGGACTTCTCAACGGGATAAACACGGCGTTTTAAGAGGTACATTTCAGTGTAGCTTTTTAATGGGCAATAAATCTGTGTCCACAGGCGTGGATGATACCAGAGGTACACTTCAGGGAGCACATCCATTTTGCTGTGGCCATCAGTGACAGGGGTCTTTTCATCGCTTCCATTACTCTTATCTGATCAGGGTGAAAGGCACCCACTCCGTAGGCCTCGAGTCACACCAGGTTTTCCTGCTGCACACGTCCTAATCCTTGGAAAACTCGGGAATGTTAACATGTATTTCACGAGGTTTCAGGGGTGATATTATCACACTCTCAAATCATAAATTACTTCACACTTTTTAGCTGCCTAGGTTGACAGTTCACACCAATAATTAAGAATAAAAATAAAAAATACAAACAATTTACGAAGAGGAAAATCTGCATTCACCTCTTGAGAAAATATCCATTGAATAAGTGGAAGTATCAGTAGTGTTCAAACCAATAATACTTTGTCAAGTCACACATATACTTCAGTGCAGCAGGGTTACAATGTACTTCATCAGAGGTACATGGAACGCTTCCTGCTTCTCTGGACTGACCGTCATCAAACAGACATTTATTAGAATGGCAAAAAAATGCATATTTCCTGGTACACAGAAACAGGACATGCTGCATTTGAAGATGCTAATGAAGTATTTCTGCTAAACCTCACGGTCCACAAACGCTTTCTCCAGCTCCAGGTCACATGTTCACAGGAACTTTGATACGTTCCTGTCTCTTTACTGGGTTCCACAAAATATACATCAGGCGAACAAAGGAAACCACGTACTTATAAGGGTGAGTCTGGCGTCTGAAGAGTTCATCACAAAACACCTCCTGGGATGCATTCGGATTAATAGAAGTGTTTCTTTTGTGTCAATCGGTCACTTATTTACGGCGGCAGCGGTCGTGTCCACTACATCAGACCCGTCTGCTGCAGATCCACGGTATTTGACACATACAAATTGACCAATTTTATCAAGCCCATATTCATATTAATCCATCTAAAGCCTGGCCCAGTTTTATTGTCCACTGCCTGTTTAACAATCTCATTTCCTACGATGCAAGCGACGGAAGAAATTTTCAATTGTGACGATGCCACTGCAGGGCAGCGTGTCTTTCAAGTGTAACAGCTAGTGGAGGGAAGCGAAAGAGGGAAGATAAAAGGTTGGAGAGGCGTCCTAAAGCATCGATGGTATCAGGTCTCCTCCTCGGTTCTGTGCTGAGAGGGGCGGACGAGGATCAGCAAGCTGCTGATGAAGAAGTCTCTGATCCAGCGGGAAAGAGCAGCCTCGTGTTCACTTTAATTAGAGCTTGTGCCGAGCATCCATACATAGAACAAGAGGGGAAAAAAAGACGTCTTTCATGTGGCGTAAAAAGGTTGGACATTAAACATGCTACTATGCTCCGCTTTAGGAACATTTTCTTTTGATTATCACGGTGCTGTTTTCTAATCTCATCATTAAAAGAAAACCAGTGGAGACAAAAAAAAAAAACCAACACGTAATCACTTCCGCCTGACACTCATCCATAAACACGACCATTAAAAAGAAACCGCACGGATTATAATCACCCTTCCTTCGACTGACATCTCTTGTCACATTGAGCTAAACAACAAAAAGAACCTGGGCTTCTTCAGACTGCTGGAAAATGGTTTAATGGGTTAATGCAGGCATTCTTGCAGACCACAACTTCATCTTTTCTGCTTTCCAAACAAAAGAAGTTTCAACATCTCAACATGACTCTGAATGATGAGTAATATCATGTAAAAACGATGCTACTCTTTTAATTTACAAAATCCTCTGAAGTGTCGGTCACACCACACACTACATACGAGACGGACTGAATAAACATGACGACCCCCCCCATTCAAACACAGAATAACATTGCCAGTAGAAGTGATGCTCAGCATCCTACAAATGTCCAAGCATGTTAGAGGATTCTTTTTGCACATACTCAATTCATTTCATTCTGCACCACATATGTCAGATAATTGCAGAAAATAAACCGTTTAAAAACAAAATTGGTACTTGGACACTTTCTTTGACAATAACATGACCATGCATTAGTCTCTCCACTTTTAGTTACCACAATATATTGAGAATATATAATATTTGCAAGTTGGCAATACTAAAGACAGAAATTCTCAAAATTTAATCTAGAACGGTTCACAGACGTATGATCTGGAATATGTCATTCAAATGGGAGACTGAGTAAATACTTCCAATGTTTTAATAAAGCAGGGCCAAAGTAGAGACACTTTTTCCGTCTTACGTGAATTAGAAGGACTGACACTGGGTCTTCATAATGGCAGATCACAAGTTTTCCCCACAAATATGCAATAGAACAGACTTTCTTGTACACTGGTCTTCTGAAGATGGTTCAACTGTCATTTACATAGAAATGGTGCCATCAATATGGGGCATACACATATTTTAAAAAGTGTAAAGAACTGACCTTGCACTGAAAGTGTTCATGCTTTTTAATGTCTAGTCACAAAACGGGCTAAACATTACAAATATATAATATTTCCCATTTAGTTAAACCTTTGTTACGTTCCTATAGAACTCCATATCAAAATGACTATTCATGGGAACTAGTGCAACCTGGAGGTGGCCTGGTCTTTGTGACAAGGCAGGCACAGAGTAAAATAGACAAAGTACTCTGGAGCAGCTCCAGAGCAATGGCAGATATATTAAGGCCATTTTTAAAATTACAGGGAAAAAAAAAAAAAACAGTAGCAGACAGCTTGACTTGCTACCCGGGCTGAACGGAATTCAGTTGGGGCAGCAAAGCAAGCAAGCGACACCAATTTTACCAATTTTTTTTTTTTCTTCTCCCCAATCCATTGATGTCCGCGTGCCAGCCTCCCCAAAATCCCTGGCCAGAAAGCTCCACTCTTCTTTATTCAAGTGTGTTCAGTTTTGGTGGAAATAAAAGAGTGGTATCCTCACTAGTCCGTCCTTTGTGAACCCATGCTTCACACCTCCAGTAAAGTCCCGGGGCACAGTCAGGCAGTCAGGACTGTTTTAGACGCTTCCTGGGAAGACCAAAGGGCGGGCACTGTGCTGACGCCAGGGCACGAAAGGCCTCGGCTACCAAGTGAGGATGGGATTGGATCATTGACTTCCAGCCTGCAGTCTCCATTATGTCTGTAGCATGACTGTAAGCACAGGCCAAATTGAAGTTAACACTAAGACATGAAAATGTGCACATTAAAAATCAATAAACATAAATGAGATCGTAATGACAAAGCAAATAAGGGGGCACTTGATTTGTGAGTTGCATGGTAAACTTGCAAAAAAAAAAAAAGAAAAAAAAAGGGGGCCATTAGTGCTTTCTGTGCAAAATACTGCAGAATTAGAACGTCTTCACATGTTGAACACGACACGCATGGAAATAAGTTCAACATTTCAAGGTGTCCTATGACAACACACTATATCATCTGGAGAAACAAATAAAACCCCACGGCGACCACCTCCCTTCTTTCTTTAAATTCTGCAAATATTCCATTTCCAGGGTTTATCCAGGTATGAGTCTATTAATAACTTGGATACAAAGATATGGAGCTTCAAACTGAAGAGGCAAATAGCACTCCGTCTGCCTGGGCTAAAACAATGAATTCTAATGCATCTGGTTTGGGGGAAGAGATAAGAGGGTGTTATTAATCTTGTGTCACATATATCAGCTAATTACATACTTGCTATTCCAGTTCTTTCCATCTTTACAGCCCAGCTGTCTCAGGACACTGCACCTATGGCAAGGAGATAAAAAGGTAAGCATTCAGGGCGGGTAAACAGAAATGGCAGCAGGAATTTATCACTCGAGGTTTTCTTTTTTTCTTTTTTGCGATACTTGCCTGTTGATAAAATCTATGGCTTGTGCTTTGAGCTGCTCGGCGCTGTGCAAGTCTGCTAGGATGAGGGTGTCGGCCACATTCTCCACTGAAAGGCTGTTGCACAAGGCCTCTTCACACATGACCTTTAAACGCTCCAGAGCGTACTGGGATGGGGGGGGACACACACACAAAAAGATGTGGTTACGGCCTGGATGCAAAGTGGATCCCCATGGTCTGAGGTTTTGTCTCAACTCTTCTGAAAGCACATTAAAGCTACAGCTGAAATCGGTTTGACTCTCAAGTCAGTTTTACTCTACTAGAAACAGAAAACCCAAAAACGTCCAACCAGCAGGTTCCTTTAATTTGTACTGCAAGCTTAAAAAAAAAAAAAAAAAAGCAGGAACTACCCTATTTCACCACACGGTCTATGTGATCTATCAGTGAAGCAATGATTGGGATGAGTTTGATTGAAGGGGGAAGTAAGGTTGTTGCTCAATATTCTGGTTCACTATTCAGTAAACACCAATCCATCAAATGTAAGTTAGATGCTATATTCATTATACAGATAACTTGCCCTAAAACAGGGACTCATCTGTGAACCGATGATAGAAAATGATAAGTGTCTAGGAGGAGATTTGGGAGATCATAGGGTGCTTCATAGTACAGTCCCAAGTAACATTGCTTTGCACGTATAGAGCTGCACTTATTAGAAATGCAAAATGTGTACATCCTCTGGAAACATAACACCACATTATGGGACTGAACAGCGATCATATGTGTTGTTGTACTGAGCCATCTTATGTTGTAATGCTCAATATACTGCACTTCTCTTGTCGTTAAGTGTGTTTCCACACTGCCAAGAACGTGGTCCTATTTCAGGAGCACGTTTGTTACCAATGGACAAGAAATGTCCATTATTGATGCGCGCCTGCATCCAATAGAAACCACACCACTTACTACGCCCTCAATCACTTCTGTTAACTTGAATCAGCACTTACTTTGACAGTCTCCCCAGATGTTGAATTACAAGCTCCACAGACATACAGTGGGGTGTGTTGAAGAGAGACCGGGCCGTATTGGATTCTACATTTTTCACAGCCTGTACAAGAGTGCTGTAATGCTGGGTGAGGACGGGGGGGGGGGGCTGAAGCGGACTATATTTTTTATAGGTTATCAATAATGAAATTATGTCAGATAAGATGCAGCCTAACAGCGGTGTAATTACACAACAGACCACATTACCCTTTTAGCCTCATTGACTGACATACAATGCTGGCCTCTCAACTCAATGGAGGAACACCGGTACGTGTGAACACCGGTACGTGTGAACACCGGTACGTGTGAACACACGGTACGTGTGAACACCGGTACGTGGGACCACCGGTACGTGTGAACACACGGTACGTGTGAACACCGGTACATGGGACCACCGGTACGTGTGAACACACGGTACGTGTGAACACCGGTACGTGTGAACACACGGTACGTGTGAACACCGGTACGTGTGACCACCGGTACGTGTGACCACCGGTACGTGGGACCACCGGTACGTGTAACCACCGGTACGTGTAACCACCGGTACGTGCGAACACCGGTACGTGCGAACACCGGTACGTGCGAACACCGGTACGTGTAACCACCGGTACGTGTGAACACCGGTACGTGTGAACACACGGTACGTGTGAACACCGGTACGTGTGAACACACGGTACGTGTGAACACCGGTACGTGTGAACACACGGTACGTGTGAACACCGGTACGTGTGAACACACGGTACGTGTAACCACCGGTACGTGTAACCACCGGTACGTGTGAACACACGGTACGTGTGAACACCGGTACGTGTGAACACCGGTACGTGGAACCACCGGTACGTGTGAACACCGGTACGTGGAACCACCGGTACGTGGAACCACCGGTACGTGGAACACCGGTACGTGGAACCACCGGTACGTGGAACACCGGTACGTGGAACACCGGTACGTGGAACCACCGGTACGTGGAACCACCGGTACGTGGAACCACCGGTACGTGGAACCACCGGTACGTGGAACACCGGTACGTGGAACACCGGTACATGTCCATGTCCCAGTGATGTGTTGGCTGGAGCTCAGCTCAACACAGGATTTATCCGGTAACAATATTTGCGTTTATCTGACAGACTGAAGCAATGCGTACAGTTGAGAGAAAATGATTGGCCAAACAAAGCAAAACATAAAAAGGAAGCTTTTCCTCTGCCATCAACAAGACGTGGAAGGCAGATGTTTGTAAAAAAAAAAATATTAGCAGAAGTTTCAATTACGACTTACTTTATCTGCAGCTGCCAGCAAATTGTCTGCCATCTTCTCCAGGTTCGGGGCTTTTCCCGTATAAATGAAGCCCATCATTTCCTTAAAGACATCTGGGTCTACGTCACTGATGTCGACACGGTTCTGCAAGAGAAGACAAAGAGGTTTCCGTACGACTCATTTCAACTTGGCTACGAACAAATATTCCATAAAAGAAGCAATAATTACTGTATATGCAGGAGGTACAGCATTGTGTCACGGTGGAAAGCGTAACATGACTCAGAACAACAAGCAGTTGTAAAATAGTTATTCTTACCTTTTTACTCTCCTCCATTTCATGTTCAAACATAGCATTAAAGACCGGTGACCTCGCTGTCAAAGAAATAAACAGAACACCTATAAATATATCGAGCAGTCGAACATCTTATTAAGCACGTTGGCACACCAAATCAACACTGTGTGACAAATGGAAGCTTTGAGAACGAAAGCCAGATATATATTTAATGGATTAAGCACAAAACATCAGTATTGAACTATGACAGTCTTAGAATCTTAGAAGCTAAATCCATATAGCTCCACTTTGTCAGCATTTCTCCAGCGTGTCTAATGGAGACACGCTGGAGAGGAGAGCCAGCGTCTCAATCTCCTGGATTCTACAGTCATCTGGGTCAAGCAGGGCCACGCAGAGGTAGTGGGGATTAGAGCCCACTGCAGAACTGGGCCGCTACAAATCAAGTTGGAATACAAGCCCACCGTAGTCTTTTGAGGTCCTTCCATCTCTCCACAAGAGCCCATTAAGAAGGGGCATGGGCACGTCTTGCTAGGGCCGTTTTTTTTTTTTTTTTTTTTTTTTTTTTTTTTTTTTAAAAAGGCTTCTCTCCAGGTTTGCTACTTGCTAAAGTGTTTTGGTGGCTGGGGACGGTCTTACCTGCAAGGATGGATTTGTGGGCTTTGAACTCCTGCCCTCCCACATAGAGACTGCAGTCTGTGAAGCGTGAACACTCCCACAGGTTCCCCAGGTCATCAGACAGCTGACACTCTGGCACCTTCAGCATGTTCATGTTGGACTGGCCCGAAATGTTCACCGAGTCCTGGACAACGCTTACCTGTACACGAGAAACACAAGTGAGAGGACAGTCTCGACAGAGCTAAACATCCAGCAGCGAATGTGTTTTTTTTTTTTTTTTTACTGCATTGGAGAACCGCCTAATTTGTTTTGAATTTGCTCCTTTTCAAGCACATTTTCAAGATTGAGGAACCTACAATGGGAGGGACTCTGAACACTTGAAAACCAAATTTAATTAACTTTGCTGAAACACCTAATTGCTGAGGAAAGGCATTTTGTCTTTAATTTGTAAGCAATTTGTTTATCAAAGTGGCAATTTCCCTGAAATTGTTGAATCTCTGCAAGTGCTGTCTGCTGGCACGCTGTCTGGTCCTGGCAGTATTTGGCCAAAAAATGCATTTACATCAAAATCCATTGACACTTCATTTAACTTGTCCATTGAAAAGAACATTTCCGGAGACATTTATTCTTCTTGACAAACTGAATTCAATTATTTTTGGAAAAACAAGCAAGGTGGAGGAGGCATTTCACTTCCTCCGAGCTTAATGTCATTTGAAGCAAATGCCAACAGTGTGTTTGTAGTTAAATGGCACGACGGCTTGCACTCAGGGGTGAACTGATCACAACAAGAATTAAGAGACTCCGGCCTCGATTCAAATAAGGTTACACTCGGGGTGTGATATTTCAATCCAACAGCGATGTGATTTTGACGCTTTCATCGAAAAATCAATGCAACGATTCAGTGATTTGTTTGCCACGTCAAACACGACAGAACCTCGGCAACAGTGTGTGCAAGTGTGTGCTCTGTGATATCATTTTGGTCAATTTACAGCATACCGGTACATGAAGAGAAAGACTGCACCCTTTATTAGTTGAAGAATACAAATAAAGTAGAATTACCTCACAGAACAGGGTGAGCTTGTCATCTGGTAAGAGTCCGTTGGCTTCATCAAGGAGGAAGTCTCTCCTTATGAATTTTTTGAAGCCCCAGTCTTTGCCTTGGACAAATCTATATGCTCTTTGGCTTTCTGTGACGAGAAAACAATATGAATGCATTCTTAATAATGCCAATAAAGGTTATGGATGAAAGGAATAGTAATTATTCAGTACAGCGGGTGTGCTGAGGTTCTGATTGCCTGTACTCACCCATCGCTTTTGTCTCTTCTCTTTTAGCGTTCAACAAAGAAAACTTGAACTTTGCTCTGACTTCGCTTTTTGGACAACTAACAAGAAGTAAATACAACGACAGATAATCTTTGCTTTCATCATCCAGTCCCTTTGGATTGACTCGCAGACACCTGGCAAGAAGAAGAAGAAAACACAAAGAGAACACTGCGCATCAGCAACATCACAAACGAGAACGAAGACAGTCTTAACGGCTTTTATCACGTTTGTGAGAACACAAGACGATGACGAGCCTTCGGGGGCGATTCTCTCCTGCTTTGAGAGACTGTAATCATCACTTGTGCGCACAGTTCCCGAAGTTAAATAAAACATGCAGACTTTTCAATAACATTCGTAAGAAATACAAGGACACTGGAAGAGATTAAAATGTGACGGATAGATTAATGCAACAAAGCTCGTGACATTTGTAAGCATGGAGGTACTCACCATTTCATCTTGTCATTAGGGCCAGAGGAGAAGGTTGAGCTCTTCAGCACCTCCCCCATTTCTTCTCTGCAAAAACTAAAGTTGTTTATGGTCCACATGTACGAAAACTTCACCACCTTAACCTTGGGAGAGAAAAAATATGCAGAAATCAGCCTTTTGAAATACAGTAAAAAATGAATTTTATCACCATCAATAGGTCTTTTGGGGGGGGGGCAGTAATTTGAATTAAATAGATACAGCATAAGACATTTTGACATAACTCAGTAGCATCTACACACATGTAAATAACACAGTTAATGAAGGCAGAATTCCATTTGGCAGCTTTTGTTTTAGGGTCTAAAACATTTTATAAGCCATGTAAAACAGGACCAGCTCCATCACCTTGGTGTATAGAACATGGCCGGATGAGTTTAGTTCTGCACATACCTGTGTGTAACACCAGCTCTCTGCCACAGGTCCACTTGACATCTCCCCAGGAGGAGGAGGGGTGGGAACCCGTGACATCACTGGCTTCGGAGTACCACTCACTTTCGTCCTTTAAGCACTAATCAGTCAAGGAAACAGAAAGGTTACATTCATTCTGCACAAATTAGCAGCATCAATTACACATAGGGAATACATTCACAATTTAACATAATAAGCCTGACAGAAAAAAAAATATTGAAAAAAAAAAATCCTTCACATGATTTCAATCTGATAATTATTACCAAATGTGACGAAAAAATAGAGTCTGCATTCTCACTGTATCCTGAAATGTTGTACTTCGATGACCCGAGACCAAAGTTTGGAAACATGCTTAACTCTGGGACAGCAGGAAACAATGCGGATTCCTTCTACTGCAGGTTTCAGTACGTGTCGTGATTAGTATTGCAAATGTATCCATGCTACATATGATATGCTCTGTGATTATGTAAAAAAAAAACAGTGCTTACTTAAACGTTGAATGGACAAACAAGACAGCTTCTGTCATTGCAGTGCTAGACTATGTGGCCATATAAACGCCCAACATCCTCACGTCTGAAGTAAAGCTATTCTCAACCAACCGACCAAATGACAGCGACGACACATTGGATACAAGGGTGTGTTCTGGCAGTCAGGGTTGTCGAAGAAAAGGAGAATTTTGTACGAAGAAAACTTTAACTTGGGCTCACAGCTAACGGTGCTAACTACGACAACAGTGCAGACAGAGCCCACTGTGTTTACCTGAGGGGGTAAAGCTACGCTTCCACCAACGTTAGCAGCTGCGACCGCCATATGAGCGCAGTAGTGCTGTACAGCGGCGGTGAGCTAACCAGTGGGGCACGCTCACGTGCACTAACATGCACTAAAAGCACGCTTGGCTGGCCCGGCTATGTCAACAAAGCAAAGGGGAAGCTCGGATAACACACACACACACACACACACACACACACACACACACACACACACACACACACACACACACACACACACACACACACACACACACACACACACACACACACACACACACACACACACACACACACACACACACACACACACAGAGCGACTTCATTCTCTGCTCAGGTAGACATTGCTCCAAAATATCTTTACATAACAAATGTCTGTTTGCTGCAATATTAATGTTCAGAATGTTAAACACAGCTCCTTCAACAGTGACACCCGATGATGCATTACGTTACACTTCATCTTTAGTTTCCACAAGATTTTCTACTGATTGATTTTGATGATGAGCAGAGGGAGAAGGACACACACACATGGATGCTATCGTGGCAGTTTAACTGGAAACATACTGTAGAAAAACCACGTCTCACGTCACAACGTTAACACGTTGACAATGATGCTCAGCAACCTCCGCATAGGCCGAGTAGTCAGTTACAGGCTAGGCTACAGCTAATAAACCTGTGTTTATTTAGTCATAACAGCCATTATTCATGTGCAAACGTGCCAATTTCATTTAACTTAAGCAGCCCAGCTCTTAATCCAGCAGGATGCCAAAGTAAACACAACATCTGCTACGTTCAGACACGTGTGCTGTAAAAGCAGAAACCGCATTTGCAAATATTTCATGTTCCCTCATCCCTCGACACTAAGGGGACACATCCCCCTTTAGTGAGCACATTTCATTTCACCTTTCTCACAAAGTGAAGTTCATATCGAGGCCTATAAACGCTCCGATCGAGCCATCTCAGAGTCACGTGTTTCGATGTATCCTTAAAAAACCTGGCTAATGAGGACAGAGGCAAAAACCTACAAATGTCAAGACGATTGTATCTTTACCTCTGATTTATACTTCACACAGAGTTTTAACAGACTGTACGCAGACAAATGACTTGCATGATGCAAGAATCACAAAAAAAGTGTCCCCATGGCGAGAGGATATGAAGGCAGAGAAGTGATGAAACTACTGCTCTTCCACCATCTCGCCTCCCCAGAGGTCACTCTCTGTCTGTGCGAGTGTCCCACCATGTGATTTACAATAGACACTGCAGAATCCCTGGTTCTAAGAGTAACAATCAACTCACATGTAATTACTGTTTGTTTCTGTGTGTGTGTGTGTGTGTGTGTGTGTGTGTGTGTGTGTGTGTGTGTGTGTGTGTGTGTGTGTGTGCGTGTGTGTACTTACTTGGCCACTTTACAGCCGTTTCCCCCTTTGTTTATGTAAAACATCACTTTCCCTCCTCTTTGTATTAAGTTAAGATTCTGTTAGAGGCTATAAATATTTAAATTGTTAATGTGCAATTATAAATATGCAAGCAGGGACTATAACAAGGACATTTAGTGTCTTTGCATATAAATCCCATGAAGTATCATTGATGGAATGAATGAACAGACCTAAAGCTAGTGAGTACAGCAAGTATACAGATGTTTGCTTGCAGTGACAAGTTTAACAACTTTGTTTGCAGTACACTGCAGCAACCGAACCACCTTCAGCTATAATCCTAACTATGACTAACTACATCATGCAGCCTCAGCAAGGAAATGAAACCTCCTAGTCACCTCTTGAATGGTTGAAATGTACAGAGATGCAGTTTTTCTAAGTTATCACAGGATCCTTCATGGCCCCATCTTCATGTTCCACTCTAGGAAGACAAAAAACAAAACATATATTAGACATAGAACATGTACAATTCAAGTTATCCACTAACAATTCTGAAGCATCTGGCAACAAAGTCACAGTTCTAACAACAAACCAGACCTGTCATATCTATCTAGGGACAGACATTATCCAACTGACAATAAAGTAAAATTCCTAGAAAACTGGAGCTACTGAAATAGTCAATGCAACGTTGTTTTCAAAATGAGGGCAAAAGTTAATGTTTAGATAGTTGATTGATAACATGCAGTGGCAGTGTGAGCTTTAGGGATGTTAGATGTTAACTGGATGTGGTGTGCTATCTTGTATAGCTCTAGGAAATGATGGTCGGCCTGTCTGTTGAATAAGCCAACTCTAGAATCACATGCAACTTTGTTTGGCTAACAGATTAGCTGGAGTCGTACAGCCTCGCCTTAAACACAACAGAAAGGATGCTATCCGAAGAAGCATCTAGCTAGTTCGCATCAACTTAGTTGAAAGTTATACGATCATACATTTCATTCAACGTCACAGCTTACTTTAGCCTGTACGCTATTTGAGATGCGCGCGGATGTGACTACAAACCATCGATATCAGTAGAAAGCAACAGCTCAATGTTAGCGACACATCGGCTACATTGTCAACACTCATTTCCACAACAATCATTAATATCGCTCAACGGTATCACTTCACTCGTCCTTTACAATGTTAGCTAGTTTAGCTAACGTTACCCAAGAATGTGGTTTTCCTGTTCAATTGAAAAGGAAAACAATTCGCTTCTGCGAATCTGTCAGTTCTATGAGCAATACGTATTTGGCTAACCAAAGCTAACATGAATGTCCCCACTAGCTAGATTAATGTTAACTTCACTTTAGCCTTAACGTTGTACCGCAAATGCAGCTAGCACCGATCAGCTATCTTAGCACAAACCATGTTACCATTAAATCTGTCCACATATTACCAGGCTTGACTTACATTACTCATTGTTGCAACACAAACTAGCTGAGGACACCTTAAGTTACATTGGTAATGTGCTGTTTAGACCCCGCATCACCCGGTGTAAAACAAAGGGCCTTCACTGATTCCTGTGACAGGATGCTAACTAACCAAGCTAACTCAAACCCTCACGTTTTGGTACAATCTGCTGATGGGAAAACAACAGCGGCTAACTAGCAGCTAGCCAAAGCTAATCTCTGCACTGACTGCTCACAAAAAGTTTAAAAAGACATAGTGGCGGCGTACCTTTCAATTTCATACTTCCATATATATCGAATAACGCATATAGCTTTGTGTCACAGTCGCTCCTTTCACCCTCCGTTACTTTAAACTCTTTTTCACTCAGTCTCTTCACAAGGTTTCTTTGTCTAATTTATATCTGTGCTAGCTTACATCTGTCTAGCTGCCTGGTAGCTTAACAGGCTAGAAAATATATTTATTGCGCATGCGCGGAATTTGGATAACATCCTGCTTCATCTCAAGTTATCATGGATGCCTGATCCAAACAATACAATCATCAACAATAACAATAATAATAGAGTATATTAATTATTTTTTGTATTATATATATATGTATATATATATATATATATATATATATATATATATATATATACATATATATATGTATATATATACATATACTGTATATATATACATATACATATATGTATATATATATGTATATATATATACATATACTGTATATGTATATATATATATATATATATATATATATATATATATATATATATATATATAAGCTCAATCTCATCCTCATCATTTATTTACAGAATATGTATATATATATATATGTATATATATATATATATATATATATTTATATATATATATATATATATATACATATATATATATATATATATTCTGTAAATAAATGATGAGGATGAGATTGAGCTTACAAAAGCTTTTCATTTTATTTTTGAGCTTCAAAATGAGAATGTTTTGGTTGATTATAGACATGGATTGAGTCTGAATGAATTTAGTCATTCACATGGGAAGAAATGCAAACAATGTGTTTGTGTGTGTGTGTGTGTGTGTGTGTGTGTGTGTGTGTGTGTGTGTGTGTGTGTGTGTGTGTGTCTGTGCCTGTTATATGTCTATAATAGCCCATCTTCATAGGCTAGAGACACAGACTTGCTATAACGTAGCTCTTACGATAGATGAAACCCCAAACTGCAGCTCATTCTCAGCCTTCCTTCACACAGTCTCTCCTGCTTCTGATGTTTCTTCTCGTCTAGCAAACACAAAGCAGCTTGGGGTAAGCCACTCTCTGAAACTATAGTCTATAATGGCTCCCTGCAGGCCTGTGATAACTAATTCCCTTTCAGATGGATGGACACTGTTCTGCAGAATGAGCGATAAATGGGTCCTCTGCACCAGTTATGGTATCAAGTACAGTACAGTCTGTAAATTTGTGCTTTGTTTAGCGACGACAAACACCAAAACACCTATGTAAGTCAGTTTGGGTTTGGTCAAATATACTGTAAACACAGCAGCAAAATGTCACATTTCGATACTGAATCCCACATCAAATGTCTTTGATGTCATAGTGATGACACTCTGATCCATCTTGAAGGGATGGATGATAAGATCACAGTTGAAGATATACAGGTAAGCTTATCAGGAATTTAAATCTGTTTAATTTAAGGGCAGGGAAACAGGCTGTGCTGAAATGCGTCTACAGACAACATCATCCAACAATTCAAAAATGGGAAAACTTCGGAATAATCATTTAACTGCGTTTATCTGCAATTCTATAAAAAAGCGTTAGCATCGCGCGCAGCATGAGCACCTTAATACTAAGCTTTCTTGTTTTCGTTTCATATCAGTTTGATTGCCACAATTGTATTCTTGTTGCGTGTTTGCCTTCAGAATGAATAGCACTGAATGCCTGAATGTTTTGTGTCTTTGTCCTATTTGATATGTTAATCAAGCATAGCCCTGAGCATGAATATATACTTAAACAATGACTGTGACATTCTCCTACAATAGTGTCCTAATTAGGAGGCCCTCAAAATACTACTGATATTATTCCTGACAAGTATTCAATGCATTCAGTGATGAAGACCGATACAGACAGAACTCACGAGCAGGAAGAAAAAGGCTGCAGTGACAAGACGAGCCCCGGTGACCTTATCAGAACACGGTGAAACAGATGTTGGGAGAAAAATTGAGTCTGACGTTAGTCACACCCTTTTTTTCCCCAGTGTCTTGGAAATAAAGTCATAATACTGAACAAAGGAGATGGTACAAAAGCCCCCAATATTCCAATTTCATCTAATTTGATTAAATCTAAGCAATAAGATATATGGTAATACCCAAATGTTGAGTAGATCGAAAGGGAAAAATAGCTTTTAGTTGATCATAGGTCTTGAAGAAAGTTCATTATTCATTATAGTTTCCAATACAAATGACACATTTTGTTTTAAAGCAGTGCATGAGTACTTTGTGATGAAGTGTTGACAGTTTTTGTTGTATATATTGTTACTTGCCTTGTCTACACCAACGTCCAAACCAAGGCTCCTTCCACCCACCTCTAAAGAGATAATAACAAATCAATCTATTTAACCTCTTACGCTAAGCACAACTTGAATGATCTGCATTCTGGACTATTTCCTACTGTCAGTAGAGAAATCTATCCCTCTGTGACTGATCGACTGGTGATTTTTGAGAATGAATCGTATTATTGTGTATGTTTCATCTGTGGAAATAATGAGGAAAAAAAAAATACACCACCAAACAACAAAATAAGGCCTGAATCACAGCATGCACTGCAAGTCAAGTTGACATGTAGCCGTGGATTTTTCATTTGAATATGGCCCTGAAACATGATTAATCTAATCCCAACTACATGAGATGCCAATAGTTCTGTAGGCTGTCATTAACATTGTCTACTGTATCACCTTGAATCCCCTTGCCAAACTAATCACACTGGTGTGCGGAGAACGTGTGAGATATATTTCATGAAAAATATGCAAAGTGGAAATCAGTCTTTCCTCTCACAGGGAGAATCTTTTTTTCTTTTTCATCTCTGTGACATCCCAGTGTGTCCTTTACCACATGTTAGTGTGCATCAGAACTTTGCGTTGACACAATCTGAAATGTCTGTGACATATTCATCCTTATCATTCGGCTTCATAAAGAGCTAGACGTTGCTGAAAGGTTTAGCGTGGTCATTTGGGAGATGCCAGTTCTGTCATGGTTGTAGCTCTTTAGTGCTAATATCCGTGGTGTTCATGCGCTGTGAATTCCAGTCAGTGTTTGTCTCTTCTGCTGTGCTGTTTATCGCTGTTCATTATAACTATACTCAGTTTTTCTTATACGTATTGCTTGTGTTACAGGGAGAGAAAAAAAACAACAACATTTGGCAAACAGCACGTTGCCTCAGGGAAGCCCAGTCTTTACTCTCATCTTCATGAAATTGGGGTCTTTTCGATGCACAACAAAGTACAGCAGCCGTGGCAGTTGAAGTCAAGCAGTACTTCTGTGTCTTGCAGTACTGTCAATTTCACACATGGGCTGCCAGTCAAGAGTGGAAGTGCTCATAATCCATAGAGATATTGCTGAATAACTTCACACATAATGAGCTTGATCCAGTGTAATCCCCCCCCCCCCCCCCCCCCCCCCCCCACACACACACACACACACACACACACACACACACCAACCATACGTACAACTCTTTTAATGATAGTAACAATGTCACACTGATACAATAGTTAGACATCAACCTTTATGAAGCACGTTGATAATCCAGCCATTAAGACACAAAATGTTACGTTTCTAAATAAATGCTAAATTCCGGAGTCTGACAGAAGGTCACTTCTATTCAGTAAATATAAGAAATTAATTAATTCTTGTTGCATGTCATCGACAAATATCTGTGTTTTATTCAGATCATTGAAAAACTGAAAACTCACAACACCACTCTCACTGCCCATATTTGAAATGTGCAGCTCCATTGAGCCTGGGCACTGGACCGGGACTCCTAAAATGTAATCACTGAAAAAGCTTCGAAACTCTTTTTTTTTTCTTCCTCTTACGACCAAAAGAGATTTTGCCTCAGTCGGGGAGTTGTTTAGATTCTGCTAGCTGAGCTGTTCAGCGGACTGTAATACAGGTAGTATGTTTTCCTGCTATATATTACACTTGGTTAAATAAAACAAGTGAAAGGTCTATCTCTTCTGTGAAATGGATTTATGATATGACTGTCTGCCCAATTAACAGCAACACAAACTGAGCGATTCTACACCTGTTTAAAAATGTGTCAAAACTGTGAGGGGTGTGCAGGAGGAGTGATGAGATACAATTACATTATCTTTTTTTTTACGTTTTCGTGCATTCCATGTTTTCCTTCCCAACAATCTTTGAGTCTTTTCAAGATTTTGACAGGGCTGATTGTGTGGCGTGAAGCAGATGCTTTGTTGCCAAGATGTCCATTAACAATTGTTGCTATTCTTCATAGCTCATTTACCACTTAGCAGTGAGAGAAATTGCACACGGCTCCATGTTATTAATAGTAGTGCTTTGTATGGAAATGAGACACTAATTTAACCAAAATGTGCCATTTTTATTCTGTTGGGATTATCAAATGAACTGTGACATTCTTGAGAAAAATGTATTATAGTTATTAGTTTTGAGATGAACACATTTCAACCACATTTAGCATATTTCACTTGATTAAAGAGAACAAATAGAACGGGATGAATTGTCCATGATTCTTTGTGCATTCGACAAGTTGATCTTGTATTGGACCAGTTGCATGCTTGTTTGTGTGTCAGTGTAGCTCCAGCAGCAGAATACAATTACATCTGGAGACTGGTGATTGAATTAGTATACATTAACAGCTCTGTTTCACACTTTAACTCCAAAACACTGAAAAGCAGTTTGACCATTGAATTAACTTTTGCGCTACTTTTCCAGTGAAATTAGTTTTTCTCGTAAAAGATAATTAAATTGAATATATACGGTAAATGTTAATAAGAGTAGGGATGTAAATATACCTATATGTTAAAGTTTGAAATCAAAATGTTCTAAACAGCTAATACAATCAAATGGAAAAAAGCTAAATCTATGTGGATTCAAAATGTTAAATTACATGTATGATGTAATAAAGCAGAGAGAAGCTTGGACAACAACAAACACAGAGGGAGAGCAACTTCATGCTCTGTTCAAGAAGACATCACTCCACTATATCTTTACGTAGAAATGTTTGCTGCTATATTAATGCTTTGAATATATCGAATTTAGTAGCTTTCACTTACAAATGTACAGTAAGCAACGAACATACTTATTTTAACCCAAAGCATGATCCCCTCCTAAACCTAACCAAGTTGTTTTGTTTCAATTCACAACATTAACAACATGTTATATTTCGATATAAGTAAGTAGCAATTTTTTTTTTGCTTGTATCCTGCTACTTCAGGTACTGACTTGAAGAGCTATCCATTGTGTGTGTGCCTATTAAATATGTTAGATGTAACAATTAGATTTAGCATTACATTATATTATAATTAATTAGTTTTGGAAGAAAAGCTAGATATGAAAAGGATCACAAAGTGGATGTGAAATCATTTGAAAAAGAGGCTTTCACTGCTTATTCAAATATTTGCATCCACAGCAACCGGCGCAAAATGAGGATGTTATAACTGAGTGTGCACCGCTGTACAGTCAGCGTCTCATATTTGTAAACAACTATGCCGTCTGTCATGTCTGAAGTGAGGATGATTGGGTACGTGAGTTGAGGGAGGAATAAAACATCATGACTCGATGACGAGGCGTCTCATTCCTCAAGAAGGGAGCTGATGATAACCTGTCGTTCTTCTGGTCTGCTACACTTGCACACTAACTGGCTGCTGGGACCGGCTTCTTCCTGACAAGCTCCTGTCTTCTCTGCCCTTTCATCTACCCGCTCCACAAAAGAGAGTTTAGAAGTCTTTTTATCTGTGCCTGGGGGTACAGTTCCTTGTCTGCCAAGAGACAAATTCAACCAATTAAGCCTGTTTTATTATGCTTCTGAAACACGCACCACAGGAACGTTTTTCACAATTATGCAGAGCAAAATTGTGAAACCTCTTTTGACTCATCCAAGACTTAGATAGTCAAATTTAACACAACTTGTTTGTATTCAAAATGTTTATCTTCTTTTGTGCTCTCATGGTTTTAGTCTGGTTTTTTTTATTGGTTACTCCTGAAACAGGAGTAATCTAAAAGCGTTCCTAGTTATATACCAGGACATATTTCTCTCTCGCCTGACTTTTGTTAATTAGGCTGACAGGTGAATCATTACATCAAAAAAATCAGGGATATCATGGTGGACCAGCCTTCAATAGGATGCATGTAACCCTGATGCCCTTCATTCCAGCCATCTCTCTTACATTGTGTTGTCCTGTCACTCTCTACTAATAACTCTCCAATAAAGGTGAAATGCCATTCCACATTTCATTTTGCTTTAAGTAACATTTTAAAGAAATATTCCTCTTCGGGGTTGGTACTTGAAATGCTACAAACTCCCTCCACTTCTACTCTCTTGTATTCACTCCTTGTATATTGCATTTGCAAAGCACACAGGCGTGCTCTAAGAGATACCCAGCATGGATGCATTACTGAGAGACTGTCGGTGAGCAATTGCTGATCTTGGGGAGTGATAAAGAGAGCCGGGCTGTCTGGAACCTGAAAAAAGAGACTGG
Source organism: Cebidichthys violaceus (assembly GCF_023349555.1). Classification (NCBI taxonomy): domain Eukaryota; kingdom Metazoa; phylum Chordata; class Actinopteri; order Perciformes; family Stichaeidae; genus Cebidichthys; species Cebidichthys violaceus. The sequence continues at coordinate 4,292,739 of NW_027176274.1, read as the reverse complement.
AGAGAGCCATGGAGCATATAGACCAGGAAGGTCACCAGCTGCCAAAGAAGGGCCAGACAATCTCCAGAATGCCCTCGGCTTCTCCTCTACTTACTGACACTTACAACATTGGGAACCTGTGGTGGAGCATATTAGGAAAAAGTGGAAAGTGTGTTTAGGACAAAGAGACTTGCAGACTGACATAAATTAGCCGAAAAAAACCCCCGGAATCTACATAAACTCAAGACTGATTCAAAAACACGACACGGTGATCTTGGCCTTTACACATGAGCGCTGCAAGTGGATTGATTAGAAGATATGCAAACACGATAATCCGCTGGACATCTTCACTATCGCTACCTTTGCATATGGTCATTTTAAGGACGTGCTTATCTCTGCCACCAGAATTTACCATACGAATAGATTTGTTTCCTTACAACCCTTGATAATCAGTTGCCTTACATTGGCATTTGTTTTGGGAAGCACGATAAAAGTCACATTTACCGAAATACACGTAAGGTGTTGTCCGCAGAGCTCATATAAAGCTTCACAACTTTTTTGTCAGAAGCAACCAGTGTGTTTCATAAATCCTTATTTTCAAAAGGATTTTACATTCAGTCCTCTCATTTCCTTGCCATTTGACAGACTATTGGATCTGCTTCTGGATCTCTTTTCTTTTTTTTGCTTCCAGATTTTCAACAGTGTGCAGTCACTTATTTGTCTGCAGTCTTCCCCCAATCACATTACTCGGCAGGTGCATGGCTGCCCTCCACAAATTACGTCCAGGATAATTTCATATTGATTAATGCAGATGCGTTCCTCTTGGCTCTCATACCATACCTGCAGTCTATTTGGTATAAATTACCGAAGCCATTTTGCTGCACAAAGCCAGCCCTCTCCAATAAGGTGCTGGCTCATGTGTCGACTGGGGCCCTCAAACTACCCCTCTGCCTGCAGGAACCACTAAAGCTTTTAATTGCCTTCTGTGCAAATGGTCCTTATGCACTTGATAAAGTATCTGGAAAGTCAGGCACGGGTTGGTAGAGTCTTAGGGGAGTCTGTGCACTTGCAGTATATGTGAGCGAGATAGAAAGTGTGTGTGAGAGATAGGGGGAGAGAGAGAACGAGAGAGCGATTCTGGTAAATAGATAGTGAGACTTAGCGCCTGGTTGGTGAATCCTATCCATGATATTACAACCTTTATGAGTGTGGTGTTATACGTTACCCTTTATGATTCACCACTCAGCAAAATACTTGAATGGCCCAGCTAGTGGCCCACAGGATTATTTCCTTCTGTGTACATTCGCTACAGTAGAGTGGCTGATAACCCTGGGTAAAGCGATAAACAATCAAAGTGCGGCTTCAGTGGAAATGATTGCATTCTGTACCCTGCCCCAGAGATGGGGGGCCATTATTAACGTGGGTCCTGTCCTGACAATGCTATTTTCTGGAAGGTAATTGCAGATTCAGATCTCTGAGAGGGCCTGACTGAGAGTAAATGCCACCTCTTTAATTATGGTCTCCTCCACGTCTCCTCTATTGAGCCGCGGAGATGTCTATCGCTCCACGGGATCCTGGGGAAAATGACTCTAATGGGAAATGACCAGTGTCTGGGAAGCCGACTCAGATTAGAACCGACGTTTCTAATTGATGGCTAAAGAAATCCCTGGCTGGATGACTGGGAAAAGTCACTTTGGAGTAAATGTAATTGGAGTGATTGGAGTTCTAACAAGAATCTGTAGATAATCTCTCCTGATTTAGGCTTGTGCTAATGCAGACAACAAGCTCAACAAGCCGCAGCACAGCATAGGCTATTGTAGACATTCACAAAAGTCTGACACCCCCTGCTTCATACTGTGTGGGGTCAAGGGGACAACACGATTTTACATTGTGTTGCCCCCTGTCTAAAGGTGACATGCTACATCAGGACACATGAAGGTGGACCATCTGAGATCAAAGTAGAAATCAAACATTCTTCATGTTGTCCACCATAAAACATGCTATTACATATTTATTACAAACCTGTGGCTATGTGATGGTGAAATTTGAACATGGATTGTGTACTGAGCTGTAATACAACATTTTTGTAAACTTAAAAACATGTTGTCTGTCACGGGAGGAAAAACACATTATAAGAGGCAAATATGGAAATCTCTCCTTTGTCACAGTAGACCGCAATGACCACGTGAAATTATTTTTTAATAAAAAGTTGTATTCATTTGCACTTGATTAAATATCGTGTTGCGTGAGTCAACATCTTATTTGTATCGCAGCTCTGAGTTACGACCATGGCTCTCACACTATTTCAGACTTTAGTGATTTTGTATTTATTTGTGTATTCATACTAGCTCTTGTAAGACAAATGTCAAATTTGTTTATTTATTTATTTTATCTATTTCTTCATTTGTAATTTAAGGATTTTTACAATTACTGGATTTAATATTAAGGACCATTACATTACAGGTGAAAACAAGTTTGTTGTAGAATTGGAAAATTATAATTCAAAATGCCAAGACAGTCTTGCAATGCTGCGTCTAATACTGTTTTTATAATAATATCTTATTCACAATGTTTGAACTCATTAGAATTATAGAATTCATTTCTATAATTGTTATTGTCATATATGCAGTAACACCTCGTGCATTGCCTGTGTCACTAGACTGTCTGCAGGACGCTGTTTTGTGGATGTTCAGCAGCTCTTGAATCCATCACTGCTCTCTGTCAGTCGTAACAAATTTGCTGCTCTTTTCCGACTGTCCGGTCATTAGTTGACATTCTGGTGCAGGGTAACAGGATCTCCGAGGTTCTCCAACTGCTGCGAAATGTTGAAATGACAAACTAATAACAACATCTGTCTTGTGTCCAGCGGTATTGACATAACATTACAGGTACCAAATTGTTTGTGTTGTGAAGTGTGTCTCAAAGATACCTCAAGCTTATGGCTCCAGACTGTGTCAGGATTTACAAGCGTTGATGGCTGATGGTTGACTGGCAGACAAATGTAATGGCAGAACTGGATTCGACAATAGAGTGTTTGTTTCTATTTTAGTATATATGCATGAATATAACTGTGTGCATGTAGGCCTATGTGTGTGTGTTTTAGTGTATATGTATAGTTTTTGTTATTTGATAAAGTGCCTTTAAGGTGTCAATATGTTGACAATCGCTTATAACTTTTGCTAGAGTCATATAAAAAAAAATATACCTCAGACTGACACTACTTAAAATAGTTTATACAAATAAAATATTCATGTTCACCTATTCAGTATCTCCTCACCTAGTGATTCCCAACCTAGTAAAGAACTCTTAGGTCACAGGTCTTAGGTGTTTTTTGCTAAACCTCTCCCCCAAACAGCGATTTTGAAGCTTTGCAGCCATAGGGAGAGCAGCTCAGTCAAAAGCTTTGGATTTCTCTAATGCCATGTGCAAGTGGTTTGAATGAGGTAGTTGTGATATTGGGATGTCTTTTCATTTTTTCAAATGTTTTCTGATAAAGGCAGCCAACAAAAAAAACGACTGGGTTGTCTCATTTCACAGTGTTTTGGGTTGGTAGGTACTCCAGATGTCCACAAATATGTGCTGAAATAGTGAGGTTTTATGTTCCTTTAAGCTAATTAGTGGCTCTCTCCATACACTCGATTTGGAGATGTTTACACTTCATGAACTCCAGCCGTCATTGTCGTATCATTCAATCGGTCCTTGAGTGTAGTAACAGTAAGTAAGGGGGTCAATCGGTCACAGTACAAAAGCAGGAAAACAAAATGTATGCTGTACAAAATACTGCATCAAAATAGACAACCGGATAATTTGAGCTCTTTATGCATCTAAAGACTAGTCAAATGAATAAAAACAAAATCACTATTTGGCTGATCTGGTGATAACCCTTGATATAGGGGTTGCAATAAGACATTCCTTAATTTTAAGCGGATACAAGCCGAAAGTGTTGGGAAGAACTCAGGCCTCAGTCCAGAGGAGGTTTGGCTCATCAACATACTGTTGCTGTTCCTTTAGCATGGAGCAGACAGATTATTACATGAGTGTGCTGTTTGCAGTGACGTCACCAGGATTTCTGAAATCTAAAGTTAAAAGATTTTTTGCCATTTGTAGATGTGAAAGTACAAAGTTCCAGATTGTAGCTTCAGTCAAAGGAAGCCGCCCCTCGCCGCAAAGGCTTCACTCCCTTCCAAAACTGAAACATGTGAACTCCCTCTCAAACACTGTATTTTGAAATTATTCTCATTTCTACCTGCTCTCAAAGGTCAACATTTACGTCTGATTCAATGAGTATTTACTGACCTTGTCACCTACTTTCTATTGTGTGTGGACAAATGAATTAAGATTCAAGGGCCTCTGTAATGGAAAAGTGTTTTAATTTCCCCCTGACATTAAGGTGTTGTGCCTCATAGGCATTTGGTGGCACATTACTAGGCGCCTGCTCTCTGGCTGTGCCATTGCCCCTCATGTTCCACTTAAACACTTCAATCACGGCAAAAGATCAAAGGAGCTGTTAAACTAATCAAGTGGAGACACAAGCGATGAAACTCCCCCAGTATTCAGTGTTTTTCCTATTAGCGCTCTCCTTCTCGCTCTCTCTCTTTTTTCTCCCCTCTTGCTCCCCTCCTATAACCCTATTAACGAACACTGTAAATTCAAGTAGGAGGTTCGCTGGCTCAATTGTCTGCAACATATATAGAGCAAACAATGATCCTAAACAAATGGGCGTGTATTCGCTATGAGCTGCATTATTGAACAAGGAGCGAGAATCATCTTGGGAGTGTTCTACATCTGCAGTGCTTAACGATTGGGAACAACAATTTCGCCGTCATCCTCTCGCACTAGACTCATAATACCGCGTAGCATCCATATCCTATTCCATAGAATGTACTTTCAGCTTTTATTGGTGACAGCTCCATTAAAACAGGATGTATTTAGTTCTGCAACAACCAGTACTTACATTTGCAGTTGCATCGGATCAAAAGAATGCATGCACTTTCTAGTATTATTAAATTGTAATAACACAAATAAAGCCATCGGCAATAATGGGCAAAATGAAATGTCTGACAGTAATATATTAATAGAATTCTGATCTGATCTCCTCACAGACAGCATGCATAAGAAGTAACATGGTGAAATATTTCTCCTGTAAAATAACCTACTGTAGAGAGACAAGACCCAAAGTGAATTTGAAGCTGTGTGGTTTCATAATAAAACACTTTGAGGTTGAAGGACAGTCTATTCCAGTCCTTAAGAGTCCATACTCTAGCTTAATAACACTCCAGCGCAGACCCTCTGCCACTTTTCACTAGCTCTCAAAAGGCTGCCATATTGGATAATAACTTGTTATCAAGCAGCTGAAAAAGAGGTAGGTTTTTGAGAAAAAGGTCAGGGGGTGAGCTCCCTATTATTTTCTCCCTGAAGAAAACAGTCCCAGAGATCTATCACGTCTCATTTTTCTGTTAATTCAAAAGAAGTTTAGTAGAGGTTTTAAGATACACAGAATCTCTAAAAAACAAAAACAAAAAAACAACAATAATAATACAAGCGCAAAACAGAATAGCCTCAGGTTGAGTAATTCTCATAAACTGCTGATTGTTATGCTGCAGTTAATAAAGTGAGAGATATGCAACGTATATATCATCCTGCACAGGAGCACATGATGACATCTTTGCACATGGTACTCTCTTTGAGAGCTTAATCAAGCCTAGATTTATCATTTGTTTCAAGTGTGACCTATATACAGCTATCTTGTGTCAATGTAAGAATTCATTTTGTTTTAATGCAGAAATGTAATGTACTGGAAAAAGGGGTTAATTTGACAGGTCTTTACGTTTCAATCACTAATTAAGTGGTTTCATTTAGGAGCCTAAATAAAGCAATATATGCCATGAAATAAACATCTGCAGCAGAACTGAAATGAAGCAATTAATGGTGAAAGACAGAAACTCATTAGTTTAATGGGGAAATTACAAAATAGAGAAGTGCCTAGGGTGTTTTTATACCATTGTCCATTTGTTTGTTTTTACTGATGATAAATGTGGCTGCATTAATAATTTGACCACATTTCTTCTTTGTATTTTTAGCAAGTTCTTAACTCTGTAATCATAATTGCAACACGTTTTCTGTTATTGAATGGCGCCTGGATGAGATTCATTCATTCATTTAACATTTTAAACAACTATCAAAATATTGCATTTCTCGATTCCCGGAAATGGCTTTCAGGACACTGACTAACGTCGAAGTGACCGAAAACAGCAATTAAAAGCAATAAAAGTATCAGAAGGATAAGTTTTGATCTGATTATAGAGGAGGGAAAGTAGCTCCTGACGAGGCACATAAACTCTTTGGAGCCCTGCTTGTAGTCTCCTTCTACCAGTCCTTTCACAAGGAAGTTAATGATGCTGGCAAGAAGATGAATCACCTCAGACAGCACACAGAGCAGCTCTGACAAGTGAGCACCGGCAAGTCTGACACCTGCAAGTACCAGAAGAAAGACTAATAGTCATGTCAGCTGTTACCTGTAGGAGTTGAGCTATGTCTGTCTGTGCTGAAAGAAACTGTCCCTCTTGTTGTAGGTGAAAAGCAGCCTGAGGGATTTGACTGCCTGGACTTTAACAAAACATAAAGTTGTGTAAGCCAATGAGAAGAAATGTTGGGTGACTTTTATAACTGATTTCAAAACTTGCTTCAGGGAACGTGTTTGTGTCATGTATGCTCGAACGGGGCATTTCTATTACATTAATTTACAAAATGATGTATTACTTACTTACACATTTAGCAAAAACAGATTGAGACCGTTCTCTTAGTAGGTTCAACATAGTTGCACTACTGCATTTTTGCTGTTTGCGAGGCATAAATTTAAATCCAAAAAACGACTGACGGTCACAAAAAGGCAAAGCAACGCTTTGTTCATTTCACATCCTACAGTATAATGCAGACAAATCGGTAAACACAAATCTGCTGTAGTTTATCTTCTTCAACTCCACTGTCCCTCATTACAAGCAAGTGTACAGCCCACTTTATCACACTCCTTATTTTTACAGTGATTTCTGTAGAGAAGATTCAGTGTGGAGATTACTGAGGATAGAACTTTCTCTCTTAGCATACCAAGTATGCGCTGAATATTATGGGAATTTACATGAAATAATGCAAAAGAGACATACAGTATTTACATTTCATGTAATTATGCAGGTTATCACATTTTGATTGTAATGTTTCAGTCAGTGTGAGCATCATACAGATGCAGTGAAGAACCAGATAGAAAAAATAAGCAATCAGAAGTGTGAAAATATGTATTTCAAATTTTACTTAAGGAAGGATTTTAAGGGGAAACTTGTGTTTAAGTGATTAGTCAGTCATTTTACCAGATTACTGAAGTCCTTATACTAGCAACAGTTGTTGTAAATTTGAGCTTTTCAGACTCAAACATGAAAGTGTGCAAACCCTAAAACAGTTGTCTCAACGAGGCACGCTCCAGAGCTGCAGTGTTGAATTCTCTATCATTCTGGTAGCACTGATGCCTTTTACTTCAAAACAGTAATTTCATGAAGTTAGTGTTTATAGAAAAAAGGCTAATCGATGCATGTTTAACAGCATTAATGTGTGTATTAAAATAACTTGATTGTGTGTTCTTGATCTGCCATAGTCACGCGGTGGAACTTGCAACCACTCAAGGCTAAAAGGGAGATGTGACAACCTCGGCAACAGCTCGGGAAACAAGAAAAACACAATGTGATAAATCCTTTGAGTAAATTTGACAGTGCCCCATTTGTGGCACTGTCAAATTAGACATTCACTCTGATCTCTCTACAACTCTCTACCGTGCATTATTTCCTTTTGATACAACATTTTCCAGGGTAAAAACCCATATACTGTTTTTTTTATGTATAATAATTCCCTTAATTCTGTAACATTTTATCCATCAAATACTAAGGACGTGTCATCACTGACAAAGCCTTTGTCCCGTTAGTGACAGATCAAAGTGCTGCAGCGACAAAATAGTTAAAAACAGCATAAAGAGCATAAACACGTACAAAGTATGTGGATTCAACTTTTATTCAGCAACTCTTATATGTGACTACATCTTAAATGCATAAATAGTACACCATCAAGACTAGTGTATTCTGCTTCATAGTATTATGTACAACAATGAATTGGCTCACAGCCCAATATTAAGGAATATTTATTTGTACGTGACATGAAATTATTAAGCTTATGGAGTGAATGACGCAGCTGCCAGTTTCTTCATGTTCACTGGATTACAGCAAAAGTGTTACAGATTGTGGATTATATCACAGAACACAAACACATTCTGTGTTAGTTTCAAATATTACATTAAGACAAAGTACCGTATATAAGCTTTAAGATAATAATCCTCTTCAATGTACTTTAATGTTCAAAAATATTGTTTAATACCGAGCGTCTGACCACGTGAGCTTTTCCTTTGCCTGATTTATTTTAGATGTTATGATACATCATAGATGTATGATGTTCTCTCAGCACTTTCAGCAGTTTAATTACAGTCACACTCACAGAAAAAGCATATTATTATGCATAGGAATCATGGCCAGATCTATGAAATGAGACCCAAGTTTTAATAACAGACAGAAATGAACCCTGCACTCCCACACATGTGTTTTCAGTTATGGCTCATGGGAGTTGGGCTCAGGATTACATGAGGTCACTGGACTTCATGGGAGAACAAGTATGCTAAAGGTGTAACTTTTCCTCCCTAACAGGTTCAAGAAAGCCAACAAATGAGTCGAGGAAGTGTCAATCAAGCAGAGTTGGTACACGGCCACACATTCCTGAGAAGTGGTCTAAAGCAAAACAATGGAAATCACCTGCATGCTTACAAGGGGTGTGCAGGGCCCACATAAACCATACATACAGTAGACAAAGTGCAATCCAAAATACTGAGATAATACTTGCACTTATATTAGCACAAGTCATGAGATAAACAGATGTAGAGACACGACATATAGACATTTTAATAACAGTCACAATGATACATTTAAAGAGAGTGATTACAAAAGTTAGAAATTGTCTTCACGGGTCATAACGAGTAGTGATACATGTTTCAGATGGTCTCATGTAAAATCACAGGGTAGTGGGAGGAGTCAGTGTTGTTGTAGCTGACCCTGCAGTTATTTACACGTAGGGGCAGAGGATCGATAGTACAAAATATAAATGTATGAAACTGACTGATGTGGGTGATGATGGTGCCTGAGAAAACTAACTGGTTCTAACGCATTCACGGTTCTTTTTCAGCTCAGATGAATATGATTGGAAATTGTATCACACAACAGTAATGCAGCCTTTAACATTTAAGCTACAGTATGCAAAGTCATCCCCTGGCAATATATTTTATTCCATAATAGCTCCAGGTTACAACACTGATAACAACTGATAAAAAACATATGTAGCACCCGGTTCAACATAAAGGTGTATAGCATGAATAACTCACTGTTAATGCCAGCTTCAGCTACTTCAGTGGAAATGATAACGTGCATGTGTAATATGATGAGTAATGCACAAACTGAACAGTTCACATTAAAATCAAAAATAGATATTTTTTCTCTTACCCGTATCCATCAGTCTGAATTGTTTTAGCGTGAGTTGGAAAGTTTTGGAGGTATCGGCCATAGAGATGTTTGCCTGCTCTCCAAAACAATGTGACGATATGGCTCTCGGCTTGTAGTGCTGAAATCAAGTCATTTTAAACTAAACCAATTAAAACTAAAACTGAAACTGTTCTCACAGCCATACAACGCTCACTCCCTCCGTCAGAAGTAGGACATTATCACAAACACCTTGCTCGCTCAGCAGTTAAATTATACTATATGATAATATTATTGGTGTTGGAAGGTTTGATAATCTACTCATAGTTCCTCATTTATTCTGAAAAACTGGCCACACAAACATGCAGATTTAGACAGGATGGTTTCCTTGGCGATTTTCCTGCATCAGGATGACCTAAACTTGTAACTTGACCCCAGGCTGCACCCGGTTCCCATTTGCTCAATTCCCTTAATGAAAGAAACACCATTTTCTGGAGATCTTTTGTCAAGTCATCTTATTACACATAGGCGCATTTGAACCTTATCAGCCTTCTCACACTGCCTGTTTTTACTTCCAAGCTCTTAGAAGCATTATTACACACACCGGTATCTACAATTAGTAGATAAGGAAAACTGGATGGATTCAGGTGTGGCTAGTTCTACTAAATGCTTTTTTTAATGTGTGCATAACACGAGTGACTGCACACACACACACACACACACACACACACACACATAAATATGCTGAGTATGCCAAGTCACACTCATTACTTTAATTAGAGATATATTTTGGCATCAATGGGCAGCATTCCCCCTGTTTATGTGGCTATGCCTACATTTATTTTGATGTAACTGTAACATTAAACAAACAACAACAAAAAAGCCTTCACGTTGGCTCAGCACTCTGAACTATGGTCTCAAGTTTGCTGAATCTACTCATTTTTGGCTCATTCATTATGTTTGATATGACTTATGAGTCTATTGTATACATTTGATAAAAGGCCTGAACAAAAATGAACCAATGAAAGAATGAAACGGATTGTCGAAAACCACTCTGTGACAGTCTGTTTTTTTTGTTTTTTTTTAACATCAGAGGATGTCATCGCAGCTAAAATCACAGCCATGTGTTAATGAGAAATTTCTGCGCGTATCATCTTTTAAAAGGGAGCCATTATCAAAAGCGGTAAAACAAATGTGACAGCCTCGAGAGCGTACTTTCTCTCTGGACCCTCGTAAAGTCCCCACAGGGATGGTGTGATGAACGATTCAAGGCCAGCTCTGGCCCAGGGATGCTCCACTGAACCATGCTTTGATCTATCATCCGGCCTTCCCATATTAATGATGAGGTCACAGCGTTGAGGGTCACGGCATTGCTGATAAAAGCGCAAAGCCGGCTATTTGTTATGGGCCCAACTTGACTGATCATAACTCTTTTGATGAAAGGGGACATGATTTCACACCCCTGCGCTGTCACACTGAAGACATGCCCGTGTTCCTCATAATATAATGTCTTTTGAGGATCACAGTGAATGAGCCCTATCATAGTCCGTGAACTAAATGAAGTGGCTGTTATCACTCATAGGACAATGGTCATGGTCTTCCAGAGGCAGTTTGCGACTCAGACCATGCTGATGCTACACATGTACTTAACAACGGTAAAAGTTTGCAGGTTGTGCTTTTTCTAAATTGTAGCTCAGAGCCCAGAAGGCATTAGATGACCAAAACAAGCTTTAAGCTGATTTCCTAATGCAGCTCAATATTTTTTTTGACTTATAACTACAGACGTTTCTTTTTACAGGTTGTAGTATCATAACAGCTATTATCAATCATGCAACAATCATAGAAAAACACTGTAAATGCATATTTCAATGCTCTCCAAGACCAAGGTTACGAAGAGAAATCAACCTAAAATGGTATTTAGTTTGAAGTAAAGAACAATAACAATAAGTAGAAGTAATAATGCACATTGAGTTCTAAATACAGTACTTCAACTTAACTGCATCTAAGGACGTGTGACATAAATTGTTTGAACTATTGGATTTTGGATTTTAAAGACAAAACAACAAATAATTAATAAAAAAGGACATAAAGAATATTTCTGGTCTATTACTAACTTTGCCGATTTGTTGGTCATTTCTATATTTCTTAGTTTCAACTTGTAACTGCTTGTAACCTTTGTCTTTGAAGTTTGTCTGTGTATGGCATTTGGAGATTTTGCAGACCGATGCAGCGTTTCGACTGATGTTGCAGCAGTTTGAGCACAGACGGTTTCAGCCGGCCTCTTTCAGATCTCGCGTTGCTTTAAAAACTCACACGTCAAAGTGCTGTTTGCTTCGACCTACATGTATACAGTGACTCAATACAATGTCACTACTCCCTCCATGTGTTGTATTTTATTAAAGCAGTTTCAGCTTTTAGTTGTCTATGTATGTATGATTTAATAAATCCTGATTTGCACAGCTGCCTCGACTCAAATGAAATATAATGCTAAAAAGCATCGTAAAGCCAGCATGTATGTATGTGACTATTAACACACGACAGAAATTTTACGAGCATATTTTGTGTAAGTATAATGCATTTAACCTTCACCACCTTAATATTAGAAATTAATATATTTCTTAGTATTGATATTCAGTGTTTCTGTCAGAGTGAAGTAGTCTGAAACAAAACATTTGAATTCAGGAAACAGACAGCGTACAGCTAATCAGAATCCATTAAACCAGGTGAAGGGTTTACCATGAACAACCGGTGCCGTATTTAACAATTTTACAATATTTATTAGCAAATGTGTGTCACAGCCATCATATAAGAGGCAGATGATGATGTTTTTTTATATGTAATAAAAAGCCAATATTGGCCATGAGTGTGTCCGTGCTGTGACAGCCAGCAGTGTACCTGTAGCGCCTGCAGGGAGAGGCTCCCTGTGGTCGGCTGTCTCTGCCAACATATGGCCTCATCCCCAGGGATTCAAGTCTCACATGGATAGGCAACGAGACCTGCTGATGAATCTTGACTAACTGCAGCAGTTTACATTTAGAGTAAATCATTACCAATTTCGGTGAGAATCGGTATTAGTTAAGTGCTAAACTGGAAGAGTCCAACGAACATTTCAATGTGGAGTAGTTTGGATTGATTGAAGATGGCTTAACATAAAGAATCGTTGTGAATACTGCACCAGCGCGATGAAGTACTGACCTGGAGGTTACATGCATAACTTTTCAAACCCGTTTCTAAAGCAGTTGTGATATGATCATATTGTACTATTAGAATAAGGCTTACAGCAGTGTAAGGGGAAATAACAACTGAACTGCAAGTTTTGAAATAACCAAAATTGAAGTACCACACATCTAAATGATGTTGCGTTGACTTACAAGCTTCCTCCACTCTTCACTTTCCCTCCTCTTCCTGTGTCGGTGGTTCAGTTCATATTTGAACGCATGGTGTTACTTAGTTTTGCTAATGAAAGGATGAGCGCCGCAAGTTCTCTAATGGCTTGTTGTGAATGTCAGCAGGGACAATAAATTAAGCTGTGACTTAGCACTCTGACCCAGACAGGCATGCGTTCCAATAAAACAGGAATCGTCTCACAGTATCATTGCAATTTGTACACATTAACTCATTGATGTTTGGAATATTCAGTTCTCAACATTATTGCCGGGCCCCTTGTGTCACAATGCTAAACTCATCACTAAGTACTCTTGAGAAACGCACACCTTTTATGGAGCTGTTTGACAAGATAGTCCATAATGAGCAGCTTAAGTTTCTGTACACAGGCAAGCTTTTAATGGCACACAACATGGCTGACGCAATAGCCAAAGACAGTGCTGAAATGCTACCTTTGAAATCAGACAGTACTATAAATGCCTCTCTATTTATCATAATATCCTTTCTAGTTTCTAAACCCTAATATGAACTTTTAATGTACCATACAAAATGTTATCATTCATATTGACATTAAACTCAGCCATGTTACCATTGAGAGTTGTTTTTCCACTCTTTATTTGTAGGCTATTACCTTTCTTACTGCACCATCTTCATACATATTAAACCCTGTCTATCAGATCTACCGTAAACTGCAATCTATCCTCTCACCCTCAGGGATCTATTGAGGTTCATTGAATGAATCTCAAACATCAGAGCAATCACTGCCCATGCTGAGTGGCATTTCTCTCTGCTCTCTCAGTCTAGCAGCCATGTTCCGCTTCATTTGAGCCGACATCCGGCCAGAGAATGATCTGAGCAGCCAGAGGAGTCTTCCCAGCCGTTTTGTGGGCGTCTGGACGTCATGGGCTCCTCTGTATTCATTAGCAGGCTAGTCACAGCGGTGCGATGGAGCGTATCCTCTCAGCGGCCCGCAGGGACTGTCAGCCGAGTGACGGAGACGGATCGCAGGTGGACCAGCGAGGAGAACTGCCATAGATTAACTCGTCTGCCAGCAGGGGGACTCCGTGGTACCATTTGTTTTCAGCCTAACAGATAATTTTTCTAATTAACCTTTAAATGCATTGCTTCATGTTGCATCCACAGTCTGGAAAGCACAGAGCACCTGCCAGACTTTTCCTTTAGTCCTGCGTGTTTGCAAAATTGGAAATGTCTTAGAAGACTACTCCTTGAACTGTACGTCTTGGCCACTGTAGATCAGGCCTGTGTGGGCCTCGATGAACAAAGGCTTCTGTGTGTGCCCACTGCAAAATGTCATCTTGGTTTCGCCGCCACAAACAGAAACAATGTAGTATTGATTCAGCATATATTGAGGGACAAAGATATCACAAATCTAGATTGTCTGCGTTATTTAACTGAGAGTGTGACAATCAACACTCGGGCCAATTATTCTACAAGTACACACCCATCAGAGTAGTTCACACATTCATTTCACACAGTACACAATTCATCATTTTGAACAGCCGCTTCAAAACCCTAAGAGGGACAAGAATGCTCCACTAAACACTAGTTAGTAACAATGGAATTATTAATGTCTGGTGATACAATCTGCAAGAAATAACACCAACAGGGATTCAAATATGTTAACGTTTAAACAAAGCCTAAAGAAGTTCAATATTCTAGGAAATACATTTATTTGCTTTCTGGTAGAGAATGAGATGAGAAGATTGATGCCTCTCTGATGCCTGATAGTGTTATCAGATTTCTCATCTGAGAGAGAGCGAATAAGTGTGTTTCACTAAAAATATCAAGCTAATCTTTTGAGTATTTAACTAGCTATTCATATGTATTGATCAACAATGCATACCCTCTTAAATTAATCTGAAACTAACCAAAGATATTGTGTTTATTTGTTCAAATCACCAGACCCCATTTACAGCGCGATGTGGAAGTTTGTGAGTTTGTCTTATCTCTCAGAGTATGTCCAAGGAGACTCAGGACAATCATTGTCAACTTCATATTTACCATCAAATGTTACCCTCAGGGCAAGAGGCTGTCTTCTCTGCAAATAAATCCAAAACGGCTATCCCAAGAAGATTTCCCCAAGCCTAGAGAGGTTCGTGCTTTAGATTAAAAAATGTGTAATTCCATAGCCATCTGGCTGGAGCAAAGGAATTTAAGAGCTGTGTGGATGCCAGCCCGATGCCACATCTTGGAATGGGCTATTGCTTTCCAAATGGCTCTGGGCTGTGTCCCCTTCCATGTATTTGTGCAATATCATTAGCCTGTTTTCTGTCTGCCCTCCCCTCTTCCCAAAGTTTAAAAAGTAATCTTTTCTCTGAGCACGGCTGCATTTTGATAAGGAATCTAAACTAGGTCAAGGACTCAGAGTAAAGTCATTGAACAGTAATTAAAGCACCCGCCGATTCTATATAGTTCAAACTATCCCCACCACAAGCTTTGAGATAGAAATCCATTCAAGGATTTGGAGAGCCATTGTTTCACTTTCCTCATGAGTACAATCATTTTCCTGCTTTTTTTTTTTTTTTTTTCTGGGAAGCCGACTCTGTAATTAAGAAAGCTGAGTTATTATCTAACCACTGGAGGGAATGGAGAAGTGCTGCCTGTTCACCTATATTGTACAATGTCCGCTCATTCAAATGAGAGGCAGTTTGCTGAAGACAATGTGGTTGCTAAAGAGCAGGATGCTGTAACCTCAGCTTGAAAAATAAACAATGCATTTCCAATAGATTGCCATTTAACCACGTGTCCAAAATAAAGCCTGTTAAATTGTTTAATTCTTATGTTTGTCTATCAAATTAAAGCCGTTCACGAAGTTGATTCTTTGCCAGTAAGCATTTTGTGACTTGCAGATATATTGGTGTTGATAAAAAGAAGAAGGCATAGCCATAGGTATGCACCATGTTCTGTAGCTGCATTATAATAGTTTTGTTATATCAGAGTCAGTTTTGTCTGCCACCATGAAAACATGGCCATAATTCTTTTATCTACCAGTAACTTTGTTTTGTAAGTTCCTCGTGTAAGTCATTATGAAAAATGTCATAAAACATAATGGTCTTATATATGGATTTAAAATGTCAAACTTGTCTACACAATGTGGTCTGTTTCAAAATCAAACCACTGCTAAGACGTGCTGAAAGTCAGGAAAGAAAAAAACAAAAAGAAATGTATGCAGATCGAGAGAACAATATGTGAACTAATATTCCCACCAATGGGACCACCATTGCCTTGTGAAATTCATAATCCCTCTCTGTAAGAAGATGATATTTGGCAGCTACCTCCATCTACAGTAACATTGTGCTTGTGGTCGTTTTGTTTCTTTAGGAGAGCCTCTGGCTGAGCATTTGAAGTTTTTAATCTGGCGCTCCAGAGACTAAGGTCACCTTTCACTATCCCCCTCTCTCTCTCTTTTATTTGCTCTAGCTTAGTTCTGGCAACCCCGCTATTTCACACACTATTAAAAGAAATCTGCTAATGCAAGGAGCGAGGTCCTTGGCCTGTGGAATGGAAAATGATGGCATTTCTGAATTCTGTCTCTCTAAAAAGACCGTAGGCGTCTTGTGCAGGGTTTATGACCCTAAGATTAGTCACTTTTTGGAGCTGGATGTACTGCCTTGGGCTATTTCTGCCAGAAACTGATTTTCATATTGATGTGCAACGTTGAGCCCTCTCCAGTCCACATATTGGCTCATGCATCACCTGGACTCTGCAGCTGTCAAGCCTCAGTGATAGCAAGTGAAGCAGACAATTCCTCAGTTAATAAATAAACAAGTGAGACATTGCTACTACATATTATATTCCCATGGCTTAAGGCATCCAGCTACCTGCCGCACATTTCATTAGCATTAACGTTGAACGATGCGCAATCTCAATTCTGTCCTGATTTCTTTTCACTACGCACAATTATGAGATTTTTGTATGGATTATTCACAAGCCATCAACAATGCAAATTAATAACTATACAGTAAGACCACATTTTGAGCTGTCATTTACTGTTGTGTTTTGCTCACCAGGGCCCATCTGTTTTTATTTAGTGTGGCTTTTCAAGCATGGGAAAATGGAATATAAATCTATCTGTATAAAAATATACAAATCAGTTTTTAAGTACGAATTGTCCTTTTATAATTCTTGTTCTGTTTCACATTCATGTTTGAGTCACTTTTGCATGGATAAACGACTCACACATAGGGTAGAAAACATGCAATATACTTCATACTGGCCCTTTTACCCTTGTCAGGGGAAAAAAAAAGAGCAGTTGGGGAATTACATGGAGCAGAGCTTTGCATGTATTACACAGTGGAAGACTAAGGAGAGATTATCCAAGGCCAGATGTGTCTCTCTCCAAGGAAAAAAAACGTGCCGTCCTCTAAGAAGCAGCCATATCCTGCCGCTGGTAAGCATCTAACAGCAGGGCGTCGGCGGTCGGCTGTCTGGAGAATCACGCTGGCTGTCTCTGAATATGCAAGATTTAAGGTTTAGGAAGCGGTCGCCTTTTAATGTTCTCAACACATCATCCATCATACTTAGACAAACATTTACCAAGTTGACTGATTGACGGTAATGCAGCATTAGCGTCTGTTTGCTCATAGGCAAATGTCATGCCTGTTTATGCATTTCTGAGCGGGGAAAATGTGGAGTTCAAATTAGCCAGTGAGAAGACCCGTGAAGCTACTTCCCCTGCAAGAAAGAATATGTTGCACATGATACAAGAGAGCATGACAAGACTGAACACCTATAAAACAAAACTGATATATCATTCTTTACTCCTAATATCAACACACCCACTTTCTTTTCTGGCTTAATTGTGAGAAGAAACTGTTCTCTGAGTAGCATCCCAAGGCAACGACACCCTGTGGTTCATGAGCTATGACTCCAGAGTAGAGAAACCAGCATGATTCTCTCGGTGCAGATTGAATTTTATTGAACCAGGGCTTGTCAGCATTTTTGGTGAGCTGGTAAAATATAATTGTGTCATCCTTTATAAAGCAGTGTTGGGGTGACAGCACCCACAGAAGCTTCATTACTCTGCTTTTTATTGGGGTGTGAAGAAGGGACATTCTCTTGGTGATGAATAACGTCTCTCTCGCGTGAAGTCAAGGTAAAACACACTCACAGTGGTGGTGTGCTCCACTGGATGTACATGGATCATTTAAAATGAAATCAATTCAGCTGAAGATTTAGAGCTGGCTGCCATAATGGTTTTTATCTGAGGCCCATCAATACCTGTATTGATTTGCTAGTACAATCGAACCTTCTGAGAACTGAGAGGTAAAAAATGCTACACACAAATATCTGAGCAACGCTGCATTTACATGTAAGGCGTGGAGTGACGTCTGTTAAGCCGTCATGACTTTCTTCAGGGGAAACCTATGTGAATATTTAATTATACCAAAGTAAGTAAATCCCATGATGTTTTTATAGCAACTTCAGACACATGCACATGTTCATGACTTGTTTGCCTGCTTTTATGTGCTGCAAACCACCGCCTGTTTTCCACGCAGGAATTTAATTGTTGAATTAAGCTTGAAGATTATGGTGGTTAAGAATTCTATAGATAATCGGCAGAGCAAATACAAGTCACACATTGATTCTCAGTCGTAGTCAGTGTTGCAGGGAAACTCCTCAAACTGCCCCTATCTCTATTTGAAGTGAGCTATAGCTTATTAATTGTGACTCATAGCTCCTGAATGAGATGGCTCATAACGTATTCATTAATTAATTATCAAGTTAAACAACTGCTATTGTGTTTAGGTTCCCACCAGGGCTGTAAACACTTTTTTTATGGATGGAAAACAGAACAATTTAGCAGAACATTTCATTAGAATGGGTTTAGTCGGGAACACCGGTGAGGCGAAATAAAATGGAAGTACCCGGGGATCCTGATCGCAAGTTATTAAGACAGAGGGGTCGCTCCAGGGACCTGCACTTTAAAAAGAGCTCCAAAGTTTCCAACTTCATTTCCTATGCACAATCAAGCTTGCACCCATGAGGGAGGATATCTAAGATCCAATGAATGGATGTGGGCCAGAAACAGCGTTTAATAAAAGCAAAAGACGAGATACCAGCTGATTAATGCACTGAAGAACAATAAAGCCGTAGCAGATCTGCAGGGAAATGTAAGGTCTTATTTTCTTTTTCTCATGACAGGGATTAAGTACAAATATCCCTGCTACCGGTATTAACTTCTGGCAGGATTGCTCTCTGTCATGATCAGTTTTTAAGTCCTGTAGCTGTTCACTAGCATAGCTGCAGGAGAGACAGACATCATCCTCTGCAATAACAGTAATAAAACACTGCAGATACCGTCTGTAGAGTTCAACTGATAAGACTTTTTAAAGACCTCTGCCGATACACTGAAGTCAGTGATAGCCTATGGCAATAGTCCCTATCTTTAATTTGAACATTTTCATGTCAGAATATGGTGTTTACTGAAGACTTCCATGCTGATCTTCTGCAGTGACATCACCAAACCTCTAAACATGAACTTTTTTATTTCCCTTTGACTTCCAGGCTAATTCGATTCTTTAAGTGGGAACAACTCTTTAGCGCAGACTGACCCACATCACCAATGCAGTGATTAACTCTGGGGTACATTAAAGTTACACGGAAAATTATTTACAAAACCCATTGTTAAACAATTATATAAACATAAAAAAGACAGGCACAGAAAATCTAAAATATATACTATTTTTTCCCAAAAACAATATAGCTGTGTTCATGGAGGAAGTTCAATCATATCGGAGGTTACAGTGATATCTGTCAGTTAATAAAAGGACGGTTCCATTGCTGATAGCCAATACATCCATCTAACCTCAGTCATCCGAGCAAAACCTACATGAGCATAACAACTGACACTGCGTGATGGTTTCTAGTTTTATTTTCCACATCCAACAACAGTAAATGACAAGCACAACCCAAAACACTGCACCATATGAGGGGAATTGGGGCGTATGGAGGGTAAACGTCACTGAGTGTAATTAAGTAGGATCTCACCCTCAGGAAAGCTCTCAGTTGACAAATTAAACAAGTGACAGTGAGAGTCACTGTCACTTTTATCAAATGAGCAAATGTGAGCTTAAAAGAGCATGGCTTAGAGTCAATATCAAGTTGTTTCTCAAAATTGTTATCACCGTTTGTCAGGCACATAGAAAATTCTTCTGAAGTAGTCTATTTTTTACTTGAACTTTTCCTCCCAACAAGAGAAGTTTCACCGTTGCAGCACAAAAACAAAAGGCCTATAAACTGGAATATATAATTTATGAATTCACTAAATGTCTTCTGTTATCTGTAATTGATCCCGATATGAACAGAAGGGGTCAATTAGTGGCATTTTTTGGCCCGGTTTATCTCTCACACTAATGGTGCAATATGTGGCATGGAAAATAAATATGATGCCATTGCTTATCTGTGGCAGTTCTCCATATTCAAACCCACAGGACCAGTCCTGAAAATCAGACTATAAGGCCTCGAATCACTAGATTAATGAGACAGACAAAGGTAAACTCATTCCATCCGTCCTGATTTGTGGCGAATCGCTTTGGTTTGATTTAAACCTCACTTCTTTGCAGCACAATTTAATGTCAATGAGAAAAAAATACTGAATTCTGCAACTGGAATTTCCAGCTTCACATTATAGTGATTTAAATAATGTAAGACTTTTAAAAAGGAAAAAAAAAAATCTTGAAATCGTCAATCAAATAGCCATATTTTGCCGGCCTCAGACCAGTGGAGGACAGCTGCTATATAACACCAGCTGCTAAACAGGACTAATTCTCCAGAATGAAATACGCCGTAGAGGGCAGCCATTTACAGGACTGGTATCAGAGCTATATTTCAAGGGCTGGCCGCAGCCTCTGCCCATTAAAGTGTGTGATGTATTTTAGGGCCAGTGTATGTCCTGCTCTGGTCTCAAAGAGGTCTGCACACTGACATGATGGCTGATAGAAGACGCCTTTGGCCTGATACTGGCTCTCCATAGGAGGGGACCAGAGGAAAGGAGCTGCATTAAAGAAGAAGATAGCCATCTGAAGAGTCAATATGACAAAACAGTGAATATCCAGCTTAGAAAAATATCAAAAATTAAGGCAGTGGTATCACAAATGTGCAGACAATAGCCAGGATTAGCTTAAATCCTTGTATATTCTCACTATGTTATATTAGTATTGGTGGTAATATCTTTCAATATGATTTGGAAATAAAAGGAAGCAATTTCACAAAGGATTTAGGTTGGTGGTACAAATGTGGAAAATAAAAGACATCAATTCAATTTTAATGTTGTTCTTTCGGGGAACTGAGTACATCCTGCAGCATCAACATCTGTTTAATGTCAAAACATCAGCTGTGAAGTTTCCTTCAGCAAAAATACCAAGATTCTTCACTTTTTCATTGTTAATGATTAGATGCAGTAAGCGTTAAGGTGTTAGTGTTAAGGTGTTAGTTAGTGTTAATATGTCTGGAAGGTCAAGTGTGTTAAATGTTTTAAAGACGTTTCCAATATTATTTCTTGCTTTAGTCTTGTGTTGAAATTATTTTGTTAATAGCAAACTGTATGTCCTTTTGACACCAACATTCACAATGCTTTCATTTTTCTTGATTTATTCCAGGACAATTAAGTCAACCTTGGCTCACCTGCACAAAGCCTCCCTCACTTATGGACAACAAGTAGAAATGCAACAAAGACATTTCTAGTCAGTTGATCTCAGAAATACATTTTAAATCAATCTGGCATTCAACACAATCACCAACAACATTATGTTACTTCATCAGAAAATAAAAGATACAAAAGAACTGAGGTGTATAGACAAATAATTAAAATAATAATATTCACACTTTGAACACATGGCCTGTGTACTCATTACACTAAGTGTGAAGGAACACTGATGAGCGCCTATAGAGCCAGAGGCTGGAGCTTCGGCTCTGATAGCTGGCCAGATGGACTGAAGAAAGCTGCTTTCTTTTCTGAAGAAAGTTTTGACCTGGATGCTTCTCACAACCATGTCAACATTTTAGCACAACTGCAATGTCTGACTGAATTTATCTGAATGTATCTTAAATTATGGATTCTTTGTTTTATGCTCAGACCACTGTTTTCGCAGCGCTGCCTGCACAATGCAAAGCCGATGAGGTTTACAGGGAAACGTAAATGTACATCAGACACTCTGGGGAGTCATGCACGTCATTATGCCATCAGCTCAAAAGCAGGCAGCAGTAAATAAAAACAAGATGCAGCCAACAACATAAAAAATATCAAGCTGTTCAGCACTTCTAAGTCTTAATCCATCACATTGAAAACAAGGTGATCTATAAACATTTCATCAGATTTATCTAGCAGAAAACTTATTCTATGATAAGACACCAACCGGCATGTGAAGTAAATAGTTCTTGAAGAGCATTAGCGGCAAACAGTGTCTTGAGGTTGATTATCTCAGTGACTAATGCTCTGTCACTCTGTGGCATGAGAGGGCCCAGCGAGGACCCCCAGTAATGGAGCCTGAGCAGGTGCTGAAAGCCCACTGACATCAGGGGGGAGCGCACTGACATGAATTTCTGATGAATTTCAATTACTGATCTATTAAAGCTAATGAGGTAAATGAGAAGCCAGAACGCATTTGCAGGAAAGCTGGAGACAAGGCCTCCGCGGCTTGACATGATTTTGTGCACGTGCAGCCACAGTAGACACTATGTGTTTGCTCCATTGTTAGAACTGCCTCTGTGTTCGCCTGCAGAGTGGGAACTGAAAGTACAGGCGTCAAATAACAAGTGTCACACATTAGGCATACTGTTTTTGGTAATGTTTAATAAAAGTTAGTTTTCTCACTCTTGGCTGGAATGTTATAAAATGTAAGGAAAGTGTGCCATCTACTGGAGTTACTTCAATGGAGTACAAATACAGGATGTGTTGTATTCTCAGGCAATTAGTACCATCTGCTGGCTATAAGGTGAACAGCATTATGTGAAAGCTCATACAAAATAATAAAAAGTTATTTCCATGACACAGCTCTCTCTAAAGACATTGGGCATATACTGTACAAGCATGACATTTATCAAAAAAGCCGCAGCATGACTTGCCTTTTGCTACTGGGTGTAAATTTGGCGTAAGGTAAAATGGAACTGAAAACATGTGTCTGTACCAATTATACTTGACAAAGGCCGTTTCCTTTGAGCACTCTGTTGGCTCTTAAATAGGGCTGCAGTCTAGGTAGCAGTTAGCCTCAGTTTGTGGCTCTTATGTGAAAATTTTGTATGGCCCAACTAAAGAAGAATTACACTATTCAACCTGTTAAAATAATCGCTAAAATGTATAAAAGCAAGAAAAAACAGCATATTTTTTTTATTTGAATGGTTGATGTCTTTGAAATTACTGTGAATTTGCTTATTTCATAGAAATATTTGATCTATCTATACAAACAGAGGTATTCCGTCATTTTATTTATATTGATAATGTTGGTTTATGTTGAGACAAAAATAGGCTAAACTGACTGAAAACTACTCCAAATGGTTAAGTCAATTTTAGCAACAGGAACATATGCTGAACTTTTGATAAGGGTGAAGTGAATGCAAGAACAGAAGAAAGAATGTATGAACCAATTTCTATAAGACACCTCAAGCATAAACAAGGATGCAGCTCGAATTACTGTTGAAGATTACCCTGCCATCTTTTTCAGTGCTGCACTTGTTTCTGAGAAGGTCTAGAATCCCTGCTCTGATCTCTGGGGTGAAGGACTCGTAGAAATTGTTTTTTGCTGTCATGAAATTCAGGAGACTCTTTCCAGTCTGGCTGCTTGGATTGAAGCACTCGGTGATGTCGAAGGTGTTGGGAGTGGCATGCTCCTCATATTTCAGACCCAGGCTCTTCAGGCAGGCAATAACCTCTGCTGATGAGCGGTAATCTGTGATGGTATCGACGGTGAGCTCCTTCTTGTAAGTCTTCCACAGGATGTCCCCGCCAGAGTTAGCTGGATATTATGAGATGAAATAATGAATTAAATCCAGAAGAAATATATTGACAAACGACAACAAAACCCTGATGTTATTTTGTTATAGTCATGAGAGACTATTGGTCATCTGAGGATGGTATATCAGTTAAGAGGGCTGGTAACCTCAACAGTCCTCAATGCAAAAATCCAAGAGGGCGTCATTCTTCCAGCACAGAATGAAATGAGTAAGTATTGGGCTGGGTAAATGAAATGAGATGCAAGTTGATACATGTTTTGCTTTTCAGTAAAGATTAAGAAACAGGTTATGATGAAGAAGGGCAGGATGCAGTATGGAAAACCTAGTTCTACTTACCTGCTTCAACGATGATCAGAAGCCTGCCGTTGTTCTTCAGAAGGCTCTGGTAGAATGTGATGGTATCGGCGAGGTTATCCACATAGTAGATCATCTGTTAAGGAAAGAGTTGTTAATTAGATTTTTTGGATGATGCTTGCATCCATGTAAGCCCACAGTTTGAAGTGTTTTCAAACACTGTAGTGTGCATTATATGACTATAGCACTTATCGTTATGCACTTCTGTTTGGCAGAAACAGTTCTGCTGATTTGCTCCCCACTGACTTCTAGCATCAGCGGAGAATTTAGGGGAAGCTAAATACATCTCATTGCATACACAAAGTGAGACCCATTTGTCATTACATCATTTTTAAACTGAAGGTCAAAAAATAGAAGTCACAATACCTGAACCATGTGTATGAAGTCAAATTTCTTCATATCTCCTTTAGCTTTGACTTGTTTCTCATAGTTCTCACAGCTCATGAAATGCCAAGCAAATGGGATCTTCTGAAGGTTGGGGGTCTTCGCTACCAAAGCTATAAGTTGTACATGAAGTAGTGCAGATAATAACATTAAGAAACACAGTATATACAGTGTATGACAACATGCGATATAACAGATGACAATAGCTACAACCTAAACACAGATTATGATCAGATGAAGACGATAAAGACACATAAGGAACAAATACACATTTGGAAATTATAAAACAAAATCACTCTGCGACATCCTGAATTTTCAATACCTTTGAAGTTGTCTGTGAGTTGAGAGCTTCCCTCCACAATGTCAGTAGTGATCGGGACAGCAGGGAATGTAGACTGCAGCAGAGTAAGTATCTGGGCATCCATCTCCCCTGGAAGAAACCAGGAAATATTTAGACTTTGAAAACCCATTGCCTCAGTGTAATGCTGCTTTAATGTGAAAACCTCACGCATCAGAATACATTAGTTTGGAATATTGCAAACATTCCTGAAACTTTCAAAACTAATTTTCCTAACTTTTAATTTGATGTTTTAGATGATGCTTGCATCCATGCAAGCTCACAGTTTTGAAGTGTTTTTAAAACACTGTAGTTCTGTCAGGGACACGTCAGTGGAAACAGCATTATTATTCCTACAACTTTCTAAAGTAATTTCAGGTGGACCTGATATTTTAACCTAACAATATTTCTCTTAAAATGATGCATAATGTGTCACAAAATGTGATGCATCCACCAGAACTCATATGAGATATGAGGTCTCCTTACCCTATCTCTAAGGCTGAGCCTGGCCACCCTACTGAGGAAACCGCTTGTAGCCGCGACCTTGTCCTTTCTGTCACGACCCAGAGTTTGTGATCATAGGTGAGGGTAGGAACGTAGACCGACCAGTAAATTGAGAGCTTCGCCTTCCGGCTCAGCTCCCTCTTCACCAAGACGGTCCGGTGCATCACTTGCTTTACTGCTGCAGCCGCACCGATCCACCTGTCGATCTCCCGCTCCATCTTACCCTCCCTCGTGAACAAAACCCTGAGTTACTTGAACTTCTTTGCTTGAGGTAGGCACTCCGTCCCCATCTGGAGGGAGCAATCCACCGGTTTCCGGCAGAGCACCATGGCCTCAGATTTGGAGGTGCTAACTCTCATCCCTGTCACTTCACACTCAGCTGCAAACCGCCACCAGTGAATGCTGGAGGTCACGATCCGAGGAGGCCAACAGGACCACATCATCTGCAAACTGCAGAGAGGTGATCCCGAGACCTCCAAACCTGACGTTCTCCACCACCAGGCTGCGCCTAGATATCCTGTCCATGAAAGTCATGAACAAGACCGGTGACAAAGGGCAGCCCTGGCGGAGGCCAACACCCACCGGGAACGTGTCTGACTTATTGCCGAAAATACGGACACAGCTCCTACTGCTGTTGTGCCGGATGGCCCGTTGTAACGGATCCGGCACCCCATACTCCCACAGCACCCCCCACAAGAACCCCCGAGGGACCCGGACGAAAGCCTTCTCCAAGTCCACAAAGCACATATAGACTGGTTGGGCAAACTCCCAGAATCCCTCCAGTAGTCTTGCGAGGGTAAAGAGTTGGTCCACTTCCGGGACAGAATCCACACTGTTCCTCTTGAATCCGAGGTTCGACAAATGGTTGGAGCCTCCTTTTTAGCACCCTGGCATAGGCCTTCCCCGAATGTGATACCCCGGTAATTCGAGCACACTCTCCGGTCCCCCTTTTTGAAGATGGGAACCACCACCCCGGTCTGCCAGTCCATGGGCACTGATCCCAACTCCCATGCGACATTGAAGAGGCGTGTCAGCCAAGACAGCCCAACAGTGTCCAGCGCCATCTGCATCTCAGGGCGTATCTCATCCACCCCCGGCGCCTTGCCACCAAGGAGCTTTTTGACTATCTTAGCGGCCTCCGCCAGGGATATGGGTGCGCCCCCCATAAGTCTTCAGGCACTGCCTCCTCTCCAGAGGACATGTTGGTCGGGTTTAGGAGTTCCAGAAAGTGCTCTTTCCACCGCCCGACGATGTCCCCCGTCTGGGTCAGCAGATCCCCCCCCCCCTCCGCTGAGAACAGCTTGGGGTAGGTGCTGCTTTCCCTTCCTGAGCCGTCGGATGGTTTGCCAGAACATCCTTGAGGCCAACCGAAAGTCCTTCTCCATGGCCTCCCCGAACTCCTCCCATGCCCGAAGTTTAGCACCTGCGACCACCGCAACTGCAGCCCTTCTGGTTTGGCGGTACATCTCAGCTGCTTCAGGAGACCCCTGAGCCAACCAGACCCGAAAGGCCTCCTTCTTCAGCTTGACGGCTTCCCTCACCTCTGGTGTCCACCACCGGGTTCTCGGGTTGCCGCTACGACAGGCACCGATGACCTTCCGGCCACAGCTCCTAGCGGCCGCGTCCACAAAAGAGGCTTTGAACATGGTCCATTCGGATTCCATGTCCCCAACCTCCCTCGGTATGTGTGAGAAGTTCTTCCGGAGGTGGGAGTTAAAGACCTCCCGGACAGGGTCCTCCGCCAGATGCTCCCAGTTCACCCTCACAATACGTTTGGGCTTGCCGGGTCTTTCCAGCCAGTTCCCCTGCCATCTAATCCAACTCACCAACAGGTGGTGATCAGTTGACAGCTCTGCTCCTCTCTTCACCCGAGTGTCCAAGACAAACGGCCACAGATCAGATGATACGATTTCAAAGTCAATCATAGATCTCCGGCCTAAGGTGTTCTGGTACCAGGTACACTTATGAGCCACCTTATGTTCGAACATGGTGTTCGTTATGGCCAAACCGTGGCTAGCACAGAAGTCCAATAACGAGACACCACTCGAGTTCAGATCGGGCAAGCCGTTCCTCACAATCACCCCCCCGCCAGGTTTCTCCATCATTGCCCACGTGAGCGTTGAAGTCCCCCAGGAGAACTATGGAGTCGGCAGGTGGCGCCCTCTCCAGGACCCCTCCCACCGACTCCAAGAAGGCCGGATACTCCGAACTGCTGTTTGGTGCATAGGCACAAATAACAGTCAGAGCCTTGCTCCTCGCAACCCGTAGGTGCATGGAGGCGACTATCTCATTTTCCGGGGAGAACTCCAACACAGCGGTGCTCAGCCGGGGACTCGTGAGTATCCCCACTCCCGCCCGGCGCCTCTCACCTTGGGCAACTCCAGAAAAGGACAAAATCCAGCCCCTCTCCAGGAGCTTGGTTCCAGAGCCAGTGCTGTGTGTGGAGGTGAGTCCAACTATATCTAGCTGGTATCGCTCTACCTTCAGCACCAGCTCCGGCTTTTTCCCCGCTAGCGAGGTGACGTTTCACGTCCCTAGAGCTAGGGAGCTAGCTCTGCATTGCACCCGACCCCGATGCTTGTCCACAGGGTGGTGGGTCCACAGGGTGGCTGCTCCATGTTGTTTCTTCGGGCTGAGCCCGACCGAGCGAAGGCCCGGCCACCAGACAATCGCCGACGAGCTCCCCTCCTCGGTCTGGCTCCAGGAAGGTGCCATGGTTTCCCTAGTCCGGGCAAGGTGGCTGAAGAATGTGGGCTGCTATTCATCAGAGTTATTTAGGCCTGGTATTTGTTTAAAATATTGCATCATATTATAAGTAAATATGACGCTTTAGACTGATATTTAGTCTGGGTTTACTTCCTGTCTTGGTGTTTTCCAATGTCCCCCCTAAGGCCTTAAACCCTGAACCCTCAGGGACTTGACTGATGTTACCTGTTAAATGGTTGTGTGTGAGGCTGCAAGGTCTTGAAATTGTGTACTTTTCTGCAATATTTCACATTACCATGACGTCATAACATATTATGTACAATTGTGGGTATTTATACTTTTTCTCTCTGATTTGAACGTCTACCAGGCTTTTTCCTCACGAGATGAGAGGTAATTGTCAAATGATCTATTTACTTGTTTATGTCAAAACAGCTTCAATAACAAAGTATATAGTCTCTGCTTATATTCCTCTGCATGTGTTTTTATGTACCATCTTTAATCCTCAAAGTTTCTGAGTAAATTTAATATACCAGGCTGAACACCAATGTGCCGTCCTCTTTGTTTACCTTTTTTCTATGATTCCTGCTTCCACACTTCCCCTGGTAACCCCATGTTTAACGTCACATTGCTATGAATTATAGGTAATTCCTTGAGGCAAAGTCTGCAGAAATGCAGACTCATGTAAAGTGTTCATAAAGATGAACAATGTTCAAATGTCCTCAAAAACACTCAACGATTTGACAGTGGGACAGCCCTAAACCCTCATGGACTTTGTGGGAACGCGCCTTAAAGTCTGTGAGTGTGGAGATTGGGATTGGGCCTCTGTCTGTATGTTTTCCCTATGTTATTTTAAGGCTGTCTGTGTATCTCACAAAGGCTCTGCCCTCTACTGGACTCGATGGTAATAGTCTCGTCCAATCACAAGCACGCATTCATACACTAAACATTTACATAGTCTTAGTTGGCCAAGGAGCATGTGCCTACCTGAATACAGATGGATCCCACAGTATTTAAGGCAGCACTTTTTCTTCTCTTCACCAAACGGTGATTTGCACACTGACTGCCAATCTTGAAGGATTTAAAAATCATGTCCCGGCCTCATCACTGGGACCGATCTTCACCACGCAGAGATTGTTCCGATGCATTGCACACAAAATATTCGGTATGCTGAGCATTAAGTGGTTACTGAACTTGTTCAGCTGGGCGATTCACAGGTGGAGCCCTCTACCAAGGGGACCCTGACACCCCTTACGCTGCTCACTGAAGAGGGTGTAGGATAGCAGACAGCAGTGTGAGTTGCGTCATATACAGTGGGGTCTGCACATATTCAGGTAGGCACATCCTAATTAGCCGGCTATTCTTAGAGAAATACATAAGTGGACGAGTGCATATTTGTGACTGGAGAGGAGTATTACCCATAGAGTCCAGTAGAGGCCACGCTTTTGCTTTTTTTGCTAGGGTTACGATATTGTTATCTTTGTTACTGGTGTTCCTCGTGTCAACCCCCCTGTGTTTGTTCTTAGTTTACTTCGTCGATGTTTTTCCTTCGTACTTCATGCCTCAGCCTGCTCAGTTTGTTTCCTGCTTTACTTTTTTGCTACCAGGCTTTTGTTTCCAAAGCTTGCCTTTTGTTTATTTTACCTGCCTGACTTCTTTTATGGGTCCACCTTTTGACCTGAAATCAAATCACAATGTTTATGTGGGAAAATTTGAATTGATAAACTCTGGGAACGTCCTGTATATTGATACGGTATTTACTATATGTAGGTTTGTATAGTTCATTTTTTACATTAAATCCTTACATTATCATTTAATTTCAAGGCTTTCAATTTCAATAAATATCAAGGCATCATTATTATCAAAATCATGCTAAAGTGTATTTTCCTCTGGTCTTTAAATCGAGCTGCTTCTTTAAGAACATGAATCACAAAATAACACAATCTCTTACTCTCATGGATCTTTGCCAGTGCACACAACAGTTTGTAACTGAGCCAAAATGACTTCAACAATCCACAACATGTGTTCATGCAACAGTTACCAGTTGCTGTTTCTCATCACAAACCTCCACCACTTCCAACACCAAGAACATCCAGGCTGCTTTTGTCTACTCCGATTCTGCAACATATGATAGAAGGAAAAGGAAAACTTGGCTCAAGGATGTTACTTACAACTAAAACCCTAAAAGAAAAAGTTTCAATGGCAAAAGTCAATTAATAAATAAACAGCTCATAATAACTAAACTATATGTGTGTGTGTGTGTGTCTGTTGCATTATGATGTTGACTTCACTTTCCATTCTCTTACACAGAAAATACATAGATATATATTGTTGAATATAAGAAAGTAGAAATAATGCTGCCATATATATATATATCTATATATATATATATATATATATATATATATATCTATATATATATATACACACATTTATATGGGTAAAGCAGAAAAATACATGCACGTTCTAATTTCTTTTCTGATATGTTACTAACGCTTTGCTGCCAGTTTCCCATCTACATAAACAGTTGAATATTGTATTCCGGTTGCAGATTGGTAATGGCCAGAGGGAAAGTGTCCTGACAAACGTGCAGTTCAGCAATCATAGCCTTTCTTCTTGTTAGTCACCTTTTAAATTCTCCAGGCAGAATGTTGTGAAGACATTGGATGATGGCCTTGTGCTCTCCGGAGTGTTGTAAGTATAACTGAAAGCTTTGGGCACAAGCGCTATCATAACAAGTCGTCTTTGGATCCAGAGCCATGACTGATTCCTACAATGTGTTACACATGGCGGTTTAAATTCATACATATAGCAATGATTCGTGCATGCAAAAAAAACAACTGTTTAAAAAAAATATCTTT
Organism: Cebidichthys violaceus; assembly: GCF_023349555.1. Lineage (NCBI taxonomy): Eukaryota > Metazoa > Chordata > Actinopteri > Perciformes > Stichaeidae > Cebidichthys > Cebidichthys violaceus. Next base: position 4,261,705 of record NW_027176274.1, on the reverse strand, counting down.
AAAATCCCTAAGGTAAGAATCAGTCGAACATTGTAAGTATTCACCAATTACCTTCAATACGCGGAGAGAAAGGACAGAGCGACGACTGTTTCCTCACTCTGGTGCAGAGCTGCAGAGTCGCTCTCCCCTCCCACAGGTTGGTTCATATATATATATATATATATATACAACCTTTTCATTGCGTAACTCTTGGAAGATAAACTTTGTTTGTCCACCGGAGCCAAACGCAGCTGTGCTGTCAGATTCCTATTCAACGTGTGGCTATTTCGAAATTAGCCTTATTGTTAGTGGTTTACAGGGATCTTAGAGATTCTCAGAAATTAGTTTAAAATGTTTAGGGTGTGTTTTGTCATTGTTACAATGACAAAACGTTCAAAGGAGGCAAATGAGAACAATCATAGGTCGGGGAAGGTAATATTTTTTGTATCTTGTACACGCTAGATAATTATAAAAGTACAAAAGTACAAATCTATATTTAAGATATATATTTTTGTAATGTATTCATGCATTTTATTATTTTGTATTTTATCATATTGTATTGTATTGTAGATTACTTTAAACGTGGCTTTACAACAGATGACATACTTCAATTGCTTGCTGTTTCACATGGGATTGTACTAAGCAAACGCACCCTTGAATAGGATTACTTTCAAGCAAAAAGCAGTTCTGGAGTAGAAAGAATAAAACCGATGTGGCTGAGGTGCCAACCTTCATTGAACAGCAACTGGAAACATCTGGTCAGTGCTACGGTTAAAGATGGATGCACCTAAAGTGTTAGTGCATTTTTTTAATTATTTTTTTGCTGGCGGAAAAAAAGTAAAGAAAAAACAAAAGCTTTTTTTTTTTTTTTTAAAGTGACTTTTTCAAAAAAATGTATCCATAAAAAAAAAATGCTTCCACACATATATGACATTTCGTAGCTTAACTCTTGAAAGATGTTTGTTTATCCACTGGAGCCAACCACAGCTGTGCTGTCAGATTCCTATTCATCTTGTGGCTATTTCGAAATCAGCCTTATCATTAGTGGTATGTGGATTCTCAGAAATTAGATCAGCCCGAGCGTCCCCCATTTGGGGGACGTAGTACATAAAAACTTAGAGAGTTTTGTGTTAAAAGTAACTGGCAGAGAACCCACGAAGAACGAATATAATGATGTTATAGTTCTGCAGAAACCTCAGCGTCCTGGGAACAACATGAACTAGGTCACTTCTACATGAGACAAACACATCTCCCATCAGCCAAGCAAACAAATAACAAAATATCATAAATCATAACTCGATATGACTGGAAAAGACCGGAGAAAGCAGCTGCTACACTCCGTTAGCAACGTGCTACCTACGAACATGCCATCAGATGGGACGATTATCATTCCCATTGGCTAATAGTGCTGTCAATCATCTAGCTTTAATTCCAGGCAATTCTATTGGCTTCTACGGTTCGAAGGATGTCTCAATGGTGAATATCGGAGAAAGGGGGGCTGAGATACAGCCCTAAACAGAGAGAGTGGGCTGAATCTGAAGCAGTATGTGACCATAAAATGACCATAAAAAGGGCTTTGAAAGAGCTTAAAACACTCAAAAAAAGCCCAATCTTCTGTCTTTTGATTAATTGAAAATCAGGAGTGATAAACAGAAGTGATATAGAGTGTTTTTTAATTTAAAAAATATTTTTTTATTCAAATGTTGGAATATTTCATCAGTTTTTCAATTTTATATGCTCTATATTTTATAAATGTTTCACTGTATCTATGTATAAATGTGTATAGAGAGCCTTTATCAGTTGTTATAAGAGCTGGGAATATTTAAAATCTTGGATTTCCATAATTTCCAAAAAAACAATATCCTGAAATTGCTGTTTTTCCAGGGCGAGCTTTAGAATTTTCCAAGTTGTGCTGTGTTCCATCCTTATCTTATGTTAACCTGTAACATGTATACTGATATTTCCATGACTTTTCACATCTCAAAAATATCTAATTTTTTTTTTTTTTTTTATTTAATTATACACTCAATTAGGTATTTCTTATCTTTTTTCGAGCTGAGGCCTGAAAATAGGCCTCGTTTTTAATGTTTCATTTTTGCGTTCCATAGCGTTCAATGTACTCATGGGGTGGATTTCATGAGATCCTCCTTGGCACTGGCACCGCAGTGGCTAGTCAGTGGCAAGCATCAGTCAGGCGTCAGTCAGGCGTCAGTCAGGCATCACAACAGCGACTAGCAAGCGGCACTTGTTCGGCACCCGTCATGAAGCTTCCGAGCTACATTTCCTGAGAACACCCATTGTTGTAACGATTGGTCAGCTGCCATAAATCAGTTTTATCATCATAGTATGGATTTTAGTTGAGTCACCTGAGCCACCCATTCTCTGTATACATCTTTAGAGAAACCACGTTGTACTTTTTTGTTTCTCATTAATTTTATTTAAGTATGATTTTGCTGGTTTTGAAACAAAAGGGAACATAATACACTCTTTCCAGATTATTACTTTTATATAATTTACAACAATCGACTAAAAAAATTAAAATAAATCATCCGTTTTATTATCATTTAAAAGTATATATATACTGTATATAAAAACGTTTTAAAATTAAAACCCATAAAAAATCCAATCCAAAAATACATGTCTGAAAATATCTTCACTCTTCCTCTGCTTATATGTAGGTGTCAGTAGCTGCCAATAGTTGTCACAGGAGTGGGGTTGACCATTGATAAGTGGAGGGTCGGTGGTTCGATCCCCGTCTCATGTCAATGTGTCCCCGTAGCTGCGTCTACGGTGTGTAGATAGATACTGAATTGTAAGTCGCTTTGGATAAAAGCGTCTGCTAAATGACTATAATGTAATGTAATGTCAGTGATCCACACAGTGGTGTCTTGCCCAAGGACACATCTCACTTTTAAACCACAAAAACAAAATTCTGGAGAGGGCCTTCCCTTTGCCACAGATGCTGTCATGCAACTCTGACAACAACCTACACTGTAGCTTTTTGAGGACGACAACCCTAAAACCCCAGAGAACACAATCATCTTCTATTGTAAGTTAAACACTTTGTTTCACATAATAAAGAACCATCTCTAGTACATCATTTGGCAATCCTGACAAAACACACTGTTGCACTTTTGCCAGTACTATTTCTTGCATGTTCTATATGTTTTGCAGTAATAGGCAGACTGTCTGTTGGAGGTGTTCCCAGGCCAGATGAGATGTATAATCTCTCCAACATGTTCTGGGTCTTGCCCCGGGCCTCTTGCCAGTTGGACTTGCTCAGTAAACCTCAAAAGGGCCATGCCAAATGTATGCAGAGTAAATGGATACACCTCTTGCTTTTGGACTGGACCTGATGGCTCATAGCAACGACCCTAGTACCCTGCATAAACACCCATAGGTTCCCCAGCGGACACGGGCGTAAGCCTTTATACATGTCCACAAAACACATGTTGACTGGATGGGAAAACTTTCATAACCCCTCCAACAGCTCTTCAAGGGTAAAGAGCTGGTCCAAGGTTCCACAGCCAGGGCGGAATCCCCATTACTCCTCCTCCCACCTCCAGAAGAGAACATTTTCAGGAGGTGGGAGTTGAAGACCTTGAGGACAGGGGGCCTCAGCCAGATGTTCCAAATTCACTTTCACTACATGTATTCTTTGTATGCATTAGGAAGAATTCCACTAATGATTGAGTATTTGGTTGCATTCATGATGAATCTATCATGTCATGACTATTTTCATGTTTTTCAGGAGAGTGGGCTTTGGGGAAGACCTTGTATTTTTTATCAACTTTCCAACGTATGGGAAGTGTGTAGCTGCCTTCGTTGGTCATGGACTCCAGGAGCTTACTGAAATAATTAGATTGTTGAGACCAAGTCTTATTCTTAATTGTCAGAAAAATAAATATTCTAGTATATTACTGGTTTTACAAACATTCACACCTGTGAGTTGTCTGCTACTGTCTACTGATGAGCGGCTCCACTGGAGCATGTTTCTCATTCATACTTTCAGAGCAAACTTTTCACGAGTTGACCCAGGGGGCTGAACCAGAATTCTCTCTCTTTACCTCCCTAGATTGAGGTACAGTGGTCTCCCCCTTTTCATAAGAAAGGTTTCAAGGTTGTTGTGTATGTGGTGCAGTCAGAGCAACCAAACAAACAGCATTAGCTGCAGCCAGAGTTCTTACCATTTTACTGCAGATACCTCTGTCTGGGTGCTCGTGTTTGATCTCTGTGTTATGTAGTCATTTCAGTTCAAAGACTAGAAAATATGTTTTCAGTTTAAAATTGTACCTACATTTGTGTTTCCATGTAGCTTTCAACTTATTTTTTCATGTTCAGTTAAATTGTATAGTTTGTATTGCAGCATTACAAGTAATTTCATGGATTGCTGCTGAGTGGAGGTGATCAGTGATCTACTTATATATTTTATTTGTTTTTGATCTGCCCATCTTTGTATTTCACAGACTGCTGCCCTCAAGATGGCGCCAATATTTCATACATCAGTGATATGCCTGAAGACAAACAGTGAGGCCAGCAGCTACCATTGTGCCTGTGTTTATCTAACCAGTATATTGCACATGTCAATATGTAAATCTGAAGAGACATGGTTTCTCATGGAATAATTACATAACGTGGTGTAGAGTGATCACACTTAATACAAAAAAACGTACTTGTCTGGTTAGTTGATATGCTATGCTATGCTATATATGTTAGTTGATTTTGCAGAGACTAGAAACTGAAAAACGTTAAAAAGTCATTGACATGGAAATAATGAAGCAAATATCAATGACATAAGCACAATTAATTGCTTTATCTTCCAGTCAATTTGTCCAGTACAGTTTGCCACCATCTTTATGCCTCTCGTGTTAAAAGACTGTAAAAAATGTGTGTCCATTTTACTGGTGTGTATTTTGATTATTAAAACGTTTATCAGCAATAAATATGGAAACAGGACTAGATAAAATAATTAGAATTGAAAATGTTTGTCTTTTTATGCACCAATTGTTAATAACCCAGATTTTATTCCTTCTTGTATCGACTCTGGCTTTAAAGAATGAAATACATATGGAATCAAGGTGATAAATGATCTCTATAAAGGTGGCACCATGAAATCGTTTAACCAACTTCAGGAAGAGTATGGACTAACTAAGACGCACCTTTTCAGATTTTTACAGATACGCAGTTTCTTAAACTCTATAGCCCAATATAAGGAAGGTCACGGACCAGAGCAGATAGAGACAATCATACACCAGGTCTGTTAGCTAAAGAGGAAAAAAATAAGCTACATTTACCATAAACTGTTCTCTTTAAGTAATATAAGTACACGCAGCAGCAGGCAATCATGGGAACGAGACCTTAAAACTGCAATCACGGATCACCAATGGAAAGCAATCATGTTAAATAGTAAAAGAATATGTAGTAATTACAAATCCCAGGAAACTCAGTTTAAGATATTACATAAATTACAAACTACCCCATACTGTAGGAGCAAATATGACAACGACTGCTCCGGAACATGTGTAAGGTGTAAGCAGCATGTAGGCACCTATGTGTATTTAATGTGGTTCTGTCCAGAAATTTGTACATTTTGGGTCGAAATTGGCAACCACAAGTATCCTCCATAATACAGTGTCCTATTGAGTTCAACCCTCTACAATGCATTCTAGGCCTAGACGCTGCCTCACCTGTATTAAACAGGTATGAAAAAAACTCAATCTTCTATGGTACTGTGCACAGTTATCAATCTTACAGCATTGGCTAGATGACGCAAAACCATTTGTTTCAAACTGGCTTTATAATGTTCTACAATTAATCCCACTGGAAAGGCTCACACATGTTCTCCACGGAGACATGAAGGGTTTTTTTCTGTTTGGAACCCTGTTATGGATTTTATTGAAGAGGACTATGCTGAAATCATACTAAGAGGTTTTGCAACCGTGGGATCTAAGTGACTCAGAGAAGGAAGAAAGTCCACACATTTTTTTTTTTTTCATTTGAAGTTTTCTTCTCTCATTTGCAATTTTTGTCAATGAGTATGACTGTCTTTATGGTTGGCCGTAATGCTGTATGTAATTCTTATGAAGGGCATTATCTGGCATGTAAAATATGTGTGCTGAATGGATGTGTGTAAGAGAACTTTGGGTTCCGGGTGATGCCCGGGGAGCTAGGTTCACAAGGTTTATTGGTATCTAGGTGTTATTCCAGGGTTAATATGGAAAATGATGATCTATGTTTGTTTTTTTTTGTTTTTTGTTTTTTTTGGGGGGGGGGGTTGTTGTTTTTTGGGAGTTTGTTGTTGCTTTTGTTTTGTTTATTCTCTTTTTGTGTCTGGGTTTGGTAGCTTGTGGGGTTGGCAGGTATGTTGTGTGCTGTTCTGTTTGTGGGTGGCATGCTGCATGTAACCTGTGTAAACTGAAAATAAAAAGATTGAAAGAAAGAATGAAAATGTTTGTCATGTTAATTCTACAACAGCTACAATGCAAGATAGAAAGGCCAGCATAAACAGGTCCTAAAATTCTATTTGTCTAATCACGTTCTCTCATTGATGTAAATATAATCTGCAACCATTTCAATACATAACATTCAAAGGCAAAGACACAGAATCCAGAATTTAATTTTTTTCCTTTACATATACAGTACATATAATATAAAAACATTTTAATGTCATCATGTAAACTATCGGGTTTGCTTTGCCGCACAAAATGTTACAATATGTGAAGGAATCAGAATGTATGAAACGGTTGCAGAATGTAAACAATGTTTATTGTGCAAACTGCAACGTCGTAAAAACAGAACTTAAAGTTTTAAAATGTGTAGATAGTTGTATACACTATAAACCACTGAAAAGTGGGCGACTGTACGTAGCTCCGCTTCCAGCTTGCTTCGTGTTGTTCGTATAATGTTGGGATAGCAGTATGGCTGAAGTATTTTAGCCCCGGTAACCTTGAATCCAGTGTTTTAATCATTGCTCTGAATCCGTCTTTCTCGACTGTCTGTAGCGGGACCATGTCCTTGCATAGGTGGATCGTTATTGCGTTCGTAATGTCGATCCACCGCTTGCCTTTCTTGTCATATGCAGTGCCTCGAGCAAATGCCTCTTCAAGCGATGTCTGACCCTTTGGTTTCACTAGCGCTAACATCCAAATACAGCAGATTTGGCTTTGTTGTTTTGAAGGCCAGAATCCTCTCTGCACCCTGTCTTTGTTTCTCTGCGTTCTGGAGTTTTTTTTAGATTTCAGACCCCTGTGTGGACGCAGGGCTGTATCTCAGCAACCCATTGGTCGATTTCAGTGAATGACACCTCTTTTGACGCGTTAGTGCCAATAGAATTGAGCTCTACCCACATGGAGAAGATTGACAGCACTGTAAGCCAATCAGAATCAGCAGAGCGCTGTACGCTGTGACGCGTACTGGCTGTGAGTCACGAACATTCTATCCCTCCCCATTGTCCCCCAATTACCTAGAGACGCCCGGAGTAACTTGAATGAAACACAGGACGTAGCTGTAACGTCTCGGCAAAATGATTTGAACACAAAGAAACAGCTAAGGTAAAAGACATTTTACAACAATCGTTTGATGAAGCGATTTGTGTTGCTGGTGTTCGTTGGCTCATATCTTGGTGATGCTTTGATTTGATTTTTATGTCCAGAATCCATGGACTGTCTGCTTTCTTGTGAGGTGACGTGTGTGCGAATTGCATAAAGTCCAGGAGGCTTTTGATGTCTCCAGTGGTCACACACTGACTTATCGCTGTGTTACAGAGTTGATTCCTGTAGGTCCGCCACAGTTTTTCTAACCACTCTCACCTGGAAAAGATGACATGAAAACAAGACTAAAAGTCCACAGCCATGCTAGCTTAGCTGCTCCATGAGCCTGTACTTTGGCACAGCTGTGCTTTGAGGTAAATGCTGACGTCAGCATGCAAAGATATAGACAATGCTAACAAACAGGTATAAGAAGAAAAACACTTCAGCAGCACACATTTGCACACATGTTCAAAATGTCCGCGTGGTCTAGTTAATGATGGACAATCTCACTCTCTCCTAGAGGTTGACATTATCAACTCACTGCTCTGCAGAGAGGCATATTGGCTTCATACTTTGAACACAATTGAGCCGTTTGACCTGAATAAAGTACTATATTTCTCATGTTTCGTCAATTGATTACACACTGTGCAGTGCTGGTTGAAAACATGCCTGTTCAGAACAGGCTGAATACAACGCCTGTGGTCTTACTGAATGCAGCTTTCTCGAGAACCGCTCATAAAAGCAACTTCACACTCAACGCTGCGCTTCCTTGGGTCCAATTCTAACTCATTGGTCCTTGAACTAACTTACAGAAGTTCCCCAAAGCAGGTAAAAAATAAGCTGTATACTACTTACTTACTGTGAAATGCAGTATTATTAATTTCACTATTGATAGTTAATGGTTTTACTTTTTCTACCACGTGCAATACCAACATTCTCAGTTAGAAAAAGGATGAAAAGAAAATCAAGTCGACGTTTGCCTGGGGCTCTCCAGCTACAAAATCCACCCCTTAAATCAAACCCAAGTGGCAGTTAATCACAGTCAGAAACATCTGTGAAATACACTTAGCGGACGTCATTTTCAAATAGGTATGTTAATCACTTGCTTACAACCATTGCGGTTAAAAATAAAGCCTGGAATTAATGAGTGGATATATTTTGCTAGTGCTAGCAAAATATATCTACTCATTAAATCCAAAGTTATAAGTTAGTTTGGCAAAAACGTAGACAATTTGAATTGCAATGGTAAAATGGCGCTGTTCATGTGTAAGCTATCCGCTTGTGCTCATTGGCTCCAGGGAAGTGAAGAAAAGTTCAGTTACAACATTCTCTTGCATTCATGCAGCGTTAGCAGGCTATATCCAGGATCCAGCAGAAACACGTATTGCAATGCTTGTTAATTCAAAGTCTCCAAATTGCATCGAATTCTACAAAGTATTTCATGGGGTCTTAGTTTAACGTTTTAGCATGCTAGCATTTGCAAATTTGCACTAAACACATAAGTACGGCTGAGACTGATGGGAATGTCATTAGTCTTGCAGGTATTTACTCGTAAACTAAAGTAAAGACATGTGGACCTAGTTGTGGCTCTAGAGGAAGTGTCAATGGATCATCAAAGTCATTAAAATACATAATATATCGACTATCGGTGCAATCAGATCCACCTTCTGAATGTTGAGATATTATACTGGTTTAGTACAAACTTTGCCCTGTTGGGAGGCGCCAGAGGAAAAGCCATAGGATCACAAAAGTCAGTCGGATTCATCTTCTGTGAACCATGTATCATGTATATAGTATTTCTTTTAGATAGAATACATTGTTGGTTAGAATACATCAACAGGTTTTCATCCCTATATGTACTAGATGTATCAGCAGTAGACATACTGGCTCAATACAGATCAAAAGATCAAATGTCTTGAGTTTGAGATAAAATCCACCCACTTACCAGACACTAGAATGAGAAGAAGCTTCCCATTCTTGTCCAGGAGACTCCTGAAGAAGCTCATGGTAGCTCCAGGATCCTTCACATAGTACAGCATCTGTTGATTTCACAACAGATAATGAGCTGGTAACTGGATTCATAGAGCACCCAAGCTAGACAAATGTTCTAATGGGTTTAATTGCTGTGGAGCGCCGCCAAATGAATATGACCTAGATGTGTCAAAAATACAGTTTGTGGGCCAGAAGCACTACGTTGGCAACACAAACCTGTATCATGTGAATGAAGTCAGCCTTCTTAGTCATCTTTTTCCCTTTCCAGTGCTCCTCAAACTCAATGGCAGTCATCTGGTTCCAAGGTAAATTAGATAACCTGGTTTCTGTGACACCAAAACTGCATCAACAGACACAAAACAGAGTTATGGAATGTAATGGAAACATCATTACACAATAATGTGACAACATCAAAAATCAAGCTGTATTGTTACTACATGTTGCTTTGTGTAAATGATGAATTTCTTTTTCATATAACAGGAAAATATAACATAGCTAATTGAAATTATTACTTAAAATCCCTTGTATTACACAGTAATGTTAACACCAAAACATGATATTTTAGTTCCTACACAATTTTTTTTAGGCCATAACATTTGCTTGTCACATAGTTGGAAATAATGAATCTGTAAATAATTTGGATTCATATATATTTAATTCTCAGTTGTAGGAGTGATCCTTAGAATGAAGAGCAGACTTTCTACATATTAGACATCTGCCAACATCTTCTCTCCAGCATCAACCAAAATGCAAGCAGTCACTTTCCTTTGACATCTGTCATTGGAAAAAAAACCTTCTCCCATCTCCCACACAAGACTGGAGGTTCAGTGCAGATTATCAGCCAAAGAGTCTCCACTGGCGGTGGAGTTTATGTCTTCCAACACTCAAGCCATGGACCGGAAACCAGCTAATGGTCAACCAAGAAGGATGCCTGATGTTCCTAAAGCCATTCTTTTATTGCTTAAACAGGGGTGCACTCTAGGTAGCAGTTAGCCTCAGTTTGTGGCTCTAATGCGAACACATTTGTATGTCCCATCTAAAGAAGAATTGCACTATTCAACCTTTTAAAATAATCGCTAAAATGTATAAAAGCAAGAAAAAACAGCATATTTCCTTTTTCAATTTGAATGGTTGATCTTTGAAATTACCGTGAATTTGCTTTTTTCATAGAAATATTCAATCCATCTGTGCAAACAGAGGTATTCCATAATGTTTCATGCTTATACTTGACTTAAATGTCTTTATCAGAAGGTTATTGAAAGCTCCTCTTTATTGCAGAGCAACTAAAATACAATATTTTTAACATAAATTAATTGGAAAAAAAAACTTTCAACTGTTGAATGTCTGTAATGAGAGTAGAGGATGAGATTTCGGACACAGCCATTGTGTTTTACCACTTCCAAAGAAAAACATTTTATTTATTGATAATGTTGGTTTACATTCAGATAAAAATAGGCTAAAATGACTGAAAACTACTCTTAAAGGTTAAACTCAATCTTAGCAACAGGCACATATGTTGCACTTTTGATAGGGGTGAAGTGAATGCAAGAACAGAAGACAGAATGTATGAACCAATTTCCATAAGACACCTCAAGCATAAACAAGGATGCAGCTCGCATCATTGTTGAAGATTACCCTGCCATCTTTTTCAGTGCTGCACTTGTTTCTGAGAAGGTCTAGAATCCCTGCTCTGATCTCTGGGGTGAAGGACTCGTAGAAGTTGTTTTTCGCTGTCAGGAAATTCAGGAGACTCTTTCCAGTCTGGCTGCTTGGATTGAAGCACTCGGTGATGTCAAAGGTGTTGGGAGTGGCATGCTCCTCATATTTCAGACCCAGGCTCTTCAGGCAGGCAATAATCTCTGCTGATGAGCGGTCTGTGATGCCATCAAAAGCGAGCTCCTTCTTGTAAGTCTTCCATAGGATGTCCCAACCAGAGTTGGCTGGATATTATGAGATGAATTAATGAATTAAATCCAGAAGAAATATATTGACAAACAACAACAAAACCCTGATGTTATTTTGTTACAGTCATGAGAGACTATTGGTCATCTGAGGATGGTCTATCAGTTAAGAGGGTTGGTAACCTCAACAGTCCTCAACGCAAAAATCCAAGAGGGCTCCGTTCTTCCAGCACAAAATGAAATGAGTAAGTATTGGGCTGGGTAAATGAAATGAGATGCAAGTTGATACATGTTTTGCTTTTCAGTAAAGATTAAGAAACAGGTTATGATGAAGAAGGGCTGGAAGCAGTATGGAAAACCTAGTTCTACCTACCTGCTTCAACGGTGATCATAAGCCTGCCGTTGTTCTTCAGAAGGCTCTGGTAGAATGTGATGGTATCGGCGATGTTATCCACAAAGTAGATCATCTGTTAAGGAGAGAGTTGTTAATTAGATTTTTTGGATGATGCTTGCTTGCATCCATGTAAGCCCACAGTTTGAAGTGTTTTCAAACAATGTAGTGTGCATTATATGACTATAGCACTTATCGTTATGCACTTCTGTTTGGCAGAAACAATTCTGCTGATTTGACTTCTAGCATCAGCGGAGGATTTAGGGAAAGCTAAATACATCTCATTGCATACACAAAGTGAGACCCATTCGTCATTACATCATTATTAAACTGAAGGTCAAAAAATAGAAGTCACAATACCTGAACCATGTGTATGAAGTCAAATTTCTTCATATCTCCTTTAGCTTTGACTTGTTTCTCATAGTTCTCACAGCTCATAAAATGCCAAGCAAATGGGATCTTCTGAAGGTTGGGGGTCTTCGCCACCAAAGCTATAAGTTGTACATGAAGTAGTGCAGATAATAACATTAAGAAACACAGATATATACAGTGTATGACAACATGCGATATAACAGATGACAATAGCTACAACCTAAACATAGATTATGATCAGATGAAGACAACACAGACACATATGGAACACATACACATTTGGAAATTATAAAACAAAATCACTCTGCGACATCCTGAATTTTCAATACCTTTGAAGTTGTCTGTGAGTTGAGAGCTTCTATCCACAATGTCAGTAGTGATCGGGACAGCAGGGAATGTAGACTGCAGCAGAGTAAGTATCTGGGCATCCACCTCCCCTGAAAGAAACCATGAAATACTTAGACTTTGAAAACCCATTGCCTCAGTGTAATGCTGCTTTAATGTGAAAACCTCACGCATCAGAATACATTAGTTTGGAATATTGCAAACATTCTTGAAACTTTTAAAAATAATGTTCCTAACTTTTAATTTAATGTTTTAGATGATGCTTGCATCCATGCAAGTTCACATTTTTTAAGTGTTTTTAAAACACCGTAGTTCTGTCAGGGACACGTCAATGGAAACAGCATTATTATTCCTACAACTTTCTAAACTAATTTCAGGTGAACCTGTCCTCTATATGAGGTCAAATGTGTGAGTATGCATGCGTGTGTGTTTGTGTGTGTGTGTGAGAAAAAGAGAGGCAGTGTTTGCTCCATAGTCTTATCATTCTGGATAAAAACAATGACTTTGATGTTGCCACTGTGCAAACATCCATGTAAACTATGATCTTGATTAACCAACGTGTCCTCCTATAATCCACCAATGCCTTGCTCTATATCGCTAACATATAATTAAAGGGCAAGTTACAATTTGTGACAGTTTCTCAAATCTGTCATCTTAAAACAAATACCAGTCCTGGTATTTGTTTAAAATATTGTATCATATGATAAGTAAATATGAGGCTTTAGACTGATATTTAGTCTGGGTTTACTTCCTGTCTTTGTGTTTTCCAATGTCCCCCTGTCATGGGAAAACTGTCTTTTATACTTGTTGGGGTTTATACTGTTGTATGTTCAACAGTATAAATGTTCATAATCAGATCTTATAGTTTTTGTGATACTACTTGACAGTTTCGGTGTAAGGACCCTTTTGTCACCTACGCTAAGTTTCCAAGAAGCGGAGCGTGTGGTGACCTTTGGCCATGTTGTGAAGTGGAGCTTCTAGTGAGGACAAAGACACGTCTGTTTTGAACAGAACACTTTACAGTCTGAACTGCAGTATTACAAACAGTGAACAGAACGTGCTCTTCCTCTCAACATCTGTTATACTTCGTATCATCATCTTTTATTAGCGTCAAGAACACGTATCATGCTACTTCCTGGCTCTTCCAAGTTAAAGCACTTCCTGTTTTATGCTTTTTTACAATCTACAGCTTAACAATATATACAGTGTTACACAAGCAACATGAACCATATTAATTATGTTATACAATCAAACAATTCACAACATTCTCCCACCCAATGAACAGTTGTTCATTACTACTCAGCCCAATACTTTAACTTATCTCTAATGGATATATCAACTAACAGGTCTCTTCAACAAACTGCCTGTATGGGTATGAACAGTACAGGAACGAATGAGTCCATCCCTCCCTGGGAGCAGTTCTTTTATCCTGCCCATCTTCCGGTTCTGCCTGTGCGTGTTGTCCTCTCCAATCAGGATGACATCTCCCTCCTACAGCACAGTGGGTGTGGGTGTCTCACACTTGTGAGCTGATTTCAAGTCCATCAGTTAGTCCTTTCTCCAGTGGTTCCAAAAGCTGGTCCAGAGTCTCTGCCGGTACCTCCATCTCCGGCCCATGTCCTCTCTGCTCACGTTAGTTGCCTGAGATGGTGGCAGCATAGTCTTTGGTGGTAGAGAAGTGCTGCTGAAGAGTGTCCTGGGTCCTTTTGATAAGTTTCGTGGAGTGGACTGGAGGATGTCGGACCGGAGGCCCTGAGGAACGAACAGACGGTTAGGAGGGCATGCGGTGGGACCGGCTTGACCCCTAGTCGCAGCCCTCACTGACTCCTCAATGTCCCAGGTGAGGACGGCTACTTGGCAGGAGGCAGGAAGGATGGACGAGGAGCCAGAGGTAGGTTCCTGCTCCCCCTAGAACTGACGGGAAAGGGAATCACGCTTGACATTGCAGGACCCGGGGCGATAGGAGAGTGTGAAGTGGAATTGAATTGAGTCTCTTGACTGTGCAGATGTACTCCAGGTTCTTATGATCGGTCCAAACCAGAAATGGGAGCTTGGCCCACTCCAACCAATGGCGCCATTCCTCCAGGGCCAGCTTCACTGCTAGTAGATCTCCCCGCCGTGTTGGTCTGAGCTGTGGCTGTCATGAGTTGCCGTACCCGGTCAATCAAAGTGGTGAGAATCTGGTTCCGATTCGCCAGGTTGTGGCTAACCTCGGCAGTGTTGGTGACCACCATGGTCTCGGTTCTCTGCATCGCCTCTTCGATCACCTCGAGCCGGGCCCATGCCGTGGTGCCGTCTGCTGGATCCATGTTATGGCCAGATCGTACTGTAACGGGTGTAGTAAGGACCCAGGAGCAGTACGACAAACACCAGGGATGATTTGAATCAAAGCTTTATTTTCTTCGTAACACACAACAGGTAGAATCTTCACAGGAATACATTGGCAGTCTCTCGTGGTCGGGGACAGAAGGCTGAGTGAATTACCGGGGCAGAGGCAAGGCGGGGTAGTCACAAACAGGCAGGGTCGGTAACGGGGACTCAGTCCAAAGGGAAACGCTGGAAGGTCTTGCATGGAAGCGGAGAACGATCTGGCAGTGAGTGTGTGTGAGACTGGGGTCTAAATAGTAGGTGCAGCAGAAAGAGCAGGTGAGAGTGATTGGGCTGATGAGGTGGGTGTGACTAACAGGTGCACTGAATGAGCTGATTAGGTGAGTGAGAGATAGAGTGACAGGAGAGAAGGGGCAGAGCTGTGACAGTATCAGACACCTCTGCAGGTGTCAGAATATGTAAGATTAGCCCCCCTCCTTCTGACCTCCTCTTGCCCTGTCTAACCGATGTCTAACCTCGATGTAACCTCAATGTCAAAGGGAAGTGTAAAGGGGAAGTTTCCTCAGCCCCTCATTTGTATGTGTGCCTAAATATCCAACTCATCTTGTAATGAGTTGTTCTTGCTTGTGTAGACTGCCTGACCATTGAGCCTTCTGTGCGCAGAGAATACAATTCATAAAGACAAATTCAGTTTCATAGTATTCTTTGTTTCAGCACCTTTAAAAGACTCACGGTTTTGCGGGTATAATAATTTCCACCACACCCCCGAAAGGCCTTAAACCCTGAACCCTCAGGGACTTGACTGATGTTACCTGCTAAATGGTTGTGTGAGGCTGCAAGGGCTTGAAATAGTGTACTTTTCTGCAATATTTCACGTTACCATGACAACGCCATAAAATATTATGTACAATTTATTTTATACTTTTTCTCTCTGATTTGAACGTCTACCAGGCTCTTTCCTCACGAGATGAGAGGTATTTGTCAAATGATCTATTTACATGTTTATGTCAAAACAGCTTCAATAACACTAAAAAATAAAAAAATGTTTGATGAATAAATCTGGGAGATATAGCCTCTGCTTGCATGTGTTTCTATGTACCATCTTTAATCCTCAAAGGTAGTTTAGTCCTCTTTGTTTACCTTTTTCGACGATTCCTGCTTTCACACTTCTCCTGGTAACCCAGTGTTTAACGTCACATTGCTATGAATTATAGGTAATTCCTAGAGGCAAAGTCTGCAGAAATGCAGACTCACGGAATGTTCATAAAGGGCTCAAAATGTCTGCAAGAGAGCCCTCAAAAACACTCAACGATTTGACAGTAGGACAGCCCTAAACCCTCATGGACTTTGCAGGAACGCGCCTCAAAGTTTGTGAGTCTGTGAGTGTGGAGATTGGGATTGGGCAGTGTGAGTTGCGTCATATACTGTGGGGTCTGCACATATTCAGGTAGGCACATCCTGATTGGCCGGCTATTCTTAGAGAAATGCATAGTGGGCGAACGCATGGTTGTGACTGGGGAGGAGTATTACCCATAGAGTCCAGTAGAGGCCACGCTTTTGCTTTTTTTGCTAGGGTTACGATATTGTTATCTTTGTTACTGGTGTTCCTCGTGTCAACCCCCCTGTGTTTGTTCTTAGTTTACTTCGTCGATGTTTTTCCTTCGTACTTCATGCCTCAGCCTGCTCAGTTTGTTTCCTGCTTTACTTTTTTTGCTACCAGGCTTTTGTTTTCAAAGCTTGCCTTTTGTTTATTTTACCTGCCTGACTTCTTTTATGGGTCCACCTTTTGACCTGAAACCATATCACAATGTTTATCTGGGAAAATTTGAATTGATAAACTCTGGGAACGTCCTGTATATAGATACGGTATTTACTATATGTAGGGTTGTATAGTTCATTTTTTACATTAAATCCATCTCTGGAGGAAAATTAAATAATATTTCAATTTCAATAAATATCAAGGCATCATTATTATCAAAATCATGCTAAAGTGTATTTTCCTCTGGTCTTTAAATCGAGCTGCTTTTTTAAGAACATGAATCACACAATAACGCAATCTCTTCCACTGGATCTTTGCCAGTGCACACAACAGTTTGTAACTGAGCCAAAATGACTTCAACAAACCACAACATGTGTTCATGCAACAGTTACCAGTTGCTGTTTCTCATCACCTACCTCCACCACTTCCAACACCAAGAACATCCAGGCTGCTTTTGTCTACTCCGATTCTGCAACATATGATAGAAAGAAAAGGAAAACTTGGCTCAAGGATGTAATTGTTGCTTACAATTAAAACCATAAAAGAAAAAGTTTCAATGGCAAAAGTGAATGAATAAATAAACAGCTCACAATAACTATATATTTATATATATGAAGTATGTGTAAAGCAGAAAAATACATGCACGTTCTAATTTCTTTTCTATGTTACTAACGCTTTACTGCCAGTTTCCCACGTACATAAATACATTTGAATATTTTATTCCGGTTGCAGATTGGTAATGGCCGGGGGGGGGGGTGTCCTGACAAACATGCAATTCAGCAATCATAGCCTTTCTTCTTGTTAGTTACCTTTTAAATTCTCCTGGCAGGATGTTGTGAAGACATTGGAAGATGGTCTTGTGCTCTCCGGAGTGTTGTAAGTATACCTCAAAGCTTTGGGCACAAGCGCCATCAAAAAAAGTCGTCTTTGGATCCACAGCCATGACTGATTCCTGCAACGTGTTACACACATTTAAATTCATACATGTAGCAATGATTTGTGCATGCAAAAAAAAGCTATCTTTAAAATCACTACGGTAAGAATCAGTCGAACATTGTAAGTATTACCTTCAATACGCGGAGAGTAAGGACAGAGCGTCGACTGTTTCCTCACTCTGGTGCAGAGTTGCAGAGTAGCTCTCCCCTACCACAGGCTGGCTCATATAAACTCAAACAATCTTTTCGTTGCGTAACTCTTGAAAGATGAACTTTGTTCTTTGTTCAGCCAAATACAGCTGCGCTGTCAGATTCCTATTCATCGTGTGGCTATTTCGAAATTAGCCTTGTCATTAATGGTTTACAGGGATCTTAGAGATTCTCAGAAATTAGTTTTAAATCTTTAGTTTTTATGTTGTCATTGGTACAATCTCAGAGCGTTCAATTTATTTACGGGGTTTATTTTCAATATTTCACTTGAATTGTTGTTTAAACAATCAGTGCTGCACTCGAGGTCCAAGTGACTTCCTCCCACATAATGCCCCTATAGATTCAGATTGAGGGCACAGGAGAGTTTACTTCACAGCAGATGACAACATAATTCAATAATGGCCAATCCAGCTTTATTCATAGACGTGTGTGGGTTATATCATTGCAGCAATTGCTGCACCAAAACAGCACAGCAGGTTGAGTGTTAGTTTAAAACACAATAAAGCACCAGTCTTGCTTTCAGATGTCAGTCAATTCCTTTCCTGGGGCTACTGGTGCAAAGTCACATTGGCTATCAGAATGAATCGGTTCAAGAATCTTAGAAATTCTCAGAAATTCGTTTTGAATGTTTAGGGTGTGTTTTGTCATTGTTACAATGACAAAACGTTCAAAGGAGGCAAATGAGAAGAATAATAAGTCGGGGAAGGTAATATTTTTTTTAATCTCATACACACAAGATAATTAAAAAAGTACAAAAGTACAATTCTATATTTTTGATATATATTTTTTGTAATGTATTCATGCATTTTATTGTTTTGTATTTTATCATATTGTATTATTATTATTATTATTATTGTATTGCTTGCTGAGGCATTGTATTGATAACGTTAGGCCACTAATTTGTAATAGGGACTACAGATGAAATATAGCTCTAATGTTAATGTGCCAACTATGGCACATTAACATTGAGGTAGAATCTGAAATGTAAATTAATGTGCACTAATTCTGGTAAATCACCAAGTAAATACAAGTTAGAAATAGAAGATAATAACTTGTGCAAAATAACTTGTGCAAAATAACTTCACCTTTTGGGGTTAGGGTGCACAGCATACTCTCGGGTGACATTTCAGCATAAAACATTTATTTTACATAACACCGTGAACAACATATCTGTCCTCCACATTCCAACTTCTTATATACACACACAAACTGACCACCTTATATGGGTGTCTGCTCAAATAATTGGCTGACACATACCATTTACTTCAACACATATGTAATATATAAATCCAGCAATATATAATATGTAACTGTAGCAGGTATGGTCAGTGGTCTACATTAAGAAGAGGTTTAACAAATATGCTTCAATATGCGATGAGCTGGGACAGACTCACTGAAAATGTTGAATCAACTTTAATTAAAGTGGGTAAATAAATATTTTGCATATATTTTGCCCTACCAAAAATAATCTTCTGCTGAAAGACTTGCTTTCTTTTCCTTAATGCTGGGTTCAATTCTCCATTTCTCAATGGTTCATCATTTGGAAATATATTCATACATTCAGTTGGTATGTGGGAAAGCAGTATAGGACAGTTTAGCATTTGGACCCAGGCAAAGAGTCAGAGACTATAAAGTTGGGTGGGAAGCTCAACTGAGTCTTTCTTCCTGAACTCAGACACATGAGAGAGCAGCTGAGGTCAGCTTTTGTTTGGTGGCTGAATTGATTCTTCACGTTTGGTGAGGGACTAAAACTTGGAGTGATTGCTTACACACATCAGCCAAGAAACAATATTCCAGTCAGCTGCATGTCTTCAGCTGGTGGAGGGGACTGTGTTCCAGTGTAGCAAGTTTTTCAACAAACACACTACAGGAGCCAACCACTGTTTGACGTATTCCATTTTAGTGTGCCTTTTAACTATTAAATTGAATGGGTCATTTTCTGTTTTATTTGTCTTGTGGGGATTTGTGCTGTGCTGAAGGGGGGACTGAGTGGTAGAGTAGCCATCTTGCATGTGGGTCATACCTACTATTTGGTGGCATTTCAGCCATGTTTACTTCTATACATTTTTTTTTAATTTTCCATGATTTTTATATTTCATCTGAAAGAGGGCCTATTAAACTATAAGAAAAATATATTGGTCAAGCTCAGAATATGGTTTAATAATTTTGACTAAATACCAACACATGCTGGAAACACTATTCATCTAGCCCTCTTAACGTCCACCCTGTTACTGTGCAAAATAGTAACAGGATGGACGGTAACAGGGGGGACATTGTATGCTAAAGTTAGCCATTACAACTCATGAGATAAACAACAAGCTAGCACTTATTTTTAGTACATTTATTAACCTTGTCTTCAAAATTACCAAAAATGATTGGTTTCCACTATGAATAAGCGTAACAGGGTGGACATGTTATGGTTTACAACATCAGTCAAGCATTCTAAAACATTGATTAGAAGATTTTAAGCAGATTTAAAGCGCATTAATAACAAAAAATAACATTTGGTGAGGAATATTATAAATATAGCTATACAACAATAAGGAAAAATATGGAATTTGTTTGATTTATATAACTTATATCTGTATCTTAACTTGACCAAACATGATTGGGGACATGGCAGTTTAGCCTACTTGTGCTAATATTGGAGTAATTATTTTCAATTAAATTATTCCTGCTACATTTTTCCATAGAACATAATATACTCAAGCATAAACAAGTATGCAGCTTGAATTGATGTTTAAATGCCATTTCTTTCAGTGCCATTTCTGAGAATGTGTAACATGCCTGCACTGATCTCTGGGGTGAAAGACTGGGTAAAGTGATTGGAGTGAGTCAAGAAATTCAGCAGATGTTCTCCAGTCAGCTTGGATTGAAGCACTCAGAAATGTCATAAATGTTGGAAAGGAGTGCTTCTCATATTTCAAACCCTGGCTCTTCAGGCAGGCAATAACCTCTGCTGAGGATTGCCTTCTCTGGCACTGACGCAGAGCTCCTTCTTGTAAGTCTTCCACAGGATGTCCCAGCCAGCGTTAGCTGGACAGAATGAGATAAAAAAAAATGCCTTCAATCTAGCAAAAAAGTTATTGCAATAATAATTGCAACTAATAATTTTGTTACAGTCAAGAGAAAATCCCTCAGATTTATTCCCCACATACATGTACAAACACTAGGCAGTGTTAACATAGCCTATGATCCACATTTTCAAGCTGATATTACAGTTGCATTTGTTTGTTTTTAATTAGGACAACACACCCTCATAAAACGGTAATTCCCATTTGTTACATGCAGACAGTCTTTTTAGGCAGCATACAGTATATTACATGTAGCGGATGGAAATAAAGAAATAGCAATAATTTGTGCATCCAAATTAAAATTCAGAATGTAAGTTGAATTCATTATGGTATACATACATCTTTGATTGTAACATTGACCTTGAATATGTGGAGAGTAAAGACAGACAGTTGATTGTTCTCCCACTGTGAGTTGCAGAGTCACTGTCCCCTCCCACTGGCTGCATGGCTGTCCTCACATGAGCTTTTGTTGTGTAACTCTTTAAAGATAAATCTGTACATCTTGTACGTACATAGGACTCTATGCTGTCAGGTATCTTTTCATGAACGTATTCCAGTTGCATTTCAAAATCAGAAAATACAAAATGTCAACACAAATTTATTTCAAAAGTTATATTATTTCATAAAGTCAAACAGTAAAACATTCAGTATGTTATGCATTTGTTACACTTTTACTGTAATTTATATAAGCCCCCACTTGTGAAATAACTTTGCAAGCATGATTGATATGAAAAAAACCTTTCCAAGACAGGTCACTGTTACTTTAGCAGATGCACACTTTGCTCAGTTGATGATTGAATTTGCTTTTACCAACTAGTCAAATACTACCTTCAGATGTTCAACATGAACACACCCTGTCAAGCCATTTAACACCTTGTTCATAAGGTGCTGAAATGTTGCAGGAGCATTCCTCATGACAGAATAGGTATACAACCCCTTTGGTGTGACCAAAGATGAAGTCTCCTTAGCTCTGGCTGTGAGTTGCACCAGCACATTACCTTACAAGAGGTCAAATATGGTAACAAATGCTGCACTTCCCACCTGATAAATGCATTGGAGGCATTGGATAACAGTTAGGTTTGGTAACAGCATTAACCTTTTTGAAATCTGTGCAAAATCTATCTGGTCCGTCAACCTTATCTGCCAACAGACACGGAGAGGCCCAGCTAGAGCACGCTGGTTCTGCAATCCCATGTTTTAACATTTACTCTACCTCCTTTGACATCCACTTACACTTTCCCATGGGCAGCTGGAAATAACATTGTTAAACAGGTTGAGCATCCCCCACATCATTTATGTCATGTCATGCTCAATCAGATTGGAACATGATTGTGTATCTGAAAAGAAAGACAAGTGAGACTTTTGCAATTTCACCAGATCTGCCCGCTGAGTGTCTGACAAATTACCCAACTGACTGCTGAGGTGGTTCACGTGCTCAGAATTGTTGAGTGTCTGTGTAAGAAAAGGCTCAGATGGAACATCAAAGTCTTCTGAAGGAAAGACTGCAGCTACTGACCTTACAGATACCATTTGATGATAAGTCAAGTATGTGACTGTGCGAGGTGGACTGCATGTAACAGGGCTGCTGAGCTTCTAACTCTGACTGACTGATTATCTTGACCTCCTCACCATTTTCAAAGCCTCCTGCCAAAATATGTCTTCTCTGATGAGATTCTCAGTGGTCCTGAAGCTCGTCTGTTATTGCCGACAAAGCTGCATAGTGAAGCTTTGCTCCCACTACACTTTCTGTAGTTAGGAACATTTGCTTCCACAAGAGCTCAGAAACATCACGCATCTAATATATGTGCAGGGACCTGAAGTGACTGTTGAAAATTGGTATGAATGCCTTTCATTCTAATTGACGAATTTTGCTCGTGACCCAAAAAATACAATTTTATCATCAAGGTGATACATGTAAATTATTGAAATGCTGCATATGAAAGATGAAAAATATTATATTGTTCACTAAGTATGTTACAGGACCCACAGGATGTCCCAGCCAGCGTTAGCTGGACAGAATGAGATAAAAAAAAATGCCTTCAATCTAGCAAAAAAGTTATTGCAATAATAATTGCAACTAATAATTTTGTTACAGTCAAGAGAAAATCCCTCAGATTTATTCCCCACATACATGTACAAACACTAGGCAGTGTTAACATAGCCTATGATCCACATTTTCAAGCTGATATTACAGTTGCATTTGTTTGTTTTTAATTAGGACAACACACCCTCATAAAACGGTAATTCCCATTTGTTACATGCAGACAGTCTTTTTAGGCAGCATACAGTATATTACATGTAGCGGATGGAAATAAAGAAATAGCAATAATTTGTGCATCCAAATTAAAATTCAGAATGTAAGTTGAATTCATTATGGTATACATACATCTTTGATTGTAACATTGACCTTGAATATGTGGAGAGTAAAGACAGACAGTTGATTGTTCTCCCACTGTGAGTTGCAGAGTCACTGTCCCCTCCCACTGGCTGCATGGCTGTCCTCACATGAGCTTTTGTTGTGTAACTCTTTAAAGATAAATCTGTACATCTTGTACGTACATAGGACTCTATGCTGTCAGGTATCTTTTCATGAACGTATTCCAGTTGCATTTCAAAATCAGAAAATACAAAATGTCAACACAAATTTATTTCAAAAGTTATATTATTTCATAAAGTCAAACAGTAAAACATTCAGTATGTTATGCATTTGTTACACTTTTACTGTAATTTATATAAGCCCCCACTTGTGAAATAACTTTGCAAGCATGATTGATATGAAAAAAACCTTTCCAAGACAGGTCACTGTTACTTTAGCAGATGCACACTTTGCTCAGTTGATGATTGAATTTGCTTTTACCAACTAGTCAAATACTACCTTCAGATGTTCAACATGAACACACCCTGTCAAGCCATTTAACACCTTGTTCATAAGGTGCTGAAATGTTGCAGGAGCATTCCTCATGACAGAATAGGTATACAACCCCTTTGGTGTGACCAAAGATGAAGTCTCCTTAGCTCTGGCTGTGAGTTGCACCAGCACATTACCTTACAAGAGGTCAAATATGGTAACAAATGCTGCACTTCCCACCTGATAAATGCATTGGAGGCATTGGATAACAGTTAGGTTTGGTAACAGCATTAACCTTTTTGAAATCTGTGCAAAATCTATCTGGTCCGTCAACCTTATCTGCCAACAGACACGGAGAGGCCCAGCTAGAGCACGCTGGTTCTGCAATCCCATGTTTTAACATTTACTCTACCTCCTTTGACATCCACTTACACTTTCCCATGGGCAGCTGGAAATAACATTGTTAAACAGGTTGAGCATCCCCCACATCATTTATGTCATGTCATGCTCAATCAGATTGGAACATGATTGTGTATCTGAAAAGAAAGACAAGTGAGACTTTTGCAATTTCACCAGATCTGCCCGCTGAGTGTCTGACAAATTACCCAACTGACTGCTGAGGTGGTTCACGTGCTCAGAATTGTTGAGTGTCTGTGTAAGAAAAGGCTCAGATGGAACATCAAAGTCTTCTGAAGGAAAGACTGCAGCTACTGACCTTACAGATACCATTTGATGATAAGTCAAGTATGTGACTGTGCGAGGTGGACTGCATGTAACAGGGCTGCTGAGCTTCTAACTCTGACTGACTGATTATCTTGACCTCCTCACCATTTTCAAAGCCTCCTGCCAAAATATGTCTTCTCTGATGAGATTCTCAGTGGTCCTGAAGCTCGTCTGTTATTGCCGACAAAGCTGCATAGTGAAGCTTTGCTCCCACTACACTTTCTGTAGTTAGGAACATTTGCTTCCACAAGAGCTCAGAAACATCACGCATCTAATATATGTGCAGGGACCTGAAGTGACTGTTGAAAATTGGTATGAATGCCTTTCATTCTAATTGACGAATTTTGCTCGTGACCCAAAAAATACAATTTTATCATCAAGGTGATACATGTAAATTATTGAAATGCTGCATATGAAAGATGAAAAATATTATATTGTTCACTAAGTATGTTACAGGACCCACAGGATGTCCCAGCCAGCGTTAGCTGGACAGAATGAGATAAAAAAAAATGCCTTCAATCTAGCAAAAAAGTTATTGCAATAATAATTGCAACTAATAATTTTGTTACAGTCAAGAGAAAATCCCTCAGATTTATTCCCCACATACATGTACAAACACTAGGCAGTGTTAACATAGCCTATGATCCACATTTTCAAGCTGATATTACAGTTGCATTTGTTTGTTTTTAATTAGGACAACACACCCTCATAAAACGGTAATTCCCATTTGTTACATGCAGACAGTCTTTTTAGGCAGCATACAGTATATTACATGTAGCGGATGGAAATAAAGAAATAGCAATAATTTGTGCATCCAAATTAAAATTCAGAATGTAAGTTGAATTCATTATGGTATACATACATCTTTGATTGTAACATTGACCTTGAATATGTGGAGAGTAAAGACAGACAGTTGATTGTTCTCCCACTGTGAGTTGCAGAGTCACTGTCCCCTCCCACTGGCTGCATGGCTGTCCTCACATGAGCTTTTGTTGTGTAACTCTTTAAAGATAAATCTGTACATCTTGTACGTACATAGGACTCTATGCTGTCAGGTATCTTTTCATGAACGTATTCCAGTTGCATTTCAAAATCAGAAAATACAAAATGTCAACACAAATTTATTTCAAAAGTTATATTATTTCATAAAGTCAAACAGTAAAACATTCAGTATGTTATGCATTTGTTACACTTTTACTGTAATTTATATAAGCCCCCACTTGTGAAATAACTTTGCAAGCATGATTGATATGAAAAAAACCTTTCCAAGACAGGTCACTGTTACTTTAGCAGATGCACACTTTGCTCAGTTGATGATTGAATTTGCTTTTACCAACTAGTCAAATACTACCTTCAGATGTTCAACATGAACACACCCTGTCAAGCCATTTAACACCTTGTTCATAAGGTGCTGAAATGTTGCAGGAGCATTCCTCATGACAGAATAGGTATACAACCCCTTTGGTGTGACCAAAGATGAAGTCTCCTTAGCTCTGGCTGTGAGTTGCACCAGCACATTACCTTACAAGAGGTCAAATATGGTAACAAATGCTGCACTTCCCACCTGATAAATGCATTGGAGGCATTGGATAACAGTTAGGTTTGGTAACAGCATTAACCTTTTTGAAATCTGTGCAAAATCTATCTGGTCCGTCAACCTTATCTGCCAACAGACACGGAGAGGCCCAGCTAGAGCACGCTGGTTCTGCAATCCCATGTTTTAACATTTACTCTACCTCCTTTGACATCCACTTACACTTTCCCATGGGCAGCTGGAAATAACATTGTTAAACAGGTTGAGCATCCCCCACATCATTTATGTCATGTCATGCTCAATCAGATTGGAACATGATTGTGTATCTGAAAAGAAAGACAAGTGAGACTTTTGCAATTTCACCAGATCTGCCCGCTGAGTGTCTGACAAATTACCCAACTGACTGCTGAGGTGGTTCACGTGCTCAGAATTGTTGAGTGTCTGTGTAAGAAAAGGCTCAGATGGAACATCAAAGTCTTCTGAAGGAAAGACTGCAGCTACTGACCTTACAGATACCATTTGATGATAAGTCAAGTATGTGACTGTGCGAGGTGGACTGCATGTAACAGGGCTGCTGAGCTTCTAACTCTGACTGACTGATTATCTTGACCTCCTCACCATTTTCAAAGCCTCCTGCCAAAATATGTCTTCTCTGATGAGATTCTCAGTGGTCCTGAAGCTCGTCTGTTATTGCCGACAAAGCTGCATAGTGAAGCTTTGCTCCCACTACACTTTCTGTAGTTAGGAACATTTGCTTCCACAAGAGCTCAGAAACATCACGCATCTAATATATGTGCAGGGACCTGAAGTGACTGTTGAAAATTGGTATGAATGCCTTTCATTCTAATTGACGAATTTTGCTCGTGACCCAAAAAATACAATTTTATCATCAAGGTGATACATGTAAATTATGGAAATGCTGCATATGAAAGATGAAAAATATTATATTGTTCACTAAGTATGTTACAGGACCCAAAACATCAGTAACCACACCATCAAACCACTTCCCTCCTCTGTAGTTTTTGACAAGCACGACCTGAGCTTAAGTTTCTTATATCTGATTGGCTAGGAGAATCCCCTGGTTGGAAAGACAGAGAGACAGCTTACATAGGGACCTGTCATTTTAAGAACAGCTCTGCTGGTGTTTTCTTTGTGTGTGTCATGTTCTTGTAACTAAATAAGAATTCAGCATTACAATGCTGCAATGACAAGCCACCGACTGCTCTATTCTTTGCGAGACTTACATATTTTGGACCAATCTTTCAGCCAATCCCTTTGAGGCTGGATGATAAGCTGGAGTTTGAATGTGTTTAACTGCAATCACCTCAATGAATGACTCAAATTCACCTGAAGCAAATTGAGGTCTGATGTCTGTCATTACCTCTTTAGGCAATCCGTATGATGCAAATGGGTTTCTCAAAACCTCAACACTTGTGCTGGCTGTGGTGGTCTGCATATGAATTACCTCAGGCCAGTGAACACATGCATCCATAACAACCAGAAACATCTGCTGACTGTCTTCTGCAAATTCAAGAAGCTGTGGAACGCTACTAAATAGTAAATGGGCTGTACTTGTACAGCGCTTTTCTAGTCTTCCGATCACTCAAAGCTCTTCAACACTACATGTCATCATTCACCCATTCATACACTGATGGCAAGGACTACCATGCAAAGTGCAACCTGCCCATCAGGACTCTAACTAAGATTCATACCGATTCACACAGCACAGGAACAGCCTGCGGGAGCAATTTGGGGTTAAGTGTCTTGCCCAAGGACAACTTGACATGGACTAGTGGAGCTGGGGTTCGAGCCACCAATCCTATGATTGAAGGACGACCCTGCTCTACCACTGATCCACAGTCGCCCCCTGCTTCCATATACATATTGTACAGATTCATCACAAAAACTTTTAAACCACAAAAAGAAAATTCTGGAGAGGGCCTTCCCTTTGCCACAGATGCTTTCATGCAACTCTGACAACAACCTACGCTGTAGCTTTTTGAGGATGACAACACTGAAACCCCAGAGAACACAATCATCTTCTATTGTAAGTTAAACACTTGTTTCACATAATCAAGAACAATCTCTAGTACATCATTTGGCAACACACTGTTGCACTTTTGCCAGTACTATTTCTTGCATGTTCAATATGTTTTGCAGTAATATGCAGACTGTCTGTTGGAGGTGTTCCCAGGCCAGATGAGATATATAATCTCTCCAACGTGTTCTGGGTCTTGCCCTGGGCCTCTTGCCAGTTGGACTTGCTTGGTAAACCTCAAAAGGGCCGTGCCAAATGTACATCAGTGATATGCCTGAAGACAAACAGTGAGGCCAGCAGCTACCATTGTGCCTGTGTTTATCTAACCAGTATATTGCACATGTCAATATGTAAATCTGAAGAGACATAGTTTCTCATGGAATAATTACATAACGTGGTGTAGAGTGATCACACTTAATACAAAAAAACGTACTTGTCTGGTTGGTTGATATGCTTAATTTTGCAGAGACTAGAAACTGAAAAACTTTAAAAAGTCATTGACATGGAAATAATGAAGCAAATATCAATGACATAAACACAATTAATTGCTTTATCTTCCAGTCAATTTGTCCAGTACAGTTTGCCACCATCTTTATGCCTCTTGTGTTAAAAGACTGTAAAAAATGTGTGTCCATTTTACTGGTGTGTATTTTGATTATTAAAACGTTTATCAGCAATAAATATGGAAACAGGACTAGATAAAATAATTATAATTGAAAATGTTTGTCTTTTTATGCACCAATTGTTAATAACCCAGATTTTATTCCTTCTTGTATCGACTCTGGCTTTAAAGACTGGAACACATATGGAATCAGCAGCAGGCAATCATGGGAACGAGACCTTAAAACTGCAATCACGGATCACCAATGGAAAGCAATCATGTTAAATAGTAAAAGAATATGTAGTAATTACAAATCCCAGGAAACTCAGTTTAAGATATTACATAACATTACATTACATTACATTACAGTCATTTAGCAGACGCTTTTATCCAAAGCGACTTACAATAAGTGCATCAACATTGGTAATCAAAAGAACTACTAGTCACCAGAAGTCATAAGTACATTTCCTTTTCCAAACAAGCATCTAAGAGCATGAAGCAGAGCATAACTCAGAGCCAAAGTACAGTGCAGAAACAAGAAAAACAGTTAGTGCTATAAGTAATACGAATACAATAAGTGCAACAAGCTAGTATGAAAACAATAAGTGCTAAGTGGAAGGCTCAGGGTAGCACTTCCTGAAGAGGTGGGTTTTCAGCCTGCGCCGAAAGATGGGCAGCGACTCCGCTGTCCTGACGTCAGTGGGAAGTTCATTCCACCACTGTGGGGCCAGGACAGAAAACAGCCGTGACCGGGTCGATCGGCCGCCAGGACCTCTGAGCGACGGGGCAACCAATCGCCCCGAGGCAGCAGAGCGAAGTGGTCGGGCGGGGGTGTAGGGCTTGGCCTGGAGATAGGAAGGAGCTGTTCCTTTCACTGCCCTGTAGGCTAGCACCAGAGTCTTAAACTGGATGCGAGCTCTTACAGGTAGCCAGTGTAGAGAACGGAGAAAGGAAGTTGTGTAGGAGAACTTGGGGCGATTGAACACCAGGCGAGCTGCGGCTTTCTGGACAAGCTCCAGAGGTCTGATGGCCGACGCCGGGGCTCCGGCGAGTAGAGAGTTGCGGTAGTCCAGGCGGGAGATGACAAGAGCCTGGATGAGAACCTGCGCCGTCTCGTCAGTCAGGAAGGGACGAATCCTCCTGATGTTGTAGAGCAGGAATCTGCAGGAGCGTGTAACGGATGAAATGTTTGCCGAGAATGATAGTTGGTCATCCAGGGTCACACCCAGGTTCCTCGCAGTCCGAGTTGGCGTCACCACGGTATCATCAATGGTGATGGACAGGTCCCGGTGCGGGCAAACCTTCCCCGGGAGGAACAGTAGCTCAGTTTTGTCTAGGTTGAGCTTGAGGTGGTGTGTCGTCATCCACTTTGAGATGTCAGCCAAACACGCAGCGATGCGCGTCTCCACTTGGGTGTCACCGGGGGGAAATGACAAGACCAGCTGGGTGTCATCGGCATAACAATGGTAGGAGAAGTCATGCGAGCGAATAACAGAACCCAGAGATGTTGTGTAGAGCGAGAAGAGAAGGGGGCCCAGAACTGACCCTTGCGGAACCCCCGTAGTCAGCATGCGTGGTTCCGACACGGCACCCCTCCAGGTCACATGGTAGGATCGACCCGTCAGGTAGGATGCAAACAGGGAGAGTGCAGAGCCTGAGACGTCCATCCCCTCGAGGGATGAGAGGAGGATTTGATGGTTCACAGTGTCAAACGCCGCAGACAAGTCCAGGAGAATCAGGACAGAGGAGAGAGAGTTAGCTCTCGCGGCGTGAAGCTACTCTGTCACCGCAAGGAGGGCCGTCTCTGTCGAGTGACCCACTTTGAACCCGGACTGGTGAGGGTCCAAAAAGCTGTTTTGGTGGAGATAGGAAGACAGCTGGTTAAAGACAGCACGTTCAAGGGTTTTGGATAGAAAGGGTAGAAGAGAAACCGGTCTGAATTTCTTGACATCAGAGGGGTCAAGTGATGGTTTCTTCAGAAGGGGGGTGACTCTGGCGGCCTTGAAGGCCGTGGGAAAGCATCCTGAAACAAGAGCTGTGTTGGTGAGGTGGGTGAGGCATGGAAGGAGTTCAGTCGCAATAGACTGAAGAAGAGGGGAAGGGATCGGGTCAAGGGAGCACGTGGTGGGGTGGTTAGATGTAACAAGGTTGAGGACCTCGTTAGGGGAGAGAGGAGCCAGAAAGGGTAAGATGGGGCGTGGAGATGGGAGGGAGAGCTGTGGGGGCAGGATTGGACAGGGAGAGAGGGGCTGAGAGAAGGAGGATCTGATATTGTTTACCTTCTTGTCAAAGAAGTTGGCGAAATCATCAGGGAGAAGGGAGAAAGTAGGAGGAGGGGGTGGGGGTTGGAGGAGTGTAGTGAAAGTTTCAAAGAGTTTTTTAGGATTGGAAGCAGAGGTTAGGATTTTAGAGTGGAAGAACGCAGCTTTAGCAGTAGATAGAGAGGAGGAAAAAGTGGAAAGAAGAGCTTGGAAGTTAAGAAGGTCCTCCGGGAGTTTGCCTTTTCTCCATTTACGCTCAGCCTCTCTTAGGCTCCGTCTATCAGTACACACTGAGTCCGACAGCCACGGGGCAGGTGGAGTTGGGCATGCAGGCCTGGAGGTGAAGGGACAGAGTTTGTCCAAAGTAGAAGTTAGGGTGGAGAGGAGAAGATCAGTAGCAGTATCAGGGGATAGGAGAGAGAAGGATTCAGGGTCAGGGAGAGCAGAGGTGACAGAAGAGGAAAGATCAGCAGGGGAGAGGGAGCGGAGATGACTCCGGGTAGAAACCATGTGGGTAGGTGGAGGAAGTGATGGAGCAGAGGATAGGGAGAGGGAGTAGGACATGAAATAGTGGTCGGAGAGCTGGAGGGGAGTGACAGAGAGGTTAGCAGTAGAACAGTGCCTAGTGAAGATAAGATCCAGCTGGTTGTGGGTAGGAGGAGAAGAAGAGTGGTAAAGGTCAAAGGAGGAGAGGAATGAAAGAAGAGGTTCAAGCTTATCGGTCTGGATGTTGAAGTCACCGAGCAGGATGAGCGCCGAGCCATCGTCATGGAAGTGCGAGACTAATGTGTCGAGCTCCTCCAGGAACTCACCAAGAGGCCCTGGTGGGCGATACACAACAGCAATGGTGAGCTTGACTGGATAAGTGACAGTAACAGCATGAAATTCGAAAGAGGACGGGGAGAACTGAGGAACAGAGACAAGAGAGTATTTCCATTTTGGGGAAATTAGCAGGCCAGTACCACCACCCCGCCTCGCAGCTCTGGGAGTGTGAGAGAAAGAGTACACATCTGACAGAGCTGCGGGTGTGGTGGTGTTTTCTGGTGTGATCCAGGTCTCAGTTAGAGCAAGAAAGTTAAGGGAGAGCAAGGAAGCGTAGCCTGAGATGAACTCAGCTTTTGGCACTGCCGACTGGCAGTTCCAGAGTCCCCCCGCCACCACTTGCTCGCCCCGAGCTGAGAGAGTAGGATAGATGAGGTTAGTGGGGTCACGGCTCCTGAAAGCTGCCCAATGTCTACGTGGCCGCCGGGCAGAGGACCGGACAGAAATAGGATGCAAACACATGGTAGTACACGCTCGAGAAGTCTTAGCTTGACGAAGTCGGGCTTGAAAAAGTCGGCCTGTTGCCTTTGTTTCCCCTAGAAATTACAAACTACCCCATACTGTAGGAGCAAATATGACAACGACTGCTCCGGAACATGTGTAAGGTGTAAGCAGCATGTAGGCACCTATGTGCATTTAATATGGTTCTGTCCGGAAATTCGTACATTTTGGGTCGAAATTGGCAACCACAAGTATCCTCCATAATACAGTGTCCTATTGAGTTCAACCCTCTACAATGCGTTCTAGGCCTAGACACTGCTTCACCTGTATTAAACAGGTATAAAAAAAACTCAGTCTTCTATGGTACTGTGCACAGTTATCAATCTTACAGCATTAGCTACATGACGCAAAACCATCTGTTTCAAACTGGCTTTATAATGTTCTATAATTAATCCCTCTGGAAAGGCTCACACATGTTCTCCACGGAGACATGAAGGGTTTTTTTTCTGTTTGGAACCCTGTTATGGATTTTATTGAAGAGGACTATGCCGAAATCATACTAAGAGGTTTTGCAACCGTGGGATCTAAGTGACTCAGAGAAGGAAGAAAGTCCACACATTTTTTTTTTTTTCATTTGAAGTTTCCTTCTCTCATTTGCAATTTTTGTCAATGAGTACGACTGTCTTTATGGTTGGCCGTAATGCTGTATGTAATTCTTATGAAGGGCATTATCTGGCATGTAAAATATGTGTGCTGAAAAGTAGATGTGTGTAAGAGGGAGGTTTTTGCAACTTTGGGTTCCGGGTGATGCCCGGGGAGCTAGGTTCACAAGATTTATTGGTATCTAGGTGTTATTCCAGGGTTAATATGGAAAATTATGATCTATGTTTTGTTTTGTTTTTTTGTTCTTTTGGGGGGGGGGGGGGTGGTTGTTGTTTTTTGGGAGGGGGTTGTTGCCTGTGTAAACTGAAAATAAAAATATTGAAAGAAAGAAAGAAAATGTTTGTCATGTTAATTCTACAACAGCTACAATGCAAGATAGAAAGGCCAGCATAAACAGGTCCTAGAATTATATTTGTCTAATCACGTTCTCTCATTGATGTAAATATAATCAGCAACCATTTCAATTCATAACATTCAAAGGCAAAGACACAGAATCCGGAAATGTTTTTTTTTCCTTGACTGGGTTTTTATATAGGTTTATAGTGGCTTAATCAACTGTCAGGAGTACATAAAATATAAAAACATTTTAATGTCATCATGTATGCTATCGGGTTTGCTTTGCCCCACAAAATGTTACAATATGTGAAGGAATCAGAATGTATGAAACGGTTGCAGAATGTAAACAATGTTTATTGTGCAAACTGCAACGTAGTAAAAACAGAACTTAAAGTTTTAAAATTTGAAGATAGTTGTATACACTATAAACCACTGAAAAGTGGGCGACTGTACGTAGCTCCGCTTCCAGCTTGCTTCGTGTTGTTCGTATAATGTTGGGATAGCAGTTTGGCTGAAGTATTTTAGCCCCGGTAACCTTGAATCCAGTGTTTTAATCATTGCTCTGAATCCGTCTTTCTCGACTGTCTGTAGCGGGACCATGTCCTTGCATAGGTGGATCGTTATTGCGTTCGTAATGTCGATCCACCGCTTGCCTTTCTTGTCATATGCAGTGCCTCGAGCAAATGTCTCTTCAAGCGATGTCTGACCCTTTGGTTTCACTAGCGCTAACATCCAAATACAGCAGATTTGGCTTTGTTGTTTCGAAGGCCAGAATCCTCTCTGCACCCTGTCTTTGTTTCTCTGCGTTCTGGAGTTTTTTTAGATTTCAGACCCCTGTGTGGACACAGAGCTGTATCTCAGCAACCCATTGGTTGATTTCAGTGAATGGCATCTCTTTTGACGCGTTAGTGCCAATAGAATTGAGCTCTACCCACATGGAGAAGATTGACAGCACTGTAAGCCAATCAGAATCAGCAGAGCGCTGTACGCTGTGACGCGTACTGGCTGTGAGTCACGAACATTCTATCCCTCCCCATTGTCCCCCAATTACCTAGAGACGCCCGGAGTAACTTGAATGAAACACAGGACGTAGCTGTAACGTCTCGGCAAAATGATTTGAACACAAAGAAACAGCTAAGGTAAGAGACATTTTACAACAATCGTTTGATGAAGCGATTTGTGTTGCTGGTGTTCGTTGGCTCATATCTTGGAGATGCTTTGATTTGATTTTTATGTCCAGAATCCGTGGACTGTCTGCTTTCTTGTGAGGTGACGTGTGTGCGAATTGCATAAAGTCCAGGAGGCTTTTGATGTCTCCAGTGGTCACACACTGACTTATCGCTGTGTTACAGAGTTGATTCCTGTAGGTCCGCCACAGTTTTTCTAACCACTCTCACCTGGAAAAGATGACATGAAAACAAGACTAAAAGTCCACAGCCATGCTAGCTTAGCTGCTCCATGAGCCTGTACTTTGGTCAGCTGTGCTTTGAGGTAAATGCTGACGTCAGCATGCAAAGATATAGACAATGCTAACAAACAGGTATAAGAACAAAAACACTTCAGCAGCACACATTTGCCCACATGTTCAAAATGTCCCTGTGGTCTAGTTAATGATGGACAATCTCACTCTCTCCTAGAGGTTGACATTATCAACTCACTGCTCTGCAGAGAGGCATATTGGCTTCATACTTTGAACACAATTGAGCCGTTTGGCCTGAATAAAGTACTATATTTCTCATGTTTCGTCAATTGATTACACACTGTGCAGTGCTGGTTGAAAACATGCCTGTTCAGAACAGGCTGAATACAACGCCTGTGGTCTTACTGAATGCAGCTTTCTCGAGAACCGCTCATAAAAGCATAAAAACTTCACACTCAACGCTGCGCTTCCTTGGGTCCAATTCTAACTCATTGTTCCTTGAACGAACTTACAGAAGTTCCCCAAAACAGTTAAAAAATAAGCTGTATACTACTTACTTACTGTGAAATGCGGTATTATTAATTTCACTATTGATAGTTAATAGTTTTACTTTTTCTACCACGTGCAATACCAACATTCTCAGTTAGAGAAAGGATGAAAAGAAAATCAAGTCGACGTTTGCCTGGGGCTCTCCAGCTACAAAATCCACCCCTTAAATCAAACCCAAGTGGCAGTTACTCACAGTCAGAAACATCTGTGAAATACACTTAGCGGACGTCATTTTCAAATAGGTATATTAATCACTTGCTTACAACCATTGCGGTTAAAAATAAAGCCTGGAATTAATGAGTAGATATATTTTGCTAGTGCTAGCAAAATATATCTACTCATTAAATCCAAAGTTATAAGTTAGTTTGGCAAAAACGTAGACAATTTGAATTGCAATGGCAAAATGGCGCTGTTCATGTGTAAGCTATCCGCTCGTGCTCATTGGCTCCAGGGAAGTGAAGAAAAGTTCAGTTGCAACATTGTCTTGCATTCATGCAGCGTTAGCAGGCTATATCCAGGATCCAGCAGAAAAATTTATTGCAATGCTTGTTAATTCAAAGTCTCCAAATTGCATCGAATTCTACAAAGTATTTCATGGGGTCTTAGTTTAACGTTTTAGCATGCTAGCATTTGCTAATTTGCACAAAACACATAAGTACGGCTGAGACTGATGGGAATGTCATTAGTCTTGCAGGTATTTACTCGTAAACTAAAGTAAAGACATGTGGACCTAGTTGTGGCTCTAGAGGAAGTGTCAATGGATCATCAAAGTCATTAACATACATAATATAACGACTATCAGTGCAATCAGATCCACCTTCTGAATGTTGAGATATTATACTGGTTTAGTACAAACTTTGCCCTGTTGGGAGGCGCCAGAGGAAAAGCCATAGGATCACAAAAGTCAGTCGGATTCATCTTCTGTGAACCATGTATCATGTATATAGTATTTCTTTTAGATAGAATACATTGTTGGTTAGAATACATCAACAGGTTTTCATCCCTATATGTACTAGATGTATCAGCAGTAGACATACTGGCTCAATACAGATCAAAAGATCAAATGTCTTGAGTTTGAGATAAAATCCACCCACTTACCAGACACTAGAATGAGAAGAAGCTTCCCATTCTTGTCCAGGAGACTCCTGAAGAAGCTCATGGTAGCTCCAGGATCCTTCACATAGTACAGCATCTGTCGATTTCACAACAGATAATGAGCTGGTAACTGGATTCATAAAGCACCCAATTAAAACGCTACGCTAGACGAATGTTCTAATGGGTTTAATTGCTGTGGAGCGCCGCCAAATGAATATGACCTAGATGTGTCAAAAATACAGTTTGTGGGCCAGAAGCACTACGTTGGCAACACAAACCTGTATCATGTGAATGAAGTCAGCCTTCTTAGTCATCTTTTTCCCTTTCCAGTGCTCCTCAAACTCAATGGCAGTCATCTGGTTCCAGGTAAATTTGATGTAATCTAAACCTGGTTTCTGTGACACCAAAACTGCATCAACAGACACAAAACAGAGTTATGGAATGTAGTGGAAACATCATTACACAATAATGTGACAGCATCAAAAATCAATCTGTATTGTTACTACATGTTGCTTTGTGTAAATGATGAATTTATTTTTCATATAACAGGAAAATATAACATAGTTAATTGAAATTATTACTTAAAATCCCTTGTATTACACAGTAATGTTAACACCGAAACATGATATTTTAGTTCCTACACAATTCTTTTTTAGGCCATAACAT
This sequence comes from Cebidichthys violaceus, assembly GCF_023349555.1. NCBI lineage: Eukaryota > Metazoa > Chordata > Actinopteri > Perciformes > Stichaeidae > Cebidichthys > Cebidichthys violaceus. The sequence continues at coordinate 4,224,893 of NW_027176274.1, read as the reverse complement.
TTGCTTGTCACATAGTTGGAAATAATGAATCTGTAAATAATTTGGATTCATATATATTTAATTCTCAGTTGTAGGAGTGATCCTTAGAATGAAGAGCAGACTTTCTACATATTAGACATCTGCCAACATCTTCTCTCCAGCATCAACCAAAATGCAAGCAGTCACTTTCCCTTGACGTCTGTCATTGGAAAGAAAACCTTCTCCCATCTCCCACACAAGACTGGAGGTTCAGTGCAGATTATCAGCCAAAGAGTCTCCACTGGCGGTGGAGTTTATGTCTTCCAACACTCAAGCCATGGACCGGAAACCAGCTAATGGTCAACCAAGAAGGATGCCTGATGTTCCTAAAGCCATTCTTGCACAGGGGTGCACTCTAGGTAGCAGTTAGCCTCAGTTTGTGGCTCTAATGCGAACACATTTTTATGGCCCATCTAAAGAAGAATTGCACTATTCAACCTTTTAAAATAATCGCTAAAATGTATAAAAGCAAGAAAAAACAGCATATTTCCTTTTTCAATTTGAATGGTTGATCTTTGAAATTACCGTGAATTTGCTTTTTTCATAGAAATATTCAATCCATCTGTACAAACAGAGGTATTCCATAATGTTTCATGCTTATACTTGACTTAAATGTCTTTATCAGAAGGTTATTGAAAGCTCCTCTTTATTGCAGAGAAACTATAATACAATATTTTTAACATAAATTAATTAGAAAAAAAAACTTTCAACTGTTGAATGTCTGTAATGAGAGTAGAGGATGAGATTTCGGACACAACCATTGTGTTTTACCACTTCCAAAGAAAAACATTTTATTTATTGATAATGTTGGTTTACATTCAGATAAAAATAGGCTAAAATGACTGAAAACTACTCCAAATGGTAAACTCAATCTTAGCAACAGACACATATGCTGCACTATTGATAGGGGTGAAGTGAATGCAAGAACAGAAGACAGAATGTATGAACCAATTTCCATAGGACACCTCAAGCATAAACAAGGATGCAGCTCGAATTACTGTTGAAGATTACCCTGCCATCTTTTTCAGTGCTGCACTTGTTTCTGAGAAGGTCTAGAATCCCTGCTCTGATCTCTGGGGTGAAGGACTCGTAGAAATTGTTTTTTGCTGTCATGAAATTCAGGAGACTCTTTCCAGTCTGGCTGCTTGGATTGAAGCACTCGGTGATGTCGAAGGTGTTGGGAGTGGCATGCTCCTCATATTTCAGACCCAGGCTCTTCAGGCAGGCAATAATCTCTGCTGATGAGCGGTAATCTGTGACGGCATCGACGGTGAGCTCCTTCTTGTAAGTCTTCCACAGGATGTCCCCGCCAGAGTTAGCTGGATATTATGAGATGAAATAATGAATTAAATCCAGAAGAAATATATTGACAAACAACAACAAAACCCTGATGTTATTTTGTTACAGTCATGAGAGACTATTGGTCATCTGAGGATGGTATATCAGTTAAGAGGGCTGGTAACCTCAACAGTCCTCAACGCAAAAATCCAAGAGGGCTCCGTTCTTCCAGCACAGAATGAAATGAGTAAGTATTGGGCTGGGTAAATGAAATGAGATGCAAGTTGATACTTGTTTTGCTTTTCAGTAAAGATTAAGAAACAGGTTATGATGAAGAAGGGCAGGATGCAGTATGGAAAACGTAGTTCTATTTACCTGCTTCAACGATGATCATAAGCCTGCCGTTGTTCTTCAGAAGGCTCTGGTAGAATGTGATGGTATCGGCGAGGTTATCCACATAGTAGATCATCTGTTAAGGAAAGAGTTGTTAATTAGATTTTTTGGATGATGCTTGCATCCATGTAAGCCCACAGTTTGAAGTGTTTTCAAACACTGTAGTGTGCATTATATGACTATAGCACTTATCGTTATGCACTTCTGTTTGGCAGAAACAGTTCTGCTGATTTGCTCCCCACTGACTTCTAGCATCAGCGGAGGATTTAGGGGAAGCTAAATACATCTCATTGCATACACAAAGTGAGACCCATTCGTCATTACATCATTTTTAAACTGAAGGTCAAAAAATAGAAGTCATAATACCTGAACCATGTGTATGAAGTCAAATTTCTTCATATCTCCGTTAGCTTTGACTTGTTTCTCATAGTTCTCACAGCTCATGAAATGCCAAGCAAATGGGATCTTCTGAAGGTTGGGGGTCTTCGCTACCAAAGCTATAAGTTGTACATGAAGTAGTGCAGATAATAACATTAAGAAACACAGTATATACAGTGTATGACAACATGCGATATAACAGATGACAATAGCTACAACCTAAACACAGATTATGATCAGATGAAGACAACAAAGACACATGAGGAACAAATACATATTTGGATATTATGAAACAAAATCTCTCTGCGACATCCTGAATTTTCAATACTTTTGAAGTTGTCTCTGAGTTGAGAGCTTCCCTCCACAATGTCAGTAGTGATCGGGACAGTAGGGAATGTAGACTGCAGCAGAGTAAGTATCTGGACATCCACCTCCCCTGAAAGAAACCATGAAATACTTAGACTTTGAAAACCCATTGCCTCAGTGTAATGCTGCTTTAATGTGAAAACCTCACGCATCAGAATACATTAGTATAGAATATTGCAAACATTCCTGAAACTTTCAAAACTAATTTTCGGAACTAATTAATTTTATGTTTTAAATTTAGATGATGCTTGCTTCCATGCAAGCTCACAGTTTTTAAGTGTTTTTAAAACACCGTAGTTCTGTCAGGGACACGTCAGTGGAAACAGCATTATTATTCCTACAACTTTCTAAACTAATTTCAGGTGGACCTGTCATCTATATGAGGTCAAATGTGTGTGTGTGCATGTGTGTGTGTGTGTGTGTGTGTGTGTGTGTGTGTGTGTGTGTGTGTGTGTGTGTGCGCGCATGCGTGCATGCGTGTGTGAGAAAGAGAGAGGCGGTGTTTGCTCCATAGTCTTATCATTCTGGATAAAAACAATGACTTTGATGTTGCCACAGTGCAAACATCCATGTAAACTATGATCTTGATTAACCAACGTGTCCTCCTATAACCCACCAATGCCTTGCTCTATGTATGTCGCTAACATATATTTAAAGGGCAAGTTACAATTTGTGAAAGTTTCTCAAATCTGTCATCTTAAAACAAATACCAGTCCTGGTATTTGTTTAAAATATTGTATCATATTGTAAATAAATATGAGGCTTTAGACTGATATTTAATCTGGGTTTACTTCCTGCCTTTGTGTTTTCCAATGTCCCCCTGTAATGGGAAAAATGTCTTTTATACTTGTTAGGGGTTTGTACTTGTTAAATGTTCATAATCAGATGTTATAGTTTTTGTGATACTACTTGACAGTTTTGGTGTTAGGACCCTTTTGTCACCTACGCTAAGTTTCCAAGAAGTGGAATGTGTGGTGACCTTTGTCCACGCCATGGCCACTTCTCTATTTGAAGCACCTTCCAGGTTTTGCAAAGGAAGTGTATCAGACACTTCTGCAGGTGTAAGATTATGTCAGATTAGTTTGATGATAAATCTGGGACATATAGTCTCTGCTTGCATTCTTCTACTTGCATGCGTTTTTATGAACCATCTTTTAGTCCTCAAAGTTTCTGAGTAAATTTAATATACCAGGCTGAACACCAATGTGTCGTCCTCTTTGTTTACCTTTTTCTACGATTCCTGCTTCCACACTTCTCCTGGTAAACCCATGTTTAATGTCACATTGCTATGAATTATAGGTAATTCCTTGAGGCAAAGTCTGCAGAAATACAGACGCATGGAAAGTGTTCATAAAGGGCTCAAAATGTCTGCAAGAGAGCCTCAAAAACACTCAACGATTTGACAGTAGGACAGCCCTAAACCCTCATGGACTTTGCGGGAACACGCCTCAAAGTCTGTGAGTCTGTGAGTGTGGAGATTGGGATTGGGCCTCTGTCTGTGTGTTTTCCCTCTGTTATTTTAAGGCTGTCTGTGTATCTCACAAAGGCTCTGCCCTCTACTGGACTCTATGGTAATAGCCTGCTCAGTTTGTTTCCTGCTTTATTTTTTTTGCTACCAGGCTTTTGTTTATTTTACCTGCCTGACTTCTTATATGGGTCTGAAACTATATCACAATGTTTATGTGGGAAAATTTGAATTGATAAACTCTGGGAACGTCCTGTATATAGATACGGTATTCACAATATGTAGCTTTGTATAGTTCATTTTTTTACATTAAATCCATCTCTGGAGGAAAATTAAATATCATTTAATTTCAAGGCTTTCAATTTCAATAAATAAAGGCATCATTATTATCAAAATTATGCTAAAGTGTATTTTCCTCTGGTCTTTAACCGAGCTGTTTCTTTAAGAACATGAATCACACAGTAACACAATCTCTTCCGCTGGATCTTTGCCAGTGCACACAACAGTTTGTAACTGAGCCAAAATGACTTCAACAAACCACAACATGTGTTCATGCAACAGTTACCAGTTGCTGTTTCTCATCACAAACCTCCACCACTTCCAACACCAAGAACATCCAGGCTGCTTTTGTCTACTCCGATTCTGCAACATATGATAGAAGGAAAAGGAAAACTTGGCTCAAGGATGTAATTGTTACTTACAATTAAAACCCTAAAAGAAAAAGTTTCAATGGCAAAAGTGAATTAATAAACAGCTCATAATAACTATATATATATATATATATATATATATATATATATATATATATATATATATATATATATATATATATATATATATATATAAATATATATATATATATATATATATATAAATATATATATATATATATATATGTGTGTGTGTGTGTGTGTGTGTGTGTGTCAGTTTTATTATGATGTTGACTTCGCTTTCCATTCTCTTACACAGAAAATACAAATGTATATCGTTGAATATAAGAAAGTAGAGATCATGCTGCCATGTGTAAAGCAGAAAAATACATGCACGTTCTAATTTCTTTTCTGAAATGTTACTAACGCTTTACTGCCAGTTTCCCACCTACATAAATACAGTTGAATAGTGTATTCCGGTTGCAGATTGGTAATGGCCAGGGGGAGAGTGTCCTGACAAACATGCAGTGGGAGCTGGCTCAAATCGTGGCAGCGGCAGCTAGTAGAGGCACTTCCTGTGGCGAGCTCAGCTGCCGCAACTTGCTGCAGCAGCTGAGCTCGAAACAGGAAGTGCCTCTACTAGCTGCCGCTGCCACGATTTGAGCTTGCCCTTTCTCCAAACATGTGCAGTTCAGCAATCATAGCCTTTCTTCTTGTTACTTACCTTTTAAATTCTCCTGGCAGGATGTTGTGAAGACATTGGATGATGGCCTTGTGCTCTCCGGAGTGTTGTAAGTATAACTGAAAGCTTTGGGCAGAAGCGCTATCATAACAAGTCGTCTTTGGATCCACAGCCATGACTGATTCCTGCAACGTGTTACACATGGCGGTTTAAATTCATACATATAGCAATGATTCATGCATGCAAAAAAAACAACTATTTAAAAAAAACTATCTTCCAAATCACTAAGGTAAGAATCAGTCGAACATTGTAAGTATTCACCAATTACCTTCAACACGCAGAGAGTAAGGACAGAGCGTTGACTGTTTCCTCACTCTGGTGCAGAGTTGCAGAGTAGCTCTTCCCTCACACAGGCTGGCTTATATACATTCATTGGGACTGTGTTCCAGTGTAGCAAGTTTTTAAACAAACACAATACAGGAGCCAACCACTGTTTGCCGTATTCCAATTTAGTGTGCCTTTTAACTAGCCTTAAACAAGGTGGTAACACAGGTAATAGACAGTCACAATAGACAGACACATAAGAGAGCAGATGAGGTCAAACTTTGTTTGGTGGCTGAATTGATTCTTCATGACCGTAGCTAAGTGGAGAGCAGGGCCTCCTTTCAATGAGAGGGTTGGCGGTTCGATTCCCAGCTCCTGCTCCACTAGTTTCATGTCAATGTGTATTGAGCAAGACACTTACCCCCAAAAATTGCTCCCGTAGCTGCGTCTACGGTATATAGACAGATACTGAATTGTAAGTCACTTTGGATAAAAGCGTCTGCTAAAATGACTGTAATGTAATGTTTGGTGAGGGACTAAAACTTGGAGCCAGGTGGTAACACAGGTAATAGACATTCTAGTATTAGGACTCAAGCAAAGGGCCAGAGTCTATAAAGTGGGGTGGGAAGCTCAACTGGGAACTTTTTTCCTGAACTCAGACACATGAGAGAGCAGCTGAGGTCAGCCTTTGTTTGGTGGCTGAATTGATTCTTCATGTTTGGTGAGGGACTAAAACTTGGAGTGATTGCTTCGGCACATCAGCCAAGAAACAATATTCCAGTCAAATGCATGCCTTCAGCTGGGGGAGAGGACTGTGTTCCAGTGTAGCAAGTTTTTCAACAAACACACTACAGGAGCCAACCACTGTTTGCCGTATTCCAATTTAGTGTGCCTTTTAACTAGCCTTGAGCCAGGTGGTAACACAGGTAATAGACATTCTAGCATTAGGACCCAAGCAAAGGGCCAGAGTCTATAAAGTGGGGTGGGAAGCTCAACTGGGAACTTTTTTCCTGAACTCAGACACATGAGAGAGCAGCTGAGGTCAGCCTTTGTTTGGTGGCTGAATTGATTCTTCATGTTTGGTGAGGGACTAAAACTTGGAGTGATTGCTTCGGCACATCAGCCAAGAAACAATATTCCAGTCAGCTGCATGTCTTCAGCTGGGGGAGAGGACTGTGTTCCAGTATCGCAAGTTTTTAAACAAACACACTACAGGAGCCAACCACTGTTTGCCGTATTCCATCTTAGTGTGCATTTTTACTAGCCTTGTCAACATAGAGTGACAGACCAGCTTTGTTCCTTGTTTCCATGGGATTGCAGTCCATTCTCACCAGATTGCCAAAGACTAAAAGTCTACAGCCATGCTAGCTTTGCTGCTCCATGAGCCTGTACTTTGAGGTAAATACTGACGTCAGCATGATATGTGTAAGGGGCTGAGGGGTAGGGTTGTTGCCAGAATCTATATTCCAGCCAGAAGGCTCCACCCACTCCTTCAGGGGAGCATTGAGGTCAAGTTTCGGATGACCCCAGTCACTTCTACCACACCTGCTTTGTAAGTTCTCATAGTTGCATCTTATCCTAGACAATTGTGTGAAATTGTCCTAATTAGCATATGAATTGAGTTATTGCCAGAAACGTGTCTTGTGAGGTCACGTTGACCAGTGATCTTTGACCACCAAATTTCAACCTTGAGTCCAAGTGGACCGTAGTTCCAAATTTGAAGAAATTCCCTCGATGTGATCCTGAGATAATGACGGACAACCCAAGAACATAATGTGTCAAGCCAAGACTGATGCCAGCCTGGAGGCATAAAGGCATACAAACATACATACATTCAAATGTAGAGGCGTATCATAGCAAGGCTGAGTCCCAACCACAGTGGCCAAAGGTTGATTTGGACGGAGCCCTTTGCTGCATGTCATCACCACTCTCATCCCTCCCTTTTCTGTCTCTCTACTGTTACTATCAAATAATGCAGAAATGCAATTTTTATAATTTTTTAGATGCATATGGATAAAAAGTGTATTTTCCTGGCTTCACATGAGCTAGGCTTGTAGCGTCACCCATAAGGTGAAGCAGCCATATATTGAACTAACTTCGTTCGCAGTCCATGTCACCGGGTTGCACTGCTGACCTCAGCTCAACGGTGCTAAGCCTGCTTGCCATCTCCGGTTGTGTATACTGCACACTGAGATAGATCATAACTCTGCCTCGAATACACGAGCTAGTACAATCTAACAAGGATTGAGTGTGAGGAAGACTTCAATACTTAATTTCTTCTTTTCTGGACATCTGTAAACTGGTCAAAACTGTTTTAGGCCCACTAATGTGGATACAACGTGTGCAAAACTTTATGGGTAAGGCTGGAAGGTAGGACATGACAGTGAGCATTTATATTTCCTTGCTGTAATGTTTCTGTTTGGTCTTACACAGGATTCTGACAGTGATGCCTGGGCACAAGTAGATGGGGACACCAAAGAATATCCCACAGGCGTCATCAAATTCACTACAGTTAAAAGCAGCTGTCAGCTGAAAGTAGGGGTGGTTCAGGATTGCCCACTATATTACCGGCTGCGCCAGGAAAAACGGGAGAGTCCACCAAGAACCAAGTTTGGGTCTAAATTGAAGAGCCATAGAAAAAACATACAACCAGTACATCTCGTCAGGATGCTCCTAAAGTGGTGTGTGCGCTGAACATCAAGAAAGGAGGTGTAACAAGAGTTCCAATGCAGAGGAGACACTGGACAACATTTTTTTTTACTTCCCATTAGGACCAGGCACAGATGGCAGGGAGGGTGAAGCCTCCTTGCTGACAAGTTTGAAGGGCCAGTTTGGAACAGCCCAGATGGAGGACCCTAATCTGCTGCCCGCACGCAGCAATGTCATGGAAATAGAGGGGAAACTGGCTCTAGGTGTGGGTAAGATAACCTATCCTTGTTTTACAATCAAAAATAGACTGTTGTACTATACTAAAGAGACAGAAGGCCAGAGGAGGAACTTGTTGGTTGTCCCAAAACAGTATATTTCCACAGTGTTGCACCTAGCCCACAGCCATGTTCTGGGGGCCCACCTCGGCTTTGAAGACAAGGCAGCGGATTGCAAGCTGATTCCACTGGCCAGGTGTGGTAAGAGCAGTAGAAGACTATTGTCGTACCTGCATTGAATGCCAAAGGATGAGCCCTAAACCCCATTTTAAAAGTCCCCTCATACCTCTCCCTATAATTGATGTGCCGTTTCCCCGCATTGCTATGCATTGCATAGCATTGCTATGGGCCCTTGGGGAAGTCCGCTAGGGGACATCAGTACATTCTGGTTATCCTCGATTATGCCACAAGGTACCCTGAGGCCATTCCCCTGAGGAACATGACCACCAAAACGATTGCTCGGGAGCTACTCCACTTGTTCAGCAGAGTTGGTATCCCCAAGGAGATGCTGACAGACCAGGGCACCCCCTTCATGTCCAAGGTAATGAAAGACCTCTGCTGGCTCTTCAAGGTAAAATTGTGCCCCTACAGGATACCCGACGGAAGAAGGTTAACTATTGAGCGAGAGGTCTGGAAAATGTTGGCTCTAGGGGTGATAGAAAGAATCCTACAGTGAGTGGACCAGCCCAGTTGTCCTGGTCCCTAAACCAGACAACACCAACAGGTTCTGTAATGACTTTAGACAATTAAACGAAATTTCAAAGTTTGATGCTTATCCTATTTCTATAGTAGATGAGCTGATTGATCGGCTCGGGGAAGCCCGTTTTTATCAGCACCCTGGACCTGACAAAGGGATATTGGCAGGTACCCCTGGCGGAAACCTCAAAGGAAAAGACAGCCTTCACTATATTAGCTGTATGACTACACTGTGCTGCCCTTCGGTCTGCATGGAGCTCCAGCCACGTTTCAGAGACTGATGGACAGGGTCCTGAAGCCACATCGTGAGTATGGAGCTGCGATGTGGTAATTCAGTGTCTCCTGGGACAGCCATCTGGTAAGGCTGGCAGCAGTCCTGGAAGCTCTCCGCAAGGCCGGCTAGACAGCAATGTGCTGGGCGTGACAATGTGAAGCCACAAGACCGCAAGGTGCAGGCGATCCAGGGCTGGCTATGCCCATCCACAAAGGCCCAGTAGCTCTGACCTCATACTACGGTCTGTTCATCCCAAACTTCTCTGCTGTAGCATCTCCCCACACAGACTTGACCAGAGCCTCAAAGCCACTCAGCGTAAAGTGGACAGAAGAAGCTGAACAGGCCTTTCAGGGCCTAAAGGGGGCCCTCAGTTCACAGCCGGTATTGTTGACCCCAGACTTCAGCCGGGAGATGATTGGGAACAAGGATATGCCACGGTGGAAAAGGAAGCTCTCGCCATAAAATGGGCACTAGAGTGCCTTCGGTATTACCTCTGGGGACGTCACTTCACTCTGGTCACCGACCATGCTCCCCTGGTCTGGATGGCCAATAAAAAAAAGACACGCAAGAGTTTAACTTCTCTATCATTCACAGAGCGGGAGCCAAGCATGGGAATGCAGATGCCCTGTCCCGAAGAGGCGCTCTATGGCCAATGGTCGACCCTTCAACGCCAGAACTGAAGGGGTGGGGTGTGTAAGGGGATGAGGAGTAGAGTAGTTGCCGGAATTTACATTCCAGCCAGAAGGCTCCACCCACTCCTTCAGTGGTGCATTGAGATCAGGTGTGGGATGAGACACACCTGATGTCAGGGAGATGAACAAAGGGCAAGTAGGGAAACTGAGTAGAGAAAACATGCGGCAAAAGGAGAAGGGTGGCTTCTCCCTACGATCGAGAGTTGAAGATCATTAAGCCCGGTAAGTCGGCTAGCGGCCCGGCGGATATAGTTTAGTTTGTGTAGTCGATTGATAGAGCTCTGAACTGAGCCACGTTTTCTGTTATTTTGTGTTGAGTGAAGTTTAATTAAAAACCTACAGAACTGACTACCTGCTGCGCTGCCACTAATTTCTGTGTCCTTGGTACTATCCTGTTACACTAAGCTACAATGCTAACAAACGGGTATAAGAAGAAAAACACTTCAGCAGCACATATTTGCCCACATGTTCAAAATGTCCCTGTGGTCTGGTTAATGATGGACAATTTCACTCTCTCCTAGAGGTTGACATTATCAACTCACTGCCCTGCAGAGAGGCATATTGGCTTCATACTTTGAACACAATCGAGCCGTTTGGCCTGAATAAAGTACTATTTGTCAATTGATTACGCAGTGCTGGTTGAAAGCATGCCTGTTCAGAACAGGCTGAATATGCCTGGTGTTGCTGCATGAGGCTTTCTCAAGAACCGCTCATAAAAACTTCACACTCAACGCTGCGCTTCCTTGGGTCCAATTCTAACTCATTGTTCCTTGAACTAACTTACAAAAGTTCCCCAAAGCAGTTAAAAACTAAAAAGCTAAAAACAGAATAATAGTTGCGGTGCAGTTTAAGAAATAAAATACAGTAGTAGTAGCAGTAAAATGCAGAAATTGATTAATGTCCTTGAACCTGGTTCAATCAAAAGCAGCAGCAAACAAGTCTTCAGTCTTGATTTAAAGGAGCTGAGGGTCTCAGCAGACCTGCAGCTTTCTGGGACTTTGTTCCAGATATGTGTTGCAGAAAAACTGAACGCTGCTTCTCCATGTTTAGTTCTGACTCTGGGAACAGAAAGTAGACCGGTCCCAGACGACCTAAGGGGTCGGGATGGTTCATAAGGTAGCAGCAGATCAGAAATGTATTTTGGCCCTAAACCATTCAGTGCTTTATAAACCAACAGCAGGATTTTAAAGTCAATTCTTTGTTTGACAGGAAGCCAGTGCAAAGACCTCAGAACTGGAGTGATGTGATCCACTTTCTTGGTCTTAGTGAGGACTCGAGCTCAGCATTCTGAATCAGCTGCAGCTTTCTGATTGACTTTTTACAGAGACCTGTAAACACAACGTTACAGTAGTCGAGTCTACTGAAGATAAATGCATGGACAAGTTTTTCCAAATCCTGTTGAGACATAAGTCCTCTAATCCTTGAAATATTCTTCAGGTGATAGTAGGCTGATTTTGTGATTGTCTTGATATGGGGGTTCATGTTGAGGTCTGAATCCATAACTACATCTAGGTTTCTGGCTTGGTTTGTGGTTTTTAACATCAGTGATTGAAAATGAGCGCTGACTTTCAAACGTTCGTTCTTGGTACCAAAAACAATTACTTCCGTTTTATCTTAGTTTGATTGAAGAAAATTCTGGCACATTCAGTTATTGATTTGTTCAATGCATTTGCCCAGCCCCTGTATGGGATTATAGTCCCCTGGTGATATAGTTATGTAGATTTGTGTGTCGTCTGCATAATTATGATACACACTTTGTTGTTTTCCATAATCTGAGCTAGTGGAAGCATGTAGATGTTGAACAGAAGAGGCCCCAGTATTGACATAGTACAGCATCTGTTGATTTCACAACAGATAATGAGCTGGTAACTGGATTCATAGAGCACCCAATTAAAATGCTACGCTAGACAAATGTTCTCATGGGATTAATTGCTGTGGAGCGCCGCCAAATGAATATGACCTAGATGTGTCAAAAATACAGTTTGTGGGCCAGAAGCACTACGTTGGCAACACAAACCTGTATCATGTGAATGAAGTCAGCCTTCTTAGTCATCTTTTTCCCTTTCCAGTGCTCTTCAAACTCAATGACAGTCATCTGGTTCCAGGTAAATTTGATGTAATCTAAACCTGGTTTCTGTGACACCAAAACTGCATCAACAGACACAAAACAGAGTTATGGAATGTAATGGAAACATCATTACACAATAATGTTACAACATCAAAAATCAATCTGCATTGTTACTACATGTTGCCTTTTGTAAATGATACATTTATATTTCATATAACAGGAAAATATAACATAACTCATTTAAATTATTACTTAAAATCCCTTGTATTACACAGTAATGTTAACACCGAAACATAATTTAGTTCCTACACTATTTTTTTTAGGCCATAATATTTGCTTGTCACATAGTTGGAAATAATGAATCTGTAAATAATTTGAATTGATATATATTGTATTCTCAGTTGTAGGAATGATCCTTAGAATGAAGAGCAGACTTTGTACATATTAGACATCTGCCAACATTTTCTATCCAGCATCAACCAAAATGCAAGCAGTCACTTTCCCTTGACATCTGTCATTGGAAAGAAAACCTTCTCCCATCTCCCACACAAGACTGGAGGTTCAGTGCAGATTATCAGCCAAAGAGTCTCCACTGGTGGTGCAGTTTATGTCTTCCAACACTCAAGCCATGGACCGGAAACCAGCTAATGGTCAACCAAGAAGGATGCCTGACGTTCCTAAAGCCATTCTTTTTGTCACACCTGTATGTCAAGCTGGGTTTTTGTCCTGTCTCCACGTTTGTTTTGTGAATTCCTGTTTTATTTTGGAAATTAACTCTCCTCTCGTTTCAGGTTCCTTGCCCTTCCTCATGTATCACCAGTCTGATTGTCTTCCCTGATTCCTGGTTGTGTCCACCTGTTCCCCCACTTCCCTCATGTGTACTTATAGTCTGCGTCTCCCCTTGTCCTGTGCCAGAGTGTCATGTCCTTTCGTCTTGCACACCCGCCTTATGCTATTAGCAAGTCCAAGCCATAGTTTTGTCTGTCCCGTTCTTGTTTCTTGTTTCCTCGGTAAGAGAGATTTTGTTTTGCATTTTGCCTTTTTGACCATTCAGCTCTTCGAGTTAAATCAGAGCATTTTTTATTTGTAGTTTAATACCTTCCTCGAGAAGTGATTTTTGGTTTGGCTTTTGACGTTTTGACTTTACAGCTCCTTGAGTTAAATCAGAGCTTTTTTAGTTCTACTTTGTTGTTTTCTTCTTTCCTCGCCAGAGCATTTTTATTTCTTTGTTATTTTTTTTCCTTCCTCGCTAAGAGAGGTTTTTGTTTCCAGAGATTTCCCTGTGCATTTTTTGTTGGAAATAAAAGATCGTCAGCTGAACCTCTACTCTGTGTCCGAGTCCTCATCAAGAGCTCCCTCCGTTACACTTTTATTGCTTAAACAGGGGTGCACTCTAGGTAGCAGTTAGCCTCAGTTTGTGGCTCTAATGCGAACACATTTGTATGGCCCATCTAAAGAAGAATTACACCAGTCAATCTTTTAAAATAATCGCTAAAATGTATAAAAGCAAGAAAAAACAGCATTTTCCTTTTTCAATTTGAATGGTTGATCTTTGAAATTACCGTGAATTTGCTTATTTCATAGAAATATTCAATCTATCTGTACAAACAGAGGTATTCTATAATTTTTCATGCTTATCCTTGACTTAAATGTCTTTATCAGAAGGTTATTGAAAGCTCCTCTTTATTGCAGAGCTACTAAAATACAATATTTTTAACATAAATTAATTGGAAAAAAAAACCTTTCAACTGTTGAATGTCTGTAATGAGAGTAGAGGATGAGATTTCGGACACAGCCATTGTGTTTTACCACTTCCAAAGAAAAACATTTTATTTATTGATAATGTTGGTTTACATTCCAATAAAAATAGGCTAAAATGGCTGAAAACTACTCCAAATGGTAAACTCAATCTTAGCAACAGGCACATATGCTGCACTTTTGATGAGGGTAAAGTAAATGCAAGAACAGAAAACAGAATGTATGAACCAATTTCCATAAGACACCTCAAGCATAAACAAGGATGCAGCTCCCATTATTGTTGATGATTACCCTGCCATCTTTTTCAGTGCTGCACTTGTTTCTGAGAAGGTCTAGAATCCCTGCTCTGATCTCTGGGGTGAAGGACTCGTAGAAGTTGTTTTTCGCTGTCAGGAAATTCAGGAGACTCTTTCCAGTCTGGCTGCTTGGATTGAAGCACTCGGTGATGTCGAAGGTGTTGGTAGTGGCGTGCTCCTCATATTTCAGACCCAGGCTCTTCAGGCAGGCAATAATCTCTGCTGATGAACGATCTGCGAGGCCATCGAAAGCGAGCCCCTTCCTGTAAGTCTTCCACAGGATGTCCCAGCCAGAGTTAGCTGGATATTATGAGATGAAATAATTAATTATATCCAGAAGAAATATATTGACAAATGACAACAAAACCCTGATGTTATTTTGTTACAGTCATGAGAGACTATTGGTCATCTGAGGACTGTATATAACAGTTAAGAGGGTTGGTAACCTCAACAGTCCTCAATGCAAATATCTAAGAGAGCTCCGTTCTTCCAGCACAAAATGAAATGAGTAAGTATCGGGCTGGGTAAATTAAATGAGATGCAAATTGATACATGTTTTGCTTTTCAGTAAAGATTAAGAAACAGGTTATGATGAAGAAGGGCAGGAAGCAGTATGGAAAACCTAGTTCTACTTACCTGCTTCAACGATGATCATAAGCCTGCCGTTGTTCTTCAGAAGGCTCTGGTAGAATGTGATGGTATCGGCGAGGTTATCCACATAGTAGATCATCTGTTAAGGAGAGAGTTGTTAATTAGATTTTTTGGATGATGCTTGCATCCATGTAAACCCACAGTTTGAAGTGTTTTCAAACACTGTAGTGTGCATTATATGACTATTTATAGCACTTATTGTTATGCACATTTGTTTGGTAGAAACAATTCTGCTGATATGCTCCCCACTGACTTCTAGCATCAGCGGAGGATTTAGAGGAAGCTAAATCCATCTAATTGCATACGCAAAGTGAGACCCATTCGTCATTACATCATTATTAAACTGAAGGTCAAAAAATAGAAGTCACAATACCTGAACCATGTGTATGAAGTCAAATTTCTTCATATCTCCTTTAGCTTTGACTTGTTTCTCATAGTTCTCACTGCTCATGAAATGCCAAGCAAATGGGATCTTCTGGAGGTTGGGGGTCTTCGCCACCAAAACTATAAGTTGTACATAAAGTAGTGCAGACAGTAACATTAAGAAACACAATATACACAGTGTATGACAACACCCTAAACACAGATTATGATCAGATGAAGACAACAAAGACACATGAGGAACAAATACACATTTGGAAATTATAAAAATACCTTTGAAGTTGTCTGTGAGTTGAGAGCTTCCATCCACAATGTCAGTAGTGATCGGGACAGTAGGGAATATAGACTGCAGCAGAGTAAGTATCTGGGCATCCACCTCCCCTGAAAGAAACCAGGAAATATTTAGACTTTGAAAACCCATTGCCTCAGTTTAATGCTGTTTTAATGTGAAAACCTCACGCATCAAAATACATTAGTTTGGAACATTGCAAACATTCCTGAAACTTTCAAAACTAATTTTCCTAACTTTTAATTTGATGTTTTAGATGATGCTTGCATCCATGCAAGCTCACAGTTTTAAAGTGTTTTTAAAACACCGTAGTTCTGTCAGGGACACGTCAGTGGAAACAGCATTATTATTGCTACAACTTTCTAAACTAATTTCAGGTGGACCTGTCATCTATATGAGGTCAAATGTGTGTCTATGCATGTGTGTGTGTGTGTGTGTGTGTGTGTGTGTGTGTGTGTGTGTGTGTGTGTGTGTGTGTGAGAGAGAGAAAAAGAGAGGCAGTGTTAGCTCCATAGTCTTATCATTCTGGATAAAAACAATGACTTTGATGTTGCCACAATGCAAACATCCATGTAAACTATGATCTTGATTAACCAACGTGTCCTCCTATAACCCACCAATGCCTTGCTCTGTGTTGCTAAGATTTAATTAAAGGGCAAGTTACAATTTGTGACAGTTTCTCAAATCTGTCATCTTAAAACAAATACCAGTCCTGGTATAAAGCATTTTTATTTTACCAGCCTGACTTATATGGGTCTGAAACAATATCACAATGTTTATGGGGGACAATTTGAATTGATAAACTCTGGGAACGTCCTGTATATAGATACGGTATTGACTAATATGTAGGTTTGTATAGTTCATTTTATACATTAAATCCATCTCTGGAGGAAAATTAAATATAATTTAATTTCAAGGCTTTCAATTTCAATAAATAAAGGCATCATTATTATCAAAATCATGCTAAAGTGTATTTTCCTCTGGTCTTTAAATCAAGCTGCTGCTTAAGAACATGAATCACACAGTAACGCAATCTCCTCCACTCGTGGATCTTTGCCAGTGCACACAACAGTATGTAACTGAGCCAAAATGACTTCAACAAACAACATGTGTTCATGCAACAGTTACCAGTGTTGTTTCTCATCACATACCTCCACCACTTCCAACACCAAGAACATCCAGGCTGCTTTTGTCTACTCCGATTCTGCAACATATGATAGAAAGAAAAGGATGTTGATCGAGGATGTAATTGTTACTTACAATAAAAACCATAAAAGAAAAAGTTTTATTGGCAAAAGTGAATTAATAAATAAACAGCTCATAATAACTATATATATATATATATATATATATATGTATGTGTATATATTTATATATATATATGTATGTGTATATATTTATATATATATATATATATATATATATATATGTGTATATGTGTGTATATATATATATATATATGTATGTGTATATATATATATATATATATATGTGTGTGTATATATATATGTATATATATATATATGTGTGTATATATATATGTATATATGTGTGTGTGTATATATATATATATATATATGTGTGTATATATATATATGTGTGTGTGTGTGTAAAGCAGAAAATACATGAACGTTCTAATTTCTTTTTTGATATGTTACTAACGCTTTACTGCCAGTTTGCCATGTACATAAATACAGTTGAATATTTTATTCTGGTTACAGATTTGTAAAGGCCAATGGGAGAGTGTCCTGACAAACATGCAGTTCAGCAATCATAGTCTTTCTTCTTGTTAGTTACCTTTTAAATTCTCCAGGCAGGATGTTGTGAAGACATTGGAAGATGGCCTTGTGCTCTCCGGACTGTTGTAAGAATACCTGAAAGCTTTGGGCACAAGCGCTATCATAACAAGTTGTCTTTGGATCCACAGCCATGACTGATTCCTGCAACGTGTTACACATGGCAGTTTAAATTCATACATATAGCAATGATTCGTGCATGCAAAAAAAACCCAACTATTTAGAAAAAAATATCTTCAAATTCACTAAGGTAAGAATCAGTCGAACATTGTAAGTATTCACCAATTACCTTCAATACGCGGAGAGTAAGGATAGAGCGTTGACTGTTTCCTCACTCTGGTGCAGAGTTGCAGAGTAGCTCACCCCTACCACAGGCTGGCTTATATACATTCATTGGGACTGTGTTCCAGTGTAGCAAGTTTTTAAACAAACACACTACAGGAGCCAACCACTGTTTGCCGTATTCCAATTTAGTGTGCATTTTAACTAGCCTTGAGCCAGGTGGTAACACAGGTAATAGACATTCTAGTATTAGGACCCAAGCAAAGGGCCAGAGTCTATAAAGTGGGGTGGGAAGCTCAACTGGGAACTTTTTTCCTGAACTCAGACACATGAGAGAGCAGCTGAGGTCAACCTTTGTTTGGTGGCTGAATTGATTCTTCATGTTTGGTGAGGGACTAAAACTTGGAGTGATTGCTTCGGCACATCAGCCAAGAAACAATATTCCAGTCAGCTGCATGTCTTCAGCTGGGGGAGGGGACTGTGTTCCAGTGTAGCAAGTTTTTCAACAAACACACTACAGGAGCCAACCACTGTTTGCCGTATTCCAATTTAGTGTGCATTTTAACTAGCCTTGAGCCAGGTGGTAACACAGGTAATAGACATTCTAGTATTAGGACTCAAGCAAAGGGCCAGAGTCTATAAAGTGGGGTGGGAAGCTCAACTGGGAACTTTTTTCCTGAACTCAGACACATGAGAGAGCAGCTGAGGTCAGCCTTTGTTTGGTGGCTGAATTGATTCTTCATGTTTGGTGAGGGACTAAAACTTGGAGTGATTGCTTCGGCACATCAGCCAAGAAACAATATTCCAGTCAGCTGCATGTCTTCAGCTGGTGGAGGGACTGTGTTCCAGTGTAGCAAGTTTTTCAACAAACACACTACAGGAGCCAACCACTGTTTGCCGTATTCCAATTTAGTGTGCATTTTAACTAGCCTTGTCAACATAGAGTGACAGACCAGCTTTGTTCCTTGTTTCCATGGGATTGCAGTCCATTCTCACCAGATTGCCAAAGACTAAAAGTCTACAGCTATGCTAGCTTTGCTGCTCCATGAGCCTGTACTTTGAGGTAAATACTGATGTCAGCATGCTATGTGTAAGGGGCTGAGGGGTAGGGTTGTTGCCAGAATCTACATTCCAGCCAGAAGGCTCCACCCACTCCTTCAGGGGAGCATTGAGGTCAAGTTTCGGATGACCCCAGTCACTTCTACCACACCTGCTTTGTAAGTTCTCATAGTTGCATCTTATCCTAATTAAAATGAAATTGTCCTAATTAGCATATGAATTGAGTTATGGCCAGAAACGTGTCTTGTGAGGTCACGGTGACCTGTGATCTTTGACCACCAAATTTCGACCTTGAGTCCAAGTGGACCTTAGTTCCAAATTTGAAGAAATTCCCTCAGTGTGATCCTGAGATAATGACGGACAACCCAAGAACATAATGTGTCAAGCCATGGCTGATGCCAGCGTGGAGGCATAAAAGCATACAAACATACATACATTCAAATGTAGAGGCGTATCATAGCAAGGCTGAGTCCCAACCACAGTGGCCAAAGGTTGATTTGGACGGAGCCCTTTGCTGCATGTCATCACCACTCTCATCCCTCCCTTTTCTGTCTCTCTACTGTTACTATCAAATAATGCAGAAATGCAATTTTTATAATTTTTTAGATGCATATGGATAAAGGTGTATTTTCCTGGCTTCACATGAGCTAAGCTTGTAGCGTCACCCATAAGGTGAAGCAGCCATATATTGAACTAACTCCGTTCGCAGTCCATGTCACTGGGTTGCACTGCTGAGCTCAGCTCAACGGTGCTAAGCCTGCTTGCCATCTCCGGTTGTGTATACTGCACACTGAGATAGATCATAACTCTGCCTCGAATACACGAGCTAGTACAATCTAACAAGGATTGAGTGTGAGGAAGACTTCAATACTTAATTTCTTCTTTACTGGACATCTGTAAACTGGTCAAAACTGTTTTAGGCCCACTAATGTGGATACAACGTGTGCAAAACTTTATGGGTAAGGCTGGAAGGTAGGACATGACAGTGAGCATTTATATTTCCTTGCTGTAATGTTTCTGTTTGGTTTTACACAGGATTCTGACAGTGATGCCTGGGCACAAGTAGATGGGGACACCAAAGAATATCCCACAGGCGTCATCAAACTCAATACAGTTAAAAGCAGCTGTCAGCTGAAAGTAGGGGTGGTTCGGGATTGCCCACTATATTACCGGCTGCGCCAGGAAAAACGGGAGAGTCCACCAAGAACCAAGTTTGGGTCTAAATTGAAGAGCCATAGAAAAAACATACAACCAGTACATCTCGTCAGGATGCTGCTAAAGTGGTGTGTGCGCTGCACTTGAAGAAAGGAGGAGTAACCAGAGTTCCAATGCAGAGGAGACACTGGACAACATTTTTTTTTTTACTTCCCATTGTAACCAGGCACAGATGGCAGGGAGGGTGAAGCCTCCATGCTGCCAAGTTTGAAGGGCCAGTTCAGAACAGCCCAGATGGAGGACCCTAATCTGCTGCCCGCACGCAGCAATGTCATGGAAATAGAGGGGAAACTGGCTCTAGGTGTGGGTAAGATAACCTATCCTTGTTTTACAATCAAAAATAGACTGTTGTACTATACTAAAGAGACAGAAGGCCAGAGGAGGGACTTGTTGGTTGTCCCAAAACAGTATATTTCCACAGTGTTGCACCTAGCCCACAGCCATGTTCTGGAGGCCCACCTCGGCTTTGAAGACAAGGCAGCGGATTGCAAGCTGATTCCACTGGCCAGGTGTGGTAAGAGCAGTAGAAGACTATTGTCGTACCTGCATTGAATGCCAAAGGATGAGCCCTAAACCCCATTTTAAAAGTCCCCTCATACCTCTCCCTATAATTGATGTGCCGTTTCCCCGCATTGCTATGGACTTGGTGGGGCCCCTGGGAAAGTCCGCTAGGGGACATCAGTACATTCTGGTTATCCTCGATTATGCCACAAGGTACCCTGAGGCCATTCCCCTGAGGAACATGACCACCAAAACGATTGCTCGGGAGCTACTCCACTTGTTCAGCAGATTTGGTATCCCCAAGGAGATGCTGACAGACCAGGGCACCCCCTTCATGTCCAAGGTAATGAAAGACCTCTGCTGACTCTTAAAGGTAAAATTGTGCCCCTACAGGATACCCGACGGAAGAAGGTTAACTATTGAGCGAGAGGTCTGGAAAATGTTGGCTCTATGGGTGCTAGAAATAATCCTTCAGTGAGTGGACCAGCCCAGTTGTCCTGGTTCCTAAACCAGACAACACCAACAAGTTCTGTAATGACTTTAGACAATTAAATTAAATTTCAAAGTTTGATGCTTATCCTATTTCTATGGTAGATGAGCTGATTGATCGGCTCGTGGAAAGCCCGTTTTTATCAGCACCCTGGACCTGACAAAGGGATATTGGCAGGTACCCCTGGCGGAAACCTCAAAGGAAAAGACAGCCTTCACTATATTAGCTGTATGATTACACTGTGCTGCCCTTCGGTCTGCATGGAGCTCCAGCCACGTTTCAGAGACTGATGGACAGGGTCCTGAAGCCACATCGTGAGTATGCAGCTGCGATGTGGTAATTCACAGTGTCTCCTGGGACAGCCATCTGGTAAGGCTGGCAGCAGTCCTGGAAGCTCTCCGCAAGGCCGGCTAGACAGCAATGTGCTGGGCGTGGCAATGTGAAGCCACAAGACCGCAAGGTGCAGGCGATCCAGGGCTGGCCACGCCCATCCACAAAGGCCCAGTAGCTCTGACCTCATACTACGGTCTGTTCATCCCAAACTTCTCTGCTGTAGCGTCTCCCCTCACAGACTTGACCAGAGCCTCAAAGCCACTCAGCATAAAGTGGACAGAAGAAGCTGAATAGGCCTTTCAGGGCCTAAAGGGGGCCCTCAGTTCACAGCCAGTATTGTTGACCCCATACTTCAGCCGGGAGATGATTGTGCAGACTGATGCATCAAAGGTGGGCATAGGGGCAGTACTCTCCCAAGAACTTCAAGGTGAGGAGCATCCCATAATTTATATCAGTCGGAAGCTCAACACAAGGGAACAAGGATATGCCACGGTGGAAAAGGAAGCTCTCGCCATAAAATGGGCACTAGAGTGCCTTCGGTATTACCTCTGGGGACGTCACTTCACTCTGGTCACCGGCCATGCTCCCCTGGTCTGGATGGCCAATAAAAAAAAGACACAAATGCAAAGGTAGGTAGTTGGTTCATCTCTTTGCAAGAGTTTAACTTCTCTATCATTCACAGAGCAGGAGCCAAGCATGGGAATGCAGATGCCCTGTCCCAAAGAGACGCTCTATGGCCAATGGTCGACCCTTCAAAGCCAGAACTGAAGGGGTGGGGTGTGTAAGGGGATGAGGAGTAGAGTAGTTGCCGGAATTTACATTCCAGCCAGAAGGCTCCACCCACTCCTTCAGTGGTGCATTGAGATCAGGTATGGGATGAGACACACCTGATCTCAGGGAGATGAACAAAGGGCAAGTAAGGAAACTGAGTAGAGAAAACATTATGCAAAAGGAGAAGGGTGGCTTCTCCCTACGATCGAGAGTTGAAGATCATTAAACCCGGTAAGTCGGCTAGCGGCCCGGCGGATATAGTTTAGTTTGTGTAGTCGATTGATAGAGCTCTGAACTGAGCCACGTTTTCTGTTATTTTGTGTTGAGTGAAGTTTAATTAAAAACCTACAGAACTGACTACCTGCTGCGCTGCCACTAATTTCTGTGTCCTTGGTACTATCCTGTTACACTAAGCTACAATGCTAATAAACGGGTATAAGAAGAAAAACACTTCAGCAGCACATATTTGCCCACATGTTCAAAATGTCCCTGTGGTCTGGTTAATGATGGACAATTTCACTCTCTCCTAGAGGTTGACATTATCAACTCACTGCCCTGCAGAGAGGCATATTGGCTTCATACTTTGAACACAATCGAGCCGTTTGGCCTGAGTAAAGTACTATTTGTCAATTGATTACGCAGTGCTGTTTGAAAGCATGACTGTTCAGAACAGGCTGAATATGCCTGGTGTTGCTGCATGAGGCTTTCTCAAGAACCGCTCATTAAAACTTCACACTCAACGCTGCACTTCCTTGGGTCCAATTCTAACTCATTGTTCCTTGAACTAACTTACAAAAGTTCCCCAAAGCAGTTAAAGAATAAGCTGTATACTACTTACTTACTGTGCAGTATTATTAGTTTCACTATCAATAGTAAATTGTTTTACTTCAGAAAAAAAAAGGTTTGAGGCAAGGCAAGTTTATTTGTATAGCACATTTCAACAACAAGGCAATTCAAAGCCTTTTTATGCTTCACATAAAATCAAAGCATCAAACCATAATGCAAAAGAAAAGGAGATTTAAAAACAAGAACATTAATTGAAACATTAAAAAGTCATTAAAACACTAAAGCTAAAAACAGAATAATAGTTGCGGTGCAGTTTAAGAAATAAAATACAGTAGTAGTAGCAGTAAAATGCAGAAATTGATTAATGTCCTTGAATCTGGTTCAATCAAAAGCAGCAGCAAACAAGTCTTCAGTCTTGATTTAAAGGAGCTGAGGGTCTCGGCAGACCTGCAGCTGTCTGGGACTTTGTTCCAGATATGTGTTGCAGAAAAACTGAACGCTGCTTCTCCATGTTTAGTTCTGACTCTGGGAACAGAAAGTAGACCGGTCCCAGACGACCTAAGGGGTCGGGATGGTTCATAAGGTAGCAGCAGATCAGAAATGTATTTTGGCCCTAAACCATTCAGTGCTTTATAAACCAACAGCAGGATTTTAAAGTCAATTCTTTGTTGGACAGGAAGCCAGTGCAAAGACCTCAGAACTGGAGTGATGTGATCCACTTTCTTGGTCTTAGTGAGGACTCAAACTCAGCATTCTGAATCAGCTGCAGCTTTCTGATTGACTTTTTACAGAGACCTGTAAACACAACGTTACAGTAGTCGAGTCTACTGAAGATAAATGCATGGACAAGTTTTTCCAAATCCTGTTGAGACATAAGTCCTCTAATCCTTGAAATATTCTTCAGGTGATAGTAGGCTGATTTTGTGATTGTCTTGATGTGGCTGTTCATGTTGAGGTCTGAATCCATAACTACATCTAGGTTTCTGGCTTGGTTTGTGGTTTTTAACATCAGTGATTGAAAATGAGCGCTGACTTTCAAACGTTTGTTCTTGGTACCAAAAACAATTACTTCCGTTTTATCTTAGTTTGATTGAAGAAAATTCTGGCACATTCAGTTATTGATTTGTTCAATGCATTTGCCCAGCCCCTGTATGGGATTATAGTCCCCTGGTGATATAGTTATGTAGATTTGTGTGTCGTCTGCATAATTATGATACACACTTTGTTGTTTTCCATAATCTGAGCTAGTGGAAGCATGTAGATGTTGAACAGAAGAAGCCCCAGTATTGACATAGTACAGCATCTGTTGATTTCACAACAGATAATGAGCTGGTAACTGGATTCATAGAGCACCCAATTAAAACGCTACGCTAGACGAATGTTCTAATGGGATTAATTGCTGTGGAGCGCCGCCAAATGAATATGACCTAGATGTGTCAAAAATACAGTTTGTGGGCCAGAAGCACTACGTTGGCAACACAAACCTGTATCATGTGAATGAAGTCGGCCTTCTTAGTCATCTTTTTCCCTTTCCAGTGCTCTTCAAACTCAATGACAGTCATCTGGTTCCAGGTAAATTTGATGTAATCTAAACCTGGTTTCTGTGACACCAAAACTGCATCAACAGACACAAAACAGAGTTATGGAATGTAATGGAAACATCATTACACAATAATGTTACAACATCAAAAATCAATCTGCATTGTTACTACATGTTGCATTTCGTAAATTATACATTTATATTTCATATAACAGGAAAATATAACATAACTCATTTAAATTATTACTTAAAATCCCTTGTATTACACAGTAATGTTAACACCGAAACATAATTTAGTTCCTCCACTATTTTTTTTAGGCCATAACATTTGCTTGTCACATAGTTGGAAATAATGAATCTGTAAATAATTTGGATTGATATATATTGTATTCTCAGTTGTAGGAGTGATCCTTAGAATGAAGAGCAGACTTTCTACATATTAGACATCTGCCAACATTTTCTATCCAGCATCAACCAAAATGCAAGCAGTCACTTTCCCTTGACATCTGTCATTGGAAAGAAAACCTCCAATCTCCCACACAAGACTGGAGGTTCAGTGCAAATTATCAGCCAAAGAGTCTCCACTGGCGGTGCAGTTTATGTCTTCTAACACTCAAGCCATGGACCGGAAATCAGCTAATGGTCAACCAAGAAGGATGCCTGACATTCCTAAAGCCATTCTTTTATTGCTTAAACAGGGGTGCACTCTAGGTAGCAGTTAGCCTCAGTTTGTGGCTCTAATGCGGACACATTTTTATGGCCCATCTAAAGAAGAATTACACGAGTCAATCTTTTAAAATAATCGCTAAAATGTATAAAAGCAAGAAAAAACAGCATATTTCCTTTTTCAATTTGAATGGTTGATCTTTGAAATTACCGTGAATTTGCTTATTTCATAGAAATATTCAATCTATCTGTACAAACAGAGGTATTCCATAATTTTTCATGCTTATCCTTGACTTAAATGTCTTTATCAGAAGGTTATTGAAAGCTCCTCTTTATTGCAGAGCTACTAAAATACAATATTTTTAACATAAATTAATTGGAAAAAAAAAACCTTTCAACTGTTGAATGTCTGTAATGAGAGTAAAGGATGAGACTTTGGACACAGCCATTGTGTTTTACCACTTCCAAAGAAAAACATTTTATTTATTGATAATGTTGGTTTACATTCCGATAAAAATAGGCTAAAATGGCTGAAAACTTTTCCAAATGGTAAACTCAATCTTAGCAACAGGCACATATGCTGCACTTTTGATAAGAGTAAAGTAAATGCAAGAACAGAAGACAGAATGTATGAACCAATTTCCATAAGACACCTCAAGCATAAACAAGGAAGCAGCTCGCATTATTGTTGATGATTACCCTGCCATCTTTTTCAGTGCTGCACTTGTTTCTGAGAAGGTCTAGAATCCCTGCTCTGATCTCTGGGGTAAAGGACTCGTAGAAGTTGTTTTTCGCTGTCAGGAAATTCAGCAGACTCTTTCCAGTCTGGCTGCTTGGATTGAAGCACTCAGTGATGTCGAAGGTGTTGGGAGTGGCGTGCTCCTCATATTTCAGACCCAGGCTCTTCAGGCAGGCAATAACCTCTGATGATGAACGATCTGTGATGCCATCGAAAGCGAGCTCCTTCTTGTAAGTCTTCCACAGGATATCCCAGCCAGAGTTAGCTGGATATTATGAGATGAAATAATTAATTAAATCCAGAAGAAACATATTGACAAACAACAACAAAACCCTGATGTTATTTTGTTACAGTCATGAGAGACTATTGGTCATCTGAGGATGGTATATCAGTTAAGAGGGCTGGTAACCTCAACAGTCCTCAATGCAAAAATCCAAGAGGGCGTCATTCTTCCAGCACAGAATTAAATGAGTAAGTATCGGGCTGGGTAAATGAAATAAGATGCAAGTTGATACATGTTTTGCTTTTCAGTAAAGATTAAGAAAGTTTTTATGAAGAAGGGCAGGAAGCAGTATGGAAAACGTAGTTCTACTTACTTGCTTGAACGATGATCATAAGCCTGCCGTTGTTCTTCAGAAGGCTCTGGTAGAATGTGATGGTATCGGCGAGGTTATCCACATAGTAGATCATCTGTTAAGGAGAGAGTTGTTAATTAGATTTTTTGGATGATGCTTGCATCCATGTAAACCCACAGTTTGAAATGTTTTCAAACACTTTAGTGTGCATTATATGACTATAGCACTTATCGTTATGCACTTTTGTTTGGTAGAAACAATTCTGCTGATATGCTCCCCACTGACTTCTAGCATCAGCGGAGGATTTAGGGGAAGCTAAATAAATGTCATTGCGTATGCAAAATGAGACCCATTCGTCATTACATCATTTTTAAACTGAAGGTCAAAAAGTAGAAGTCATAATACCTGAACCATGTGTATGAAGTCAAATTTCTTCATATCTCCGTTAGCTTTGACTTGTTTCTCATAGTTCTCACTGCTCATGAAATGCCAAGCAAATGAGATCTTCTGAAGGTTGGAGGTCTTCGCCACCAAAGCTATAAGTTGTACATAAAGTAGTGCAGACAATAACATTAAGAAACACAGTATATACAGTGTATGAGAACAACCTAAACACAGATTATGATCAGATGAAGACAACAAAGACACATAAGTCTTACCATCAACAAATTCAAGTCTGACACAGCCCCAGTCTCTCATGGTGTCCCCCAAGGTTCAGTAGTTGGTCCCCTCCTCTTCATCCTCTACCTGCTCCCCCTTGGAGACATCATCCGCCACCATAGTCTCCAATTCTACTGCTATGCTGACGACACCCAGCTTTACATCTCCACCAAATCCATCACCCCCACCATCCACTCCACCATCACCAACTGCCTCACAGATATAAAAACCTGGATGCAAGCCAACTTCCTCAAACTCAACAGCAACAAATCTGAAAAACAAACCCCACCACAACGTCTCCCTCTGCATTGATGGCACCACTGTTCCTGTCTCCACACATGCCCATAACCTTGGTATCATTTTTGATCAAACCCTCTCCTACGAACGCCACATTAATCACATCACAAAAACCACCTCCTTTCATCTCAAAAAACATCGCCCGTCTCCGCCCCTCCCTCTCCGCTGCCACTGAAACACTCATCCACGCCTTCATCACCTCTCGACTGGACTACTGCAACAGGGTGCGCATGCGCACGCAGCAACCGGCAGTGACAGTTTGCCGTCCTCGTGTTTTTGTTGTTTTGAATGTTTTTACGTGTCCTTTCTTAAATTAATCATTTGAGTGTCATTATGATTGAGTGCTCTTAGTGCTGCTAATCTAATCTACAATGGATCTTCTATATCCTGCCGCTTTGTGGATCTTGTTATATCTACTGCTTGTCTGCGACGTCAACGGGTCTGTCTACGGTGAAAGGACACAGTACACCAGAGATGTGCTGCTGCAACTGAACTTTGCGAGTTTAGCTAGTGTGACAGATGTCACGTTACAGTTACCGGACTTTATTCTGAGAGATTCTCATGAAACTTGTGGTGCAACGAGGGATAAGAAGAGGAAGCGGGGTTAACAAGGAGGCGTCAAACTACGCTTGAGGAAACAGCGGCTCACCCGGATTCCTCTGCCCTCTGTGATCATGGGGAACGTCCAGTCCTTGAGTAATAAAGTGGACGAACTCCAAGGAAATGTTCGGTTTCAGAAGGACTTCAGAGACTGCTGCGTCATGGCCTTCACTGAGACATGGCTCACTGAGCACGACCAGGACACCGACCTGTCCATCGACCTGTTCATCGACCTGTCCATCGACCTGTCCATCGACTTGTCCATCGACTTGTCCATCGACCTGTCCATCGACGGTTTTGGAGCTCCTTTTCGTTTGGATCGAAAGGCTGAAGTGACGGGGAAAACTCTAGGTGGTGGAGTATGTTTATACTTAAACAAACGATACTGCAGCTCTGTGACTGTCAGAGAAAGCATCTGTACACCAGATGTCAAACTTTTATCTGTATCGTTGCGTCCTTTCTACCTGTCTCCTGTCCAACCAGGCGGGATAAGACATTGGATCTTTGTTATGGGTCAGTAAAGAATGCTTATAAATCACTCCCAGTACCCCCACTGGGCTCTGCGAATCATAACTGTGTGCATCTACTGCCCATATATAAAACAGTGTTAAAGTGAGAGAAAGCACAGACAAAGGACATAAAAGACTGGACAGAATAATCTGTGCTCTGCCTACAGGAATGTTGTGATTGCACTGATTGGGACATGTTTAACCAGTCTTGTGGTTCTCTCTGTATCAAGTTGTTAAATGGTCTAGCAGGCTGATTAGTGAGTCACAGCTTAACTTGGAGTCCTTGTACACCAGACAGTTACAACGGATAACCGGCTCCATTTTAAAGGACGACTCCCACCCTTTGCACAGGGAATTTCAGCTTCTTACTTCTAGACGGAGGTATATGGTCCCATGGTGTAGAACAAAGCGGTATAAAAACAGTTTTGTTCCAGCAGCCATCACTCAGGTGAACAAATCATAGCAACAGTGCACAGATGCTATAGAAGCAACGTTTGTGTACGTATTTATTTATTTAATGATTTACTGATTTGTAGCCTTGTGTACTTCTATCATGTTTGTCTTGTTGTCTGTGTCGATTGTAATGTGTGTCGAGATGGATGCCTCACTCTCTATTGCAAACCAAGTCTACCGGTACAAATAAAAGTAACCTAACCTAACCTAGCATCCTGTACGGCTCACCCACCAAAATCATCAACAAACTTCAATACATCCAGAACTCAGCTGCCCTTCTGCTCTCCCACTCCCATACCAGAGACCACATCACCCCAGTCCTCCAAAACCTCCACTGGCTCCCCATACAGCAAATAATCCACTTCAAGATCCTCCTCATTACATACAAAGCCCTTCACAACCTCGCCCCTTCATACCTTTCAGACCTCCTGCACCGTCACACTCCCAACCGCAACCTCAGATCCGCCAACGCCAACCCTCCTTACCCCCCCAACTCTGTCCAAGCATCGGACCTGGGGGAACAGGGTATTCTCCATTGCTGCCCCCTCCCTCTGGAACTCCCTCCCCCAACATCTCAGACATTCTCCCTCACTCGGCACTTTCAAAACTGCACTTAAAACTCACCTGTTCAAATCTGCTTTTAACCTTTCGTGTTGTTCCTAACTGTTATGATTTTGTTCTTATTAGAATGGCTTTTATTGTTTAGTTTTTTTTACATGTAAAGTGCCTTTGAGTGCCTTTTATATATAAATAAAATGTATTATTATTATTATTATTATTATAAGGAACAAATACACATTTGGAAATTATAAAATAAAATCTCTCTGCGACAACCTGAATTTTCAATACCTTTGAAATTGTCTGCGAGTTGAGAGCTTCCCTCCACAATGTCAGTAGTGATCGGGACAGCAGGGAATGTAGACTGCAGCAGAGTAAGTATCTGGGCATCCACCTCCCCTGGAAGAAACCAGGAAATATTTAGACTTTGAAAACCCATTGCCTCAGTGTAATGCTGCTTTAATGTGAAAACCTCACGCATCAGAATACATTAGTTTGGAATATTGCAAACATTCCTGAAACTTTCAAAAATAATTTTCCGAACTTTTAATTTGATGTTTTAGATGATGCTTGCATCCATGCAAGCTCACAGTTTTGAAGTGTTTTTAAAACACCGTAGTTCTGTCAGGGACACGTCAGTGGAAACAGCATTATTATTCCTACAACTTTCTAAACTAATTTCAGGTGGACCTGTCATCTATATGAGGTCAAATGTGTGTGTGTGTGTGTGTGTGTGTGTGTGTGTGTGTGTGTGTGTGTGTGTGTATGAGAAAGAGAGAGGTGGTGTTTGCTCCATAGTCTTATCATTCTGGATAAAAACAATGACTTTGATGTTGCCACAGTGCAAACATCCATGTAAACTATGATCTTGATTAACCAACGTGTCCTCCTATAACCCACCAATGCCTTGCTCTGTGTCGCTAACATATATTTAAAGGGCAAGTTACAATTTGTGAAAGTTTCTCAAATCTGTCATCTTAAAATACAAACAAACAAAAATATTGTATCATATTGTAAGTAAATATGAGGCTTTAGACTGATATTTAGTCTGGGTTTACTTCCTGTCTTTGTGTTTTCCAATGTCCCCCTGTAATGGGAAAAATGTCTTTTATACTTGTTAGGGGTTTATACTTATTAAATGTTCATAATCAGATGTTATAGTTTTTGTGATACTACTTGACAGTTTTGGTGTTAGGACCCTTTTGTCACCTACGCTAAGTTGCCAAGAAGTGGAACGTGTGGTGACCTTTATCCACCCCATGGCCACTTCTCTATTTGAAGCACTTTCCTGTTTTGCAAAGGAAGTGTATCAGACACTTCTGCAGGTGTAACAATAGTTTGATGATACATCTGGGAGATATAGTCTCTGCTTGCATTCCTCTACTTGCATGTGTTTTTATGAACCATCTTTAATCCTCAAAGTTTCTGAGTAAATTTAATATACCAGGCTGAACACCAATGTGCCGTCCTCTTTGTTTACCTTTTTCTACGATTCCTGCTTCCACACTTCCCCTGGTAAACCCATGTTTAATGTCACATTGCTATGAATTATAGGTAATTCTTTGAGGCAAAGTCTGCAGCAATGCAGATGTACGGAAAGTGTTCATAAAGGGCTCAAAATGTCTGCGAGAAAGCCCTCAAAAACACTCAACGATTTGACAGTGGGACAGCCCTAAACCCTCATGGACTTTGCGGGAACGCGCCACAAAGTCTGTGAGTCTGTGAGTGTGGAGATTGGGATTGGGCCTCTGTCTGTGTGCTTTCTCTCTGTTATTGTAAGGTTGTCTGATTATCTCACAAAGGCTCTGCCCTCTACTGGACTCTATGGTAATAGCCTTCTCAGTTTATTTCCTGCTTTAATTTTTTTGCTACCAGGCTTTTGTTTTCAAAGCTCGCCTTTTGTTTATTTTACCTGCCTGATTTCTTATATGGGTCCACCTTTTGACATGAAACAATATCACAATGTTTATGTGGGAAAATTTGAATTGATAAACTCTGGGAACGTTCTGTATATAGATACGGTATTTACTAGATGTAGGTTTGTATTGTTCATTTTTTACATTAAATCCATCTCTGGAGGAAAATTTAATATTTCATTTCAAGGCTTTCAATTTCAATAAATATCAAGGCATCATTATTATCAAAATCATGCTAAAGTGTATTATCCTCTGGTCTTTAAATCGAGCTGTTTCTTTAAGAACATGAATCACACAATAACGCAATGTCTTCCACTCGTGGATCTTTGCCAGTTTGTAACTGAGCCAGTTTGTAACTGAGCCAAAATGACTTCAACAAGCCACCACATGTGTTCATGCAACAGTTACCAGTTGCTGTTTCTCATCACATACCTCCACCACTTCCAACACCAAGAACATCCAGGCTGCTTTTGTCTACTCCAATTCTGCAACATTTGGTAGAAGGAAAAGGAAAAGTTGGCTCAAGGATGAAATTGTTACTTACAATTAAAACCATAAATGAAAAAGTTTCAATGACAAAAGTGAATTAATAAATAAACAGCTCATAATAACTATATATATAAATACATATATGTGTGTATGTTTTATTATGATGTTGACTTCACTTTCCATTCTCTTACACAGAAAATACACATTATATATATATATATATATATATATATATATATATATATATACGTATATATATATATATATATATACGTATATATATATATATATATACGTATATATATATATATATATATATATATATATATATATATATATATCGTTGAATACAAGAAAGTAGAGATAATGCTGCCATGTGTAAAGCAGAAAAATACATGCATGTTCTAATTTCTTTGCTGATATTTTACCTTTATTTTATGTTACTAACGCTTTACTGCCAGTTTCCCAAGTACATAAATACAGTTGAATATTGTATTCCAGTTGGAGATTGGTAATGGCCAGGGGGAAGAGTGTCCTGACAAACATGCAGTTCAGCAATTATAGCCTTTCTTCTTGTTAGTTACCTTTTAAATTCTCCTGGCAGGATGTTGTGAAGACATTGGAGAATGGCCTTGTGGTCTCCGGACTGTTGTAAGAATACCTGATAGCTTTGGGCACAAGCGCCATCAAAAAATGTCGTCTTTGGATCCACAGCCATGACTGATTCCTACAATGTGTTACAAATGGCGGTTTAAATTCATACATATAGCAATGATTCGTGCATGCAAAAAAAAACTATTAAAAAAAAAAATCTTTAAAATCACTAAGGTAAGAATCAGTCGTACATTGTAAGTATTCACCAATTACCTTCAATACGCGGAGAGTAAGGACAGAGCGTCGACTGTTTCCTCACTCTGGTGCAGAGTTGCAGAGTAGCTCTCCCCTACCACAGGTTGGCTCATATACATTCACTGGGACTGTGTTCCAGTATAGCAAGTTTTTAAACAAACACACTTAACTAGCCTTGTCAATATAGAGTGACAGACCAGCTTTGTTCCTTGTTTCCATGGGATTGCAGTCCATTCTCACCAGATTGCCAAAAACTAAAAGTCTACAGCCAGCTTTGCTGCTCCATGAGCCTGTACTTTGAGGTAAATACTGACGTCAGCATGCTATGTGTAAGGGGCTGAGGGGTAGGGTTGTTGCCAGAATCTACATTCCAGCCAGAAGGCTCCACCCACTCCTTCAGGGGAGCATTGAGGTCAGGTTTCGGATGACCCCAGTCACTTCTATCACACCTGCTTTATAAGTTCTCATAGCTGCATCTTATCCTAGACATTTGTGTGAAATTGTCCTAATTAGCATATGAATTGAGTTATGGCCAGAAACGTGTCTTGTGAGGTCACGGTGACCTGTGATCTTTGACCACTAAATTTTGACCTTGAGTCCAAGTGGACCTTAATTCCAAATTTGAAGAAATTCCCTCAGTGTGATCCTGAGATAATGACGGACAACCCAAGAACATAATGTGTCAAGCCATGGCTGATGCCAGCGTGGAGGCATAAAAGCATACAAACATACATACATTCAAATGTAGAGGCGTATCATAGCAAGGCTGAGTCCCAACCACAGTGGCCAAAGGTTGATTTGGACGGAGCCCTTTGCTGCATGTCATCACCACTCTCATCCCTCCCTTTTCTGTCTCTCTACTGTTACTATCAAATAATGCAGAAATGCAATTTTTATAATTTTTTAGATGCATATGGATAAAGGTGTATTTTCCTGGCTTCACATGAGCTAGGCTTGTAGCGTCACCCATAAGGTGAAGCAGCCATATATTGAACTAACTTCGTTCGCAGTCCATGTCACCGGGTTGCACTACTGAGCTCAGCTCAACGGTGCTAAGCCTGCTTGCCATCTCCGGTTGTGTATACTGCACACTGAGATAGATCATAACTCTCCCTCGAATACACGAGCTAGTACAATCTAACAAGGATTGAGTGTGAGGAAGACTTCAATACTTAATTTCTTCTTTACTGGACATCTGTAAACTGGTCAAAACTGTTTTAGGCCCACTAATGTGGATACAACGTGTGCAAAACTTTATGGGTAAGGCTGGAAGGTAGGACATGACAGTGAGCATTTATATTTCCTTGCTGTAATGTTTCTGTTTGGTCTTACACAGGATTCTGACAGTGATGCCTGGGCACAAGTAGATGGGGACACCACAGAATATCCCACAGGCGTCATCAAACTCACTACAGTTAAAGGCAGCTGTCAGCTGAAAGTAGGGGTGGTTCGGGATTGCCCACTATATTACCGGTTGTGCCAGGAAAAACGGGAGAGTCCACCAAGAACCAAGTTTGGGTCTAAATTGAAGAGCCATAGAAAAAACATACAACCAGTACATCTCTTCAGGATGCTCTTAAAGTGGTGTGTGCGCTGCACTTGAAGAAAGGAGGAGTAACCAGAGTTCCAATGCAGAGGAGACACTGGACAACATTTTTTTTTTACTTCCCATTGGGACCAGGCACAGATGGCAGTTGTAGGTGTGGGTAAGATAACCTATCCTTGCTTTACAATAAAAAATAGACTGTTGTACTATACTAAAGAGACAGAAGGCCAGAGGAGGGACTTGTTGGTTGTCTCAAAACAGTATATTTCCACAGTGTTGCACCTAGCCCACAGCCATGTTCTGGGGGCCCACCTCGGCGTTGAAGACAACATTACGTACATTACATTACAGTCATTTAGCAGACGCTTTTATCCAAAGCGACTTACAATTCAGTATCTATCTACACACCGTAGCCGCAGCTACGGGAACAATTTTTGGGGTTAAGTGTCTTGCTCAAGGACACATTGACATGAGACTAGTAGAGCAGGAGCCGGGGATCGAACCACCGACCCTCTGATTGAGAGGCTGCCCTGCTCTCCACTTAGCCACGGTCACCCCAGACAAGGCAGCGGATTGCAAGCTGATTCCACTGGCCAGGTGTGGTAAAAGTAGTAGTATAATTGATGTGCCGTTTCCTTGCATTGCTATGGACTTGGTGGGGCCCCTGGGGAAGTCCGCTAGGGGACATCAGTACATTCTGGTTATCCTCGATTATGCCACAAGGTACCCTGAGGCCATTCCCCTGAGGAACATGACCACCAAAACAATTGCTCGGGAGCTATTCCACTTGTTCAGCAGAGTTGGTATCCCCAAGGAGATGCTGACAGACCAGGGCACCCCCTTCATGTCCAAGGTAATGAAAGACCTCTGCTGGCTCTTCAAGGTAAAATTGCGCACCTACAGGATACCCGACGGAAGAAGGTTAACCATTGAGCGAGAGGTCCGGAAAATGTTGGCTCTAGGGGTGATAGAAAGAATCCTACAGTGAGTGGACCAGCCCAGTTGTCCTGGTCCCTAAACCAGACAACACCAACAGGTTCTGTAATGACTTTAGACAATTAAATGAAATTTCAAAGTTTGATGCTTATCCTATTTCTATGGTAGATGAGCTGATTGATCGGCTCGGGGAAGCCCGTTTTTATCAGCACCCTGGACCTGACAAAGAGATATTGGCAGGTACCCCTGGCGGAAACCTCAAAGGAAAAGACAGCCTTCACTATATTAGCTGTATGATTACACTGTGCTGCCCTTCGGTCTGCATGGAGCTCCAGCCACGTTTCAGAAACTGATGGACAGGGTCCTGAAGCCACATTGTGAGTATGCAGCTGCGATGTGGTAATTCACAGTGTCTCCTGGGACAGCCATCTGGTAAGGCTGGCAGCAGTCCTGGAAGCTCTCCGCAAGGCCGGCTAGACAGCAATGTGCTGGGCGTGGCAATGTGAAGCCACAAGACCGCAAGGTGCAGGCGATCCAGGGCTGGCCACGCCCATCCACAAAGGCCCAGTAGCTCTGACCTCATACTACGGTCTGTTCATCCCAAACTTCTCTGCTGTAGTGTCTCCCCTCACAGACTTGACCAGAGCCTCAAAGCCACTCAGCGTAAAGTGGACAGAAGAAGCTGAACAGGCCTTTCAGGGCCTAAAGGGGGCCCTCAGTTCACAGCCAGTATTGTTGACCCCAGACTTCAGCTGGGAGATGATTGTGCAGACTGATGCATCAAAGGTGGGCATAGGGGCAGTACTCTCCCAAGAACTTCAAGGTGAGGAGCATCCCATAATTTATATCAGTCGGAAGCTCAACACAAGGGAACAAGGATATGCCACGGTGGAAAAGGAAGCTCTCGCCATAAAATGGGCACTAGAGTGCCTTCGGTATTACCTCTGGGGACGTCACTTCACTCTGGTCACCGGCCATGCTCCCCTGGTCTGGATGGCCAATAAAAAAAAGACACAAATGCAAAGGTAGGTAGTTGGTTCATCTCTTTGCAAGAGTTTAACTTCTCTATCATTCACAGAGCAGGAGCCAAGCATGGGAATGCAGATGCCCTGTCCCAAAGAGACGCTCTATGGCCAATGGTCGACCCTTCAACGCCAGAACTGAAGGGGTGGGGTGTGTAAGGGGATGAGGAGTAGAGTAGTTGCCGGAATTTACATTCCAGCCAGAAGGCTCCACCCACTCCTTCAGTGGTGCATTGAGATCAGGTGTGGGATGAGACACACCTGATCTCAGGGAGATGAACAAAGGGCAAGTAAGGAAACTGAGTAGAGAAAACATTATGCAAAAGGAGAAGGGTGGTTTCTCCCTACGATCGAGAGTTGAAGATCATTAAGCCCGGTAAGTCGGCTAGCGGCCCGGCGGATATAGTTTAGTTTGTGTAGTCGATTGATAGAGCTCTGAACTGAGCCACGTTTTCTGTTATTTTGTGTTGAGTGAAGTTTAATTAAAAACCTACAGAACTGACTGCCTGCTGCGCTGCCACTAATTTCTGTGTCCTTGGTACTATCCTGTTACACTAAGCTACAATGCTAATAAACGGGTATAAGAAGAAAAACACTTCAGCAGCACATATTTGCCCACATGTTCAAAATGTCCCTGTGGTCTGGTTAATGATGGACAATTTCACTCTCTCCTAGAGGTTGACATTATCAACTCACTGCCCTGCAGAGAGGCATATTGGCTTCATACTTTGAACACAATCGAGCCGTTTGGCCTGAGTAAAGTACTATTTGTCAATTGATTACGCAGTGCTGTTTGAAAGCATGACTGTTCAGAACAGGCTGAATATGCCTGGTGTTGCTGCATGAGGCTTTCTCAAGAACCGCTCATTAAAACTTCACACTCAACGCTGCACTTCCTTGGGTCCAATTCTAACTCATTGTTCCTTGAACTAACTTACAAAAGTTCCCCAAAGCAGTTAAAGAATAAGCTGTATACTACTTACTTACTGTGCAGTATTATTAGTTTCACTATCAATAGTAAATTGTTTTACTTCAGAAAAAAAAGGTTTGAGGCAAGGCAAGTTTATTTGTATAGCACATTTCAACAACAAGGCAATTCAAAGCCTTTTTATGCTTCACATAAAATCAAAGCATCAAACCATAATGCAAAAGAAAAGGAGATTTAAAAACAAGAACATTAATTGAAACATTAAAAAGTCATTAAAACACTAAAGCTAAAAACAGAATAATAGTTGCGGTGCAGTTTAAGAAATAAAATACAGTAGTAGTAGCAGTAAAATGCAGAAATTGATTAATGTCCTTGAATCTGGTTCAATCAAAAGCAGCAGCAAACAAGTCTTCAGTCTTGATTTAAAGGAGCTGAGGGTCTCGGCAGACCTGCAGCTGTCTGGGACTTTGTTCCAGATATGTGTTGCAGAAAAACTGAACGCTGCTTCTCCATGTTTAGTTCTGACTCTGGGAACAGAAAGTAGACCGGTCCCAGACGACCTAAGGGGTCGGGATGGTTCATAAGGTAGCAGCAGATCAGAAATGTATTTTGGCCCTAAACCATTCAGTGCTTTATAAACCAACAGCAGGATTTTAAAGTCAATTCTTTGTTGGACAGGAAGCCAGTGCAAAGACCTCAGAACTGGAGTGATGTGATCCACTTTCTTGGTCTTAGTGAGGACTCAAACTCAGCATTCTGAATCAGCTGCAGCTTTCTGATTGACTTTTTACAGAGACCTGTAAACACAACGTTACAGTAGTCGAGTCTACTGAAGATAAATGCATGGACAAGTTTTTCCAAATCCTGTTGAGACATAAGTCCTCTAATCCTTGAAATATTCTTCAGGTTATAGTAGGCTGATTTTGTGATTGTCTTGATGTGGCTGTTCATGTTGAGGTCTGAATCCATAACTACATCTAGGTTTCTGGCTTGGTTTGTGGTTTTTAACATCAGTGATTGAAAATGAGCGCTGACTTTCAAACGTTTGTTCTTGGTACCAAAAACAATTACTTCCGTTTTATCTTAGTTTGATTGAAGAAAATTCTGGCACATTCAGTTATTGATTTGTTCAATGCATTTGCCCAGCCCCTGTATGGGATTATAGTCCCCTGGTGATATAGTTATGTAGATTTGTGTGTCGTCTGCATAATTATGATACACACTTTGTTGTTTTCCATAATCTGAGCTAGTGGAAGCATGTAGATGTTGAACAGAAGAAGCCCCAGTATTGACATAGTACAGCATCTGTTGATTTCACAACAGATAATGAGCTGGTAACTGGATTCATAGAGCACCCAATTAAAACGCTACGCTAGACGAATGTTCTAATGGGATTAATTGCTGTGGAGCGCCGCCAAATGAATATGACCTAGATGTGTCAAAAATACAGTTTGTGGGCCAGAAGCACTACGTTGGCAACACAAACCTGTATCATGTGAATGAAGTCGGCCTTCTTAGTCATCTTTTTCCCTTTCCAGTGCTCTTCAAACTCAATGACAGTCATCTGGTTCCAGGTAAATTTGATGTAATCTAAACCTGGTTTCTGTGACACCAAAACTGCATCAACAGACACAAAACAGAGTTATGGAATGTAATGGAAACATCATTACACAATAATGTTACAACATCAAAAATCAATCTGCATTGTTACTACATGTTGCATTTCGTAAATTATACATTTATATTTCATATAACAGGAAAATATAACATAACTCATTTAAATTATTACTTAAAATCCCTTGTATTACACAGTAATGTTAACACCGAAACATAATTTAGTTCCTACACTATTTTTTTTAGGCCATAACATTTGCTTGTCACATAGTTGGAAATAATGAATCTGTAAATAATTTGGATTGATATATATTGTATTCTCAGTTGTAGGAGTGATCCTTAGAATGAAGAGCAGACTTTCTACATATTAGACATCTGCCAACATTTTCTATCCAGCATCAACCAAAATGCAAGCAGTCACTTTCCCTTGACATCTGTCATTGGAAAGAAAACCTCCAATCTCCCACACAAGACTGGAGGTTCAGTGCAGATTATCAGCCAAAGAGTCTCCACTGGCGGTGCAGTTTATGTCTTCCAACACTCAAGCCATGGACCGGAAATCAGCTAATGGTCAACCAAGAAGGATGCCTGACGTTCCTAAAGCCATTCTTTTATTGCTTAAACAGGGGTGCACTCTAGGTAGCAGTTAGCCTCAGTTTGTGGCTCTAATGCGGACACATTTTTATGGCCCATCTAAAGAAGAATTACACGAGTCAATCTTTTAAAATAATCGCTAAAATGTATAAAAGCAAGAAATAACAGCATATTTCCTTTTTCAATTTGAATGGTTGATCGTTGAAATTACCGTGAATTTGCTTATTTCATAGAAATATTCAATCTATCTTTACAAACAGAGGTATTCCATAATTTGTCATGCTTATCCTTGACTTAAATGTCTTTATCAGAAGGTTATTGAAAGCTCCTCTTTATTGCAGAGCTACTAAAATACAATATTTTTAACATAAATTAATTGGAAAATAAAACCTTTCAACTGTTGAATGTCTGTAATGAGAGTAGAGGATGAGACTTTGGACACAGCCATTGTGTTTTACCACTTCCAAAGAAAAACATTTTATTTATTGATAATGTTGGTTTACATTCCGATAAAAATAGGCTAAAATGGCTGAAAACTTTTCCAAATGGTAAACTCAATCTTAGCAACAGACACATATGCTGCACTTTTGATAAGGGTAAAGTAAATGCAAGAACAGAAGACAGAATGTATGAACCAATTTCCATAAGACACCTCAAGCATAAACAAGGAAGCAGCTCGCATTATTGTTGATGATTACCCTGCCATCTTTTTCAGTGCTGCACTTGTTTCTGAGAAGGTCTAGAATCCCTGCTCTGATCTCTGGGGTAAAGGACTCGTAGAAGTTGTTTTTCGCTGTCAGGAAATTCAGCAGACTCTTTCCAGTCTGGCTGCTTGGATTGAAGCACTCAGTGATGTCGAAGGTGTTGGGAGTGGCGTGCTCCTCATATTTCAGACCCAGGCTCTTCAGGCAGGCAATAACCTCTGATGATGAACGATCTGTGATGCCATCGAAAGCGAGCTCCTTCTTGTAAGTCTTCCACAGGATATCCCAGCCAGAGTTAGCTGGATATTATGAGATGAAATAATTAATTAAATCCAGAAGAAACATATTGACAAACAACAACAAAACCCTGATGTTATTTTGTTACAGTCATGAGAGACTATTGGTCATCTGAGGATGGTATATCAGTTAAGAGGGCTGGTAACCTCAACAGTCCTCAATGCAAAAATCCAAGAGGGCGTCATTCTTCCAGCACAGAATTAAATGAGTAAGTATTGGGCTGGGTAAATGAAATAAGATGCAAGTTGATACATGTTTTGCTTTTCAGTAAAGATTAAGAAAGTTTTTATGAAGAAGGGCAGGAAGCAGTATGGAAAACGTAGTTCTACTTACTTGCTTGAACGATGATCATAAGCCTGCCGTTGTTCTTCAGAAGGCTCTGGTAGAATGTGATGGTATCGGCGAGGTTATCCACATAGTAGATCATCTGTTAAGGAGAGAGTTGTTAATTAGATTTTTTGGATGATGCTTGCATCCATGTAAACCCACAGTTTGAAATGTTTTCAAACACTTTAGTGTGCATTATATGACTATAGCACTTATCGTTATGCACTTTTGTTTGGTAGAAACAATTCTGCTGATATGCTCCCCACTGACTTCTAGCATCAGCGGAGGATTTAGGGGAAGCTAAATAAATGTCATTGCGTATGCAAAATGAGACCCATTCGTCATTACATCATTTTTAAACTGAAGGTCAAAAAGTAGAAGTCATAATACCTGAACCATGTGTATGAAGTCAAATTTCTTCATATCTCCGTTAGCTTTGACTTGTTTCTCATAGTTCTCACTGCTCATGAAATGCCAAGCAAATGAGATCTTCTGAAGGTTGGAGGTCTTCGCCACCAAAGCTATAAGTTGTACATAAAGTAGTGCAGACAATAACATTAAGAAACACAGTATATACAGTGTATGAGAACAACCTAAACACAGATTATGATCAGATGAAGACAACAAAGACACATAAGTCTTACCATCAACAAATTCAAGTCTGACACAGCCCCAGTCTCTCATGGTGTCCCCCAAGGTTCAGTAGTTGGTCCCCTCCTCTTCATCCTCTACCTGCTCCCCCTTGGAGACATCATCCGCCACCATAGTCTCCAATTCTACTGCTATGCTGACGACACCCAGCTTTACATCTCCACCAAATCCATCACCCCCACCATCCACTCCACCATCACCAACTGCCTCACAGATATAAAAACCTGGATGCAAGCCAACTTCCTCAAACTCAACAGCAACAAATCTGAAAAACAAACCCCACCACAACGTCTCCCTCTGCATTGATGGCACCACTGTTCCTGTCTCCACACATGCCCATAACCTTGGTATCATTTTTGATCAAACCCTCTCCTACGAACGCCACATTAATCACATCACAAAAACCACCTCCTTTCATCTCAAAAAACATCGCCCGTCTCCGCCCCTCCCTCTCCGCTGCCACTGAAACACTCATCCACGCCTTCATCACCTCTCGACTGGACTACTGCAACAGGGTGCGCATGCGCACGCAGCAACCGGCAGTGACAGTTTGCCGTCCTCGTGTTTTTGTTGTTTTGAATGTTTTTACGTGTCCTTTCTTAAATTAATCATTTGAGTGTCATTATGATTGAGTGCTCTTAGTGCTGCTAATCTAATCTACAATGGATCTTCTATATCCTGCCGCTTTGTGGATCTTGTTATATCTACTGCTTGTCTGCGACGTCAACGGGTCTGTCTACGGTGAAAGGACACAGTACACCAGAGATGTGCTGCTGCAACTGAACTTTGCGAGTTTAGCTAGTGTGACAGATGTCACGTTACAGTTACCGGACTTTATTCTGAGAGATTCTCATGAAACTTGTGGTGCAACGAGGGATAAGAAGAGGAAGCGGGGTTAACAAGGAGGCGTCAAACTACGCTTGAGGAAACAGCGGCTCACCCGGATTCCTCTGCCCTCTGTGATCATGGGGAACGTCCAGTCCTTGAGTAATAAAGTGGACGAACTCCAAGGAAATGTTCGGTTTCAGAAGGACTTCAGAGACTGCTGCGTCATGGCCTTCACTGAGACATGGCTCACTGAGCGCGACCAGGACACCGACCTGTCCATCGACCTGTTCATCGACCTGTCCATCGACCTGTCCATCGACTTGTCCATCGACTTGTCCATCGACCTGTCCATCGACGGTTTTGGAGCTCCTTTTCGTTTGGATCGAAAGGCTGAAGTGACGGGGAAAACTCTAGGTGGTGGAGTATGTTTATACTTAAACAAACGATACTGCAGCTCTGTGACTGTCAGAGAAAGCATCTGTACACCAGATGTCAAACTTTTATCTGTATCGTTGCGTCCTTTCTACCTGTCTCCTGTCCAACCAGGCGGGATAAGACATTGGATCTTTGTTATGGGTCAGTAAAGAATGCTTATAAATCACTCCCAGTACCCCCACTGGGCTCTGCGAATCATAACTGTGTGCATCTACTGCCCATATATAAAACAGTGTTAAAGTGAGAGAAAGCACAGACAAAGGACATAAAAGACTGGACAGAATAATCTGTGCTCTGCCTACAGGAATGTTGTGATTGCACTGATTGGGACATGTTTAACCAGTCTTGTGGTTCTCTCTGTATCAAGTTGTTAAATGGTCTAGCAGGCTGATTAGTGAGTCACAGCTTAACTTGGAGTCCTTGTACACCAGACAGTTACAACGGATAACCGGCTCCATTTTAAAGGACGACTCCCACCCTTTGCACAGGGAATTTCAGCTTCTTACTTCTAGACGGAGGTATATGGTCCCATGGTGTAGAACAAAGCGGTATAAAAACAGTTTTGTTCCAGCAGCCATCACTCAGGTGAACAAATCATAGCAACAGTGCACAGATGCTATAGAAGCAACGTTTGTGTACGTATTTATTTATTTAATGATTTACTGATTTGTAGCCTTGTGTACTTCTATCATGTTTGTCTTGTTGTCTGTGTCGATTGTAATGTGTGTCGAGATGGATGCCTCACTCTCTATTGCAAACCAAGTCTACCGGTACAAATAAAAGTAACCTAACCTAACCTAGCATCCTGTACGGCTCACCCACCAAAATCATCAACAAACTTCAATACATCCAGAACTCAGCTGCCCTTCTGCTCTCCCACTCCCATACCAGAGACCACATCACCCCAGTCCTCCAAAACCTCCACTGGCTCCCCATACAGCAAATAATCCACTTCAAGATCCTCCTCATCACATACAAAGCCCTTCACAACCTCGCCCCTTCATACCTTTCAGACCTCCTGCACGTCACACTCCCAACCGCAACCTCAGATCCGCCAACGCCAACCCTCCTTACCCCCCCAACTCTGTCCAAGCATCGGACCTGGGGGAACAGGGCCTTCTCCATTGCTGCCCCCTCCCTCTGGAACTCCCTCCCCCAACATCTCAGACATTCTCCCTCACTCGCCACTTTCAAAACTGCACTTAAAACTCACCTGTTCAAATCTGCTTTTAACCTGTAAAGTCAGTTTCTTTCTTATTTTCGTGTTGTTCCTAATTGTTATGATTTTGTTCTTATTAGAATGGCTTTTATTG
The DNA here is from genome assembly GCF_023349555.1 of Cebidichthys violaceus. Lineage (NCBI taxonomy): Eukaryota > Metazoa > Chordata > Actinopteri > Perciformes > Stichaeidae > Cebidichthys > Cebidichthys violaceus. Next base: position 4,181,031 of record NW_027176274.1, on the reverse strand, counting down.
TTTAGTTTTTTTTACATGTAAAGTGCCTTTGAGTGCCTTTTAAAGCGCTATATAAATAAAATGTATAATTATTATTATTGTTATTATCATAAGGAACAAATACACATTTGGAAATTATAAAACAAAATCACTCTGCGACATCCTGAATTTTCAATACCTTTGAAGTTGTCTGCGAGTTGAGAGCTTCCCTCCACAATGTCAGTAGTGATTGGGACAGCAGGGAATGTAGACTGCAGCAGAGTAAGTATCTGGGCATCCACCTCCCCTGGAAGAAACCAGGAAATATTTAGACTTTGAAAACCCAATGCCTCAGTGTAATGCTGCTTTAATGTGAAAACCTCACGCATCAGAATACATTAGTTTGGAATATTGCAAACATTCCTGAAACTTTCAACCCTTTTGTCACCTACGCTAAGTTTGGTGACCTTTGTCCACGCCATGGCCACTTCTCTACTTGAAGCACCTTCCAGGTTTTGCAAAGGAAGTGTATCAGACACTTCTGCAGGTGTAAGAATATGTCAGATTAGTTTGATGAATAAATCTGGGAGATATAGTCTCTGCTTGCATTCCTCTGCTTGCATGTGTTTTTATGAACCATCTTTAATCCTCAAAGTTTCTGAGTAAATTTAATATACCAGGCTGAACACCAATGTGCCGTCCTCTTTGTTTACCTTTTTCTACGATTCCTGCTTCCACACTTCCCCTGGTAAACCCATGTTTAATGTCACATTGCTATGAATTGTAGGTAATTCTTTGAGGCAAAGTCTGCAGCAATGCAGATGTACGGAAAGTGTTCATAAAGGGCTCAAAATGTCTGCGAGAAAGCCCTCAAAAACACTCAACGATTTGACAGTGGGACAGCCCTAAACCCTCATGGACTTTGCGGGAACGCGCCACAAAGTCTGTGAGTCTGTGAGTGTGGAGATTGGGATTGGGCCTCTGTCTGTGCGCTTTCTCTCTGTTATTGTAAGGCTGTCTGATTATCTCACAAAGGCTCTGCCCTCTACTGAACTCTATGGTAATAGTCTGCTCAGTTTGTTTCCTGCTTTAATTTTTTTGCTACCAGGCTTTTGTTTTCAAAGCTCGCCTTTTGTTTATTTTACCTGCCTGACTTCTTTTATGGGTCCACCTTTTGACCTGAAACCATATCACAATGTTTATGTGGGAAAATTTGAATTGATAAACTCTGGGAACGTTCTGTATATAGATACGGTATTTACTAGATGTAGGTTTGTATAGTTCATTTTTTACATTAAATCCATCTCTGGAGGAAAATTAAATATTTAATTTCAAGGCTTTCAATTTCAATAAATATCAAGGCATCATTATTATCAAAATCATGCTAAAGTGTATTTTCCTCTGGTCTTTAAATCGAGCTGCTTCTTTAAGAACATGAATCACACAGTAACACAATCTCTTCCACTGGATCTTTGCCAGTGCACACAACAGTTTGTAACTGAGCCAAAATGACTTCAACAAGCCACAACATGTGTTCATGCAACAGTTATAGTTGCTGTTTCTCATCACATACCTCCACCACTTCCAACACCAAGAACATCCAGGCTGCTTTTGTCTACTCCGATTCTGCAACATATGATAGAAGGAAAAGGAAAACTTGGCTCAAGGATGTTACTTACAACTAAAACTATAAATGAAAAAGTTTCAATGGCAAAAGTGAATTAATAAATAAACAGCTCATAATAATTATATATATGTGTGTGTGTCACTTTCCATTCTCTTACACAGAAAATACATAGATATATATATCGTTGAATACAAGAAAGTAGAGATAATGCTGCCATGTGTAAAGCAGAAAAATACATGCACGTTCTAATTTCTTTGCTGATATGTTATTAACGCTTTACTGCCAGTTTCCCAAGTACATAAATACAGTTGAATATTGTATTCCGGTTGCAGATTGGTAATGGCCAGGGGAAGAGTGTCCTGACAAACGTGCAGTTCAGCAATCATAGCCTTTCTTCTTGTTAGTTACCTTTTAAATTCTCCAGGCAGGATGTTGTGAAGACATTGGAGAATGGCCTTGTGGTCTCCGGACTGTTGTAAGTATACTTGATAGCTTTGGGCACAAGCGCCATCATAACAAGTCGTCTTTGGATCCACAGCCATGACTGATTCCTGCAACGCGTTACACATGGTGGTTTATATTCATACATATAGCAATGATTCGTGCATGCAAAAAAACACCTATTTTAAAAAAAACTATCTTTAAAATCATTAAGGTAAGAATCAGTCGAACATTGTAAGTATTCACCAATTACCTTCAATACGCGGAGAGTAAGGACAGAGTGTCGACTGTTTCCTCACTCTGGTGCAGAGTTGCAGAGTAGCTCTCCCCTACCACAGGCTGGCTCATATAAACTCAAACGACCTTTTCGTTGTGTAACTCTTGAAAGATGAACTTTTTCTTTGTTCAGCCAAATGCAGCTGCGCTGTCAGATTCCTATTCATCGTGTGGCTATTTCGAAATTAGCCTTGTCATTAGTGGTTTACAGGGATCTTAGAGATTCTCAGAAATTAGTTTTAAATCTTTAGTTTTTGTGTTGTCATTGGTACAATCTCAGAGAGTTCAATGTGTTTACGGGGTTTATTTTCAATATTTCACTTGAATTGTTGTTTAAACACAGTCAGTGGTGCATTCGAGGTCCAAGTGACTGTAGCAGGTATGGTCAGTGGTCTACATTAAGAAGAGACTTAAAAAATATGCTTCAATATGGGATAAGCTGTGACAAACTTACAGAAAATGTTGAAAACTTTAATTTAAAATATTTTGCACTAGCAAAAATAATCTTCTGCTGAAAGGCTTGTTTTCACTTCCTTAATGGTGGTTTCAATTCTCCATTTCTCCATGGTTCATCATTTGGGAATATCTTCATACATTCAGTTGGTATGTGGGAAAGCAGATAAAACACAGTCTAGCATTAGGACCCAGGCAAAGGACCAGAGTCTATAAAGTGGGGTGGGAAGCTCAACTGAGCTTTCTTCCTGAACTCAGACACATGAGAGAGCAGCTTAGGTCAGTTTTTGTTTGGTGAGGGACTAAAACTCTGAGTGATTGCTTAGGCACATCAGCCAAGAAACAATATTCCAGTCAGCTGCATGTCTTCAACTGGGGGAGGAGACTGTGTTTCCAGTGTAGCAAGTTTTTAAAACTTGCTACACTGGAACACAGTCCCAGTGCATGTGCATTTTATTGTGTGGTTTGAGTCACCATAGCTTGCTGTGAGAAGGTACATTTGACTTGATTTGGTTTGTGTACAGTGGTGGTTTATTCATAATTTGCCTACATATTTTTAAATTTCTTTTACGCATAACTCTACATGGACCTCCCTGATGGTGCAGTTAAGCCCCACATTGTTTATTTTCTTTGATTGTTCATTTCTTTTGATTCATATATTAATTGTATAGTTTACTCCATCCCTCCTTTATTATAATCTGCATTTAGGCCTTCTATTGAAACTTACTTGTTGAGTGGAGACGAGTCTTCTTTTCCATGCATTGTCAATAAAATCAATATTTTTGGTATAGTAGTCTCTGGCTCCAGTTTCTTGTGGATCTTGTGCATTGAGTATCACATCGTCACAGGTATAACATTGCCCACTACAGCGTTGAGCTCTTCCAAGTTATTGCTGGTATCTGTAAAGATGAACAGTCAAATCATCATCTAAGACAGTCAACTGATTTACCACTCCATATCTGGGCGGTTCTCAACTCAGGCTTGCTAATTTTAAACCACTGTTTATAGAGAGAGACCAGATGAACAGGTTTGTGGAGTCACCTATGCATGGTTTTGGAGAGGCAACATTATCGACCAGCCACTGAAATCCCCCAGTACAAATTTAGTGGCATTAGGAGCAATGTTTTCTAACAAAGCCACAGTATCATATACTAGAGCTGAAGCAGTCTGAGTACTCGCCCTCAGATAACAGTAATGAACAGTAGTCCCAACTCCAGATAAAACAGTCTGAACTACAGGAAAATAAATTCAGTATGTTCACAACAATATGACTCTTGGAGTATGTTGTTTTTTGCACCATCTCTTGTCAACATAGAGTGACAGACCAGCTTTGTTCCTTGTTTCCATGGGATTGCAGTCTATTCTCACCAGATTGCCAAACCATGCAACACGAAGGGATGGAATAAGGAATTATCAATTGCGTCCATCCATGAAAACAATGTGCTGAAAGTCTGTATAATTCTGTTATATCTTAGAGGTAATACTTCTCCTTGAGTTCATCAACCAACTGCTGTCACATTTATCTAGTTTACAAGGCACAGTCTGTGGGAATGATTTTTATCACCAAAGAGCAACAAAAGGGTTTTTTGATCATATATTAGGTGAACATAGGCTAAAAAGACTAAATACTAGGCCTACTGCACATGGTATACTTAACCTTAGCAACAAATGGGCTGTACTTTTGACCAAATGGCATGGTAAGGTGAATGCAAGAAGAGTAATGAAAATATGTGATAATTTTTCCATAGAACATAATATACTCAAGCATAAACAAGTATGCAGTTTGGATTGATATTTAAATGCCATATCTTTCAGTGTCGTTTCTCAGAACATGCCTGCACTGATGTCTGGGGTGAAAGTGATCGCAGTGAGTCAAGAAATTCAGCAGATGTTCTCCAGTCAGCTTGGATTGAAGCACTCAGAAATGTCGTAAATGTTGGAAAGGAGTGCTTCTCATATTTCAGACCCTGGCTCTTCAGGCAGGCAATAACCTCTGCTGAGGATTGCCTTTTCTGGCACCGACACAGAGCTCCTTCTTGTAAGTCTTTGACAGGATGTCCCAGCCAGCGTTAGCTGGACAGAATGAGATCGAATGAGTCGGGTCGCGGTGGCAGCAGGCCAAGCAGGCTGACCCAGACTTCCCTCTCCCCTGCAACATTTTCCAGCTCATACTGGGGGATCCCGAGGCATTCCCAGGCCAGCTGGGAGATATAATCCCTCCAGCTGGGTCTTCCCCGGGGTCTCCGTCCAGTAGGTCGTGCCCGGAAAACCTCCCGTCCGGGAGGCATCCTGATTAGCTGCCCGAACCACGTCAGCTGACTCTTTGCAACGCGAAGGAGTAGTGGCTCAACTCCAAGTTCCCTCCTGATGTCCGAGCTCCTTACCCTGTCTCTAAGGCTGAGTCTGGTCACCCTATGGAGGAAACTCATTTCAGCCGCTTGTAGCTACAACATTTTCCTTTCGGTCACGACCCAGAGTTTGTGAATCCGAGGTTCAACAAATGGTTGTAGCCTCCTTTCCAGCACCCTGGCATAAGCCTTCCCCGGGAGGCTGAGTAGTGTGATACCCCGATACCCCTTCAGCATCTCAGGGCGGATCTCATCCACCCCTGGCGCTTTGCCACCAAGGAGCTTTTTGACTACCTTAGCGGCCTAGCCCCCCAGTCTTCAGGCGCTGCCTCCACGTTGGTCGGGTTTAGGAGTTCCTAAAAGTGTTCTTTCCACCGCCTGACGATGTCCCCCTCTGGGTCAGCAGTCCCTCCCCCCTCCCGCTGGGGTAGGCCCTGCTTTCCCCTTCCTGAGTCGTCGGATGGTTTGCCAGAACCTCTTTGAGGCCAACTGAAAGTCCTTCTCTATGGCCTCCCCAAACTCCTCCCATGCCCGAGTTTTAGCATCCGCGACCACCGCAGCTGCAGCCCTTCTGGCCTGCCGGTACCTCTCAGCTGCTTCAGGAGACCCCTGAGTCAATCAGGCCCGAAAGGCCTCCTTCTTCAGCTTGCCGGCTTCCCGTTCTACTCCCTCTGGTGAGGAAAGCCGTTCTGGTGTTCTCGGGTTGCCGCCACGACAGGCACCGATGACTTTCCGACCACAACTCCTAGCGGCCGTGTCCACAATAGAGGCTTTGAACATGGTCCACTCGGATTCCATGTCCCCAACCTCCCTCGGGATGTGTGAGAAGTTCTTCCGGAGGTGGAAGTTAAAGACCTCCCGGACAGGGTCCTCCACCAGACGATCCCTGTTCACCCTCACTACACGTTTGGGCTTGCCAGGTCTTTCCAGCTGGTTCCCCCGTCATCTGATCCAAGTCACCACCAGGTGGTGATCAGTTGACAGCTCTGCTCCTCTCTGCTCCTACTCCAAACTGTTGTTTGATGCATAAGCACAAACAACAGTCAGAGCCTTGTTCCCCGCAACCCGTGGGCGCATGGAGGCGACCCTCTCGTTCTCCGGGGAGAACTCCAACACAGCGGTGCTCAGCCGGGGGCTTGAGAGTATCCCCACTTCCGCCCGGCGCCTCTCACCTTGGGCAACTCCAGAAAAGGACTAAGACCAACCCCTCTCCAGGAGCTTGGTTCCAGAGCCAGTGCTGTGAGTGGAGGTGAGTCCAACTATATCTAGCTGGTAACGCTCCACCTTCTGCACCAGCTTCGGTGTCGTATAGTGTCATACTCCCAGCTTTTATAATTGTACATTTTATATTCTATTGGTCTCCTGACTGTTATAGGTAAACCTGACAGTTTTGGACAATACGGCATATTCCTATGCATGGTGTATTCCAGTGGCTATTACAACATCAACCTTGTCATTACAGTTGTCCATAGGCCAGACCAGATATCAGTATCTGAGGCTGCAAACCCATACACTGAATTATTAGGGTCAATATAAGTAATTGAATATGTGATAGCCTTTCCACGGGAGCAGCTTTTCATATTCATGGGACATTTTGTTATTTTTCATCACTAGCGGGTTTGCATAACATTCAAATCAACTAGATACTTCATAAAGGTTGTTTATTATAATAAAAGCAATGTGTTTGAATCTGTGTACACATTTTGTTGTTTTTGTGACGTATCAGCTATCTGCTAGACTGTGTCTCAGATCATCAAGCCTTGTGCATGGACTCTCGTTTTCCTTTGTCCATGCAGATGGAGCGCATCATTTCTTGCTACAGGCAATGCTTATCCTATATGTCAGATAATCCAAAATTTGAGATTTCTTGTAAATCAGCGAGGTGGGTCTTCAGCTTTGTAAAAGCTGTTTTCTTCCTGTTCATGTGATGTTACAGCCATTGATGGCGTGGCATGCAGGTAGACAATGTCTGTTTCTGTGAAATAACACAGATTGGGATCATGTGACAGGGCTGCTGAGTTTCTAACCCTGACTGGCTGATTATCTTGAAGTCCTCACCATTTTCAAAGCCTCCTACCAAAATATGTCTTCTCTGATGAGATTCTCAGTGGTCCTGTATCTCGTCTGTTATTGCTGACAAAGCTGCATAGTGAAGCTTTGCTCCCATTACATTTTCTGTAATTAGGAGCATTTGCTTCCACAAGAGCTCAGAAACATCACACATCTATTTTATGTGCAGGGACCTGAAGTGACTGTCGAAAAGTCGTATGAATGCCTTTCATTCTAATTGACGAGTTTTGCTCGTGACCCAAAAAATACAATTTTATCATCAAGGTGATAAATGTAAATTATTGAAATGCTGCATATAAAAGATGAAAAACCTAAAAAAGTACATATATTCTTACTTAACAGATAATTTTGCCAGTGCAAATTATTACTTTTTTATCACCAGAATATGTATTATTATATTGTTTACTAAGTATGTTACAGGACCCAAAACATCAGCAACCACACCATCAAATCACTTCCCTCCTCTGTAATTTTAGAAAAACACTGCCTGACCTAAAGTTTCATATATCTGATTGGCTAAGAGAATCCCCTGGTTGGAAAAAGATACAGCTTGCATAGAAACCTGTCATTTTAAGAACAGCTCTGCTGGTGTTTTCTTTGTGTGTGTCATGTTCTTGTAACTAAACAAGAATTCAGCATTACAATGCTGCAATGACATGCCACCAACTGCTCTATTCTTTGCGAGATATATTTTGGACCAATCTTTCAGCCAATCCTTTTGAGGCTGGATGATAAGCTGGAGTTTAAATGTGTTTAACTGCAATCAACTCAATGAATGACTCAAATTCACCTGAAGCAAATTGAGGTCCGATGTCTGTCACTACCTCTTTAGGCAATCCGTATGATGCAAATGGGTTTCTCAAAACCTCAACACATGTGCTGGCTGTGGTGGTCTGTATGAATTACCTCAGGCCAGTGAACACATGCATCCATAACAACCAGAAACATCTGCTGACTATCCTTTGCAAATTCAAGGAGCTGTGGAACTCTGCTAAATAGTAAATGGGTTGTACTTGTACACTTTAACACTACATGTCATCATTCACCCATCCATACACTGATGGCAAGGACTACCATGCAAGGTGCAACCTGCCCATCAGGACTCAACTAAGGTTCATACCAATTCACACACCGCAGGAACAGCCTGCGGGAGCAATTTGGGGTTAAGTGTCTTGCCCAAGGACACATCGACATGGACTAGCGGAGCTAGGGTTTGAGCCGCCAATCCTATGATTGAAGGACGACCCTGCTCTACCACTGATCCACAGTCACCCCCTGCTTACATATACATATTGTACAGATTCATCTTACTTTTAAACCACAATAACTTTTAAACCACAAAAAAAAAATGTCAGGCCTCAGCCAGACGTTCCAAATTCACTCACTATAGGTTTGGGTTTACCAGGTCTGTCCAAAAGCCTCACACTTAATCAGATCCAACTCACCTGCAGGTGGTGATCAGTTCACAGCTCTGCTTCTCTCTTTAATTAACTGAGTGTCCATACGACAGCACATCAAATGATACAAATTTGTATTGTATATATTAATATATTGATTGATGTACATGTATTTTGTGTATGCATTAGGAAAAATTCCACTAATGATTGAATATTTGTTTGTATTTATGATGAATCTATCATGTCATGACTGTTTTCGTGTTTTTCAGGAGAGTGGGCTTTTGGGGAAGACCTTGTATTTTTTATCAACTTTCCAACGTATGGGAAGTGTGTAGCTGCCTTCGTTGGTCATGGACTCCAGGAGCTTACTGAAATAATTTGAGTATTGAGACCAAGTCTTATTCTTAATTGTCAGAAAAATAAATATTCTAGTATATTACTGGTTTTACAAACATTCACACCTGTGAGTTGTCTGCTACTGTCTACTGATGAGCGGCTCCACTGGAGCATGTTTCTCATTCATACTTTCAGAGCAAACTTTTCACGAGTTGACCCAGGGGGCTGAACCAGAATTCTCTCTCTTTACCTCCCTAGATTGAGGTACAGTGGTCTCCCCCTTTTCATAAGAAAGGTTTCAAGGTTGTTGTGTATGTGGTGCAGTCAAGAGCAACCAAACAAACAGCATTAGCTGCAGCCAGAGTTATTACCATTTTACTGCAGATACCTCTGTCTGGGTGCTCATGTTTGATTTCTGTGTTATGTAGTCGTTTCAGTTCAAATAGTGGAAAATATGTTTTCAGTTTAAAATTGTACCTACATTTGTGTTTCCATGTAGCTTTCAACTTATTTTTTCATGTTCAGTTAAATTTTATAGTTTGTATTGCAGCGTTACAAGTAATTTCATGGATTGCTGCTGAGTGGAGGTGATCAGTGATCTACTTATATATTTTATTTGTCTTTGATCTGCCCATCTTTGTATTTCAGAGACAGTTACTGATGTTGCCCTCACGATGGCGCCAATACTTCATACATCAGTGATATGCCTGAAGACAAACAGTGAGGCCAGCAGCTACCATTGTGCCTGTGTTTATCTAACCAGTATATTGCACATGTCAATATGTAAATCTGAGAGACATGGTTTCTCATGGAATAATTACATAACGTGGTGTAGAGTGATCACACTTAATATAAAAAACTTGGTTCATTGATATGCTTAATTTTGCATCTATAAGCCATACTAGAGACTGAAAAAAAGGCTAAAAAGTAATTGATGTGGAAAGAAATAATGAAACAAATATCAATTAAGTGAAACTGCTTTATCTTCCAGTCAATTTGTTCAGTACAGTTTGCCACCATCTTTATGCCTCTTATGTTAAAAAACATTTGTCATTTATGTCCATTTTATTTGTGTGTATTTTGACTGTTAAAACTTTTAACAACAATACATATGGAAATGGGACTAGATTAAATAATTATAAATGAAAATGTTTGTCATGTTAATTCTACAACAGCTACAATGCAAGACAGAAAGGCCAGCATAAACAGGTCCGATAATTCTATTTGTCTAATCACGTTCTCTCATTGATGTAAATGTAAATGAAACCATTTCAATACATAACATTCAAAGGCAAAGACACAGAATCCAGGAACTCCCACAGGAGTGTCCATTTTATCAAACTTAACTGCTCAATCTCCATGGAAAATTAAACCTTCAATTTTACATTTATCTTCACACTTCCAAAGTAATTGTATCCAATGGGAGCAATAGTATGATAGGGTTGGTAGCGCAGCCTGCCAGCTGTAGCCCATTAAAAATGCTATCATGATGGAATATAAGGCTGATGTCTGAAGCTAATCAAAACTCTGAACTTTCCATTTTGTGGCTCATGACACTAAAACAAAATGTATTTAAAAAAAAGAAGCAAAATCAATCCATTTTCATTTTGCACAAGCACAGATGAAATCAAGAAATAATACTGTTATCAACCTACGAAAGTTACTGTTCTAGGAAAACAGAACTGATCATGTAAAACAAGGCATTTCCCAGAGGCTAAAAACTTACTTACATACGGTAAATTATACACAATTTGAAACACCCTTAAGACTACAAGTATGTTGTTCAGCTGCAAATTTCACATTTACTATATGAACTGCTTGTTTTTAAGTAAGCTGATCTATGACTATCACTCCAAGGTTGTTGTTAAAGATAACTTTACCGTTGGACTCCACACTACAGTCTGGGTGCCTGAGTAACTCTAAAACACCAGCTTTCAGTTCAGATGAGGCTGTCTTACTGAAGTCCAGCACCTCAGTGAGAAAATCAAGCAGAAGCTCTCCCTTCTCATCCCTCTTGGTGAAACACTCGGTGATATCCATTTGAGATGGCAGTTCGTAGCTCTGGTAGCTCACCCCCTTTGCGTCCAGGAGGCTTTTGATGTCTCCAGTGGTCACACACTGACTTATCTCTGTGTTACAGAGTTGATTCCTGTAGGTCCGCCACAGCTTTTCCCAACCACTCTCACCTGGAAAAGATGACATGAAAACAAGACTAAAAGTCTACAGCCAAGTTAGCTTAGCTGCTCCATGAGCCTGTACTTTGGCACAGCTGTGCTTTGAGGAAAATGCTGATGTCAGCATGCTAAGATACAAAGACAATGCTAACAAACAGGTATAAGAAGAAAAACACTTCAGCAGCACACATTTGCCCACATGTTCAAAATGTCCCTGTGGTCTATGATGGACAATCTCACTCTCTCCTAGAGGTTGACATTATCAACTCACTGCTCTGCAGAGAGGCATATTGGCTTCATACTTTGAACACAATTGAGCCGTTTGGCCTGAATAAAGTACTATATTTCTCATGTTTCGTCAATTGATTACACACTGTGCAGTGCTGGTTGAAAACTTGCCTGTTCAGAACAGGCTGAATACAACGCCTGTGGTGTTACTGAATGCAGCTTTCTCAAGAACCGCTCATAAAAGCAACGCTGCGCTTCCTTGGGTCCAATTCTAACTCATTGTTCCTTGAACTAACTTACAAAAGTTCCCCAAAGCAGGTAAAAAATAAGCTGTATACTACTTACTTACTGTGCAGTGCGGTATTATTAGTTTCACTATTGATAGTTAATAGTTTTACTTCAGAAAAAAAGGTTTGAGGAGCCTTTTTCTACCACTTGCAATACCAACATTCTCAGTTAGAGAAAGGGTGAATACTAAATCAAGTTGACGTTTGCTTGGGGCTCTCCAGCTACAAAATCCACCCCTTAAAAATCAAACCCAAGTGGCAGTTAATCAGTCAGAAACATATGTGAAATACATTTAGCAGACGTCATTCTCAAATAGGTATATTAGTCACTTGCTTACAACCATTGCGGTTAAAAGTAGAGCATGGATTTATTGGAGCTAGAGCTAGCAAAGTACATCTACTCAATAAATCCAAAGTTATAAGTTAGTTGTGCTGGGCGGTATACCGGTTGAACCGGTATACCGGTTCAACCGGTATACCGGTTTTAATTTCCCGTATGATATGAATTTCTCACACATCGCCATACCGGTGCATAGCCGAAACAACTGCTGTCACTCTTCAACAGGGAGCTAAATACATTGTTCGCCGCTGTGGGTGCTGTGGTCGAAGCTAGTTGTCTTAAGTGTATTGAGAGGGAACCCTAATCATGGTTATAACTTTATAACACAACAATTAACAACCCACAACTAACTCTCTTTAACAGGGCAAAACACCACAACACAACAGTTTGTGACACATAAACAATTTGTAACGCTAATAATTGTACATTTATAAAATTTCACCGCCGAACGGCATGCTGGGTACAGCTCGCTAGCTAGCCCGTTAGCTAGTCTGTTAACAGCTGGGAGAGGCACCTTTCACTATTGTAACTTTACATGAAAGAACAGAAAAGAGCGATGCAGGATTAACAAAGAGAGACCGGAGATGCACCAATAGAGTTTGGAAGTGTTTTGGTTTTAAAAAATCTGACGTTTTGCGAGTTTGGAGCCACTGTTGATGCCGTTGGTGGTAACACGAGCAACTTATCACCTCAGCAGAAAACGTGAGTTATTTTTTGTGTGTAATAGATGCAATCTGAAATTTACAAAAAACTGCAAACCTATCTACGTCATGTTTTTATGTTTGTTAAATTCTCAGTAGCAATAACTAAATGATATGCATATTACAAACAAAACACTGCTTTTTTTGGTATTTTGGTCAGACAAACGCAACGCTGATTAGCGTGTAATATGTGTGGTATTTGTTATAAATGTGCGTTGGTACATAGAGTGTAATAAGAAGCTGTACTTGGAGGGCCTTAGGACCCAGGGGAATGTAGGTGAAGGAAGCAGAAAGAGACGGAAGACATGCCACACAAACAGCTGTTCACCGCTAGCTGCCGGCCGATTGGCCGGACGGTTCTTGTGTTAAAAATGTCCGCTTTAATAATTAAATGCTCAATAAAATAATTTTCTGCGTGAATTAGTTAATGCGTGAACGCAATAAAAAAAATAACGTGATATAACGTGAAACCGCCAGAATCTTACAAAATACCGTGATACACATTTTTGGTCATACCGCCCAGCACTATAAGTTAGTTTGGCAAAAACGTAGACAATTTGAGTTGCAATGGCAAAATGGCGCTGTTCATGTTTAAGCTATCCGCTCGTGCTCATTGGCTCCAGGGAACTGAAGAAAAGTTCAGTAGCAACATTCTCTTGCATTCATGCAGCGTTAGCAGGCTATATTCAGGATCCAGCAGAAACATGTATTGCAATGCTTGTTTATTCAAAGTCTCCAAATTACATTGAATTCTACAAAGTATTTCATGGGGTCTTAGTTTAACGTTTTAGCATGCTAGCATTTGCTAATTTGCACTAAACACATAAGTACGGCTGAGACTGATGGGAATGTCATTAGTCTTGCAGGTATTTACTTGTAAACTAAAGTAAAGACATGTGGACCTAGTTGTGGCTCTAGAGGAAGTGCCAATGGATCATCAAAGTCATTAACATACATAATATAACAACTATTGGTGCAATCAGATCCACATTCTGAATGTTGAGATACTGGTTTAGTAAAAACTTTGCCCTGTTGGGAGGTGCCAGAGGAAAAGCCATAGGATCACAAAAGTCAGTAGGATTCATCTTCTGTGAACCATGTATCATGTATGTAGTATTTTTTTTAGGTAGAATACATTGTTGGTTAGAATACATCAACAGGTTTTCATCCCTATATGTACTAGATGTATCAGCAGTAGACATACTGGCTCAATGCAGATCAAAAGAAAGAAAATGTCTTGAGTTTGAGATAAAATCCACCCACTTACCAGACACTAGAATGAGAAGAAGCTTCCCATTCTTGTCCAGGAGACTCCTGAAGAAGCTCATGGTAGCCCCAGGATCCTTCACATAGTACAGCATCTGTCGATTTCACAACAGATAATGAGCTGGTAACTGGATTCATAGAGCACCCAATTAAAACACTATGCTAGACGAATGTTCTAATGGAATTAATTGCTGCGGAGCGCCGCCAAATGAATATGACCTAGATGTGTCAAAAATACAGTTTGTGGGCCAGAAGCACTACGTTGGCAACACAAACCTGTATCATGTGAATGAAGTCAGCCTTCTTAGTCATCTTTTTCCCTTTCCAGTGCTCCTCAAACTCAATGGCAGTCATCTGGTTCCAGGTAAATTTGATGTAATCTAAACCTGGTTTCTGTGACACCAAAACTGCATCAACAGACACAAAACAGAGTTATGGAATGTAGTGGAAACATCATTACACAATAATGTGACAACATCAAAAATCAATCTGCATTGTTACATGCTGCCTTGTGTAAATGATACATTTCGATTTCATATAACAGGAAAATATAGCATAACTAATTTAAATTATTACTTAAAATCCCTTGTATTACACAGTAATGTTAACACCGAAACATATTTTAGTTCCTACACTATTTTTTTTAGGCCATAACATTTGCTTGTCACATAGTTGGAAATAATGAATCTGTAAATAATTTGTATTTATATATATTTTATTCTCAGTTGTAGGAGTGATCCTTAGAATGAAGAGTAGACTTTCTACATATTAGACATCTGCCAACATCTTCTCTCCAGCATCAACCAAAATGCAAGCAGGAGAACACACTTTCCCTTGACATCTGTCATTGGAAAGAAAACCTTCTCCCATCTCCCACACAGGACTGGAGGTTCAGTGCAGGTTATCAGCCAAAGAGTCTCCACTGGCGGTGCAGTTTATGTCTTCCAACACTCAAGCCATGGACCGGAAACCAGCTAATGGTCAGCCAAGAAGGATGCCTGACGTTCCTAAAGCCATTCTTTTATTGTTTAAACAGGGGTGCACTCTAGGTAGCAGTTAGCCTCAGTTTGTGGCTCTAATGCGAACACATTTTTATGGCCCATCTAAAGAAGAATTACACTATTCAACCTCTTAAAATAATCGCTAAAATGTATAAAAGCAAGAAATAACAGCATATTTCCTTTTTCAATTTGAATGGTTGATCTTTGAAATTACCATGAATTTGCTTTTTTCATAGAAATATTCAATCCATCTGTACAAACAGAGGTATTCCGTAATTTTTCATGCTTATCCTTGACTTAAATGTCTTTATCAGAAGGTTATTGAAAGCTCCTCTTTATTGCAGAGCTACTAAAATACAATATTTTTAACATAAATGAATTGAACTGTTGAATGTCTGTCATGAGAGTAGAGCATGAGATTTCGGACACAGCCATTGTGTTTTACCACTTCCAAAGAAAAACATTTTATTTATTGATAATGTTGGTTTACATACAGACAAAATTAGGAGAAAATAGGCTCAACCGACTGAAAACTACTGCAAATGGTAAACTCAATCTTAGCAAAGGCACATTATGCTGCACTTTTGATTAGGGTGAAGTGAATGCAAGAACAGAAGACAGAATGTATGAACCAATTTCCATAGGACACCTCAAGCATAAACAAGGATGCAGCTCAAATTACTGTTGAAGATTACCCTGCCATCTTTTTCAGTGCTGCATTTGTTTCTGAGAAGGTCTAGAATCCCTGCTCTGATCTCTGGGGTAAAGGACTCATAGAAGTTGTTTTTCGCTGTCATGAAATTCAGCAGACTCTTTCCAGTCTGGCTGCTTGGATTGAAGCACTCGGTGATATCGAAGGTGTTGGGAGTGGCATGCTCCTCATATTTCAGACCCAGGCTCTTCAGGCAGGCAATAACCTCTGCTGATGAGCGGTAATCTGTGATGGTATCGACGGCGAGCTCCTTCTTGTAAGTCTTCCACAGGATATCCCAGCCAGAGTTAGCTGGATATTATGAGATGAAATAATGAATTAAATCCAGAAGAAAGATATTGACAAACGACAACAAAACCCTGATGTTATTTTGTTACAGTCATGAGAGACTATTGGTCAAAATGAAATGAGTAAGTATCGGGCTGGATAAATGAAGTGAGATGCAAATTGATAGATGTTTTGCTTTTCAGTAAAGATTAAGAAACGGGTTATGATGAAGAAGGGCAGGATGCAGTATGCAAAACCTAGTTCTACTTACCTGCTTCAACGATGATCATAAGCCTGCCGTTGTTCTTCAGAAGGCTCTGGTAGAATGTGATGGTATCGGCGAGGTTATCCACATAGTAGATCATCTGTTAAGGAAAGAGTTGTTAATTCGATTTTTTGGATGATGCTTGCTTGCATACATGTAAGCCCACAGTTTGAAGTGTTTTCAAACACTGTAGTGTGCATTATATGACTATAGCACTTATCGTTATGCACTTCTGTTTGGCAGAAACAGTTCTGCTGATTTGCTCCCCACTGACTTCTAGCATCAGCGGAGGATTTAGGGGAAGCTAAATACATCTCATTGCATACACAAAGTGAGACCCATTTGTCATTACATCATTTTTAAACTGAAGGTCAAAAAATAGAAGTCACAATACCTGAACCATTTGTATGAAGTCAAATTTCTTCATATCTCCTTTAGCTTTGACTTGTTTCTCATAGTTCTCACTGCTCATCAAATGCCAAGCAAATGGGATCTTCTGAAGGTTGGGGGTCTTCGCTACCAAAGCTATAAGTTGTACATGAAGTAGTGCAGATAATAACATTAAGAAACACAGTATATACAGTGTATGACAACATGCGATATAACAGATGACAATAGCTACAACCTAAACACAGATTATGATCAGATGAAGACGATAAAGACACATAAGGAACAAATACACATTTGGAAATTATAAAAACAAAATCTCTCTGCGACATCCTGAATTTTCAATACCTTTGAAGTTGTCTGTGAGTTGAGAGCTTCCCTCCACAATGTCAGTAGTGATCGGGACAGCAGGGAATGTAGACTGCAGCAGAGTAAGTATCTGGGCATCCACCTCCCCTGGAAGAAACCAGGAAATATTTAGACTTTGAAAACCCATTGCCTCAGTGTAATGCTGCTTTAATGTGAAAACCTCACGCATCAGAATACATTAGTTTGGAATATTGCAAACATTCCTGAAACTTTCAAAACAAATTTTCCTAACTTTTAATTTGATGTTTTAGATGATGCTTGCATCCATGCAAGTTCACATTTTTGAAGTGTTTTTAAAACACTGTAGTTCTGTCAGGGACACGTCAGTGGAAACAGCATTATTATTCCTACAACTTTCTAAACTAATTTCAGGTGTGTGTGTGTGTGTGTGTGTGTGTGTGTGTGTGTGTGTGTGTGTGTGAAAGAGAGAGGCGGTGTTTGCTCCATAGTCTTATCATTCTGGATAAGAACGATGACTTTGATGTTGCCGCTGTGCAAACAGCCATGTAAACTATGATCTTGATTAACCAACGTGTCCTCCTATAACCCAACAATGCCTTGCTCTGTGTCACTAACATATAAATAATTTGTGACAGTTTCTCAAATCTGTCATCTTAAAACAAACACCAGGACCCTTCTATGCTTCCAATGATGGGGCTTACATTTCACAGACATGTTACTTTGTAAAATGTATTACAATATTGTATCACACCATCAGTAAATATGAGGCTTTAGACTGATATTTAGTCTGGGTTTACTTCTTGTCTTTGTGTTTTCCAATGTCCCCCCTAAGGCCTTAAACCCTGAACCCTCAGGGACTTGACTGATGTTACTTGTTAAATGGTTGAGTGTGTGAGGCTGCAAGGTATTGAAATAGTGTAAATACGGGACAGCACTTTTCTGCAACATTTCATGTTACCATGACAATGCCATAAAATATGTACAATTGTAGGTATTTGTAGGTATTTGGTATTTGTCCTATTTAGGACTTTTTTGTCCCTGATTTCAACGTCTACCAGGCTCTTTCCTCACAAGATGAGAGGTAATTGTCAAATGATCTATTTACTTGTTTATGTCAAAACAGCTTCAATAACAAATTAATTAAATGTTTGATGAATAAATCTGGGAGATATAATCTCTGCTTGCATTCCTCTCCATGTGTTTTTATGAACCATCTTTAATCCTCAAAGTTTCTGAGTAAATTTAATATACCAGGCTGAACACCAATGTGCCGTCCTCTTTGTTTACCTTTTTCTACGATTCCTGCTTCCATGCTTGCACTGGTAACCCAGTGTTTAACGTCACATTGCTATGAATTTTAGGTAATTCCCTGCATATTTGTGACTGGAGAGGAGTATTACCCATAGAGTCCAGTAGAGGCCACGCTTTTGCTTTTTTTGCTAGGGTTACGATATTGTTATCTTTGTTACTGGTGTTCCTCGTGTCAACCCCCCTGTGTTTGTTCTTAGTTTACTTCGTCGATGTTTTTCCTTCGTACTTCATGCCTCAGCCTGCTCAGTTTGTTTCCTGCTTTACTTTTTTTGCTACCAGGCTTTTGTTTTCAAAGCTCGCCTTTTGTTTATTTTACCTGCCTGACTTCTTTTATGGGTCCACCTTTTGACCTGAAACCATATCACAATGTTTATCTGGGAAAATTTGAATTGATAAACTCTGGGAACGTCCTGTATATAGATACGGTATTTACTATATGTAGGTTTGTATAGTTCATTTTTTACATTAAATCCATCTCTGGAGGAAAATTAAATAATATTTCAATTTCAATAAATATCAAGGCATCATTATTATCAAAATCATGCTAAAGTGTATTTTCCGCTGGTCTTTAAATCGAGCTGATTCTTTAAGAACATGAATCACACAGTAACACAATCTCTTCCACTCATGGATCTTTGCCAGTGCACACAACAGTTTGTAACTGAGCCAAAATGACTTCAACAAGCCACAACATGTGTTCATGCAACAGTTACCAGTTGCTGTTTCTCATCACATACCTCCACCACTTCCAACACCAAGAACATCCAGGCTGCTTTTGTCTACTCCGATTCTGCAACATATGATAGAAGGAAAAGGAAAACTTGGCTCAAGGATGTAATTGTTACTTACAATTAAAACCCTAAAAGAAAAAGTTTCAATGGCAAAAGTGAATTAATAAATAAACAGCTCATAATAACTAAACTATATATATATATATATATATATATATATATATATATATATATATATAATGTGTGTGTGTGTCTGTTTCATTATGATATTGACTTCACTTTCCATTCTCTTACACAGAAAATACATAGATATATATCGTTGAATATAAGAAAGTAGAAATAATGCTGCCATATATAAATATATATATATATGAGTAAAGCAGAAAAATATATGCACGTTCTAATTTCTTTTCTGATATGTTATTAACGCTTTACTGCCAGTTTGCCACGTACAGAAATAAAGTTGAATATTGTATTCCGGTTGCAGATTGGTAATGGCCAGAGGGAGAGTGTCCTGACAAACGTGCAGTTCAGCAATCATAGCCTTTCTTCTTGTTAGTCACCTTTTAAATTCTCCTGGCAGGATGTTGTGAAGACATTGGATGATGGCCTTGTGCTCTCCGGAGTGTTGTAAGTAGAACTGAAAGCTTTGGGCACAAGCGCCATCATAACAAGTCGTCTGTGGATCCACAGCCATAACTGATTCCTGCAACGCGTTACACATGGCGGTTTAAATTCATACATGTAGCAATGATTCGTGCATACAAAAAAAACAACTATTAAAAAAAAACTATCTTTAAAATCACTACGGTAAGAATCAGTCGAACATTGTAAGTATTACCTTCAATACGCGGAGAGTAAGGACAGAGCGTCGACTGTTTCCTCACTCTGGTGCAGAGTTGCAGAGTAGCTCTCCCCTACCACAGGCTGGCTCATATAAACTCATACGACCTTTTCGTTACGTAACTCTTGAAAGATGAACTTTGTTTGTCCACCGGAGCCAAACGCAGCTGCGCTGTGAGATTCCTATTCATCGTGTGGCTATTTCGAAATTAGCCTTATCATTGGTGGTTTACAGGAATCTTAGAGATTCTCAGAAATTAGTTTCAAATCTTTAGTTTTTGTGTTTTCGTTGGTACAATGCCAGAGCGTTCAATTTATTTGGGTTTATTTTCAATATTTCACTTGAATTGTTGTTTAAACACAGTCAGTGGTGCATTCGAGGTCCAAGTGACTTCCTCCCACATAATGCTTTTGGGGTTTGGGTGCACAGCATACTCTCTGGTGACATTTCAGCATAAAACATTTATTTTACATAACACCGTGAACAACATATCTGCCCTCCACCTTCCAACTTCTCCTACACACAGAAACTGACCGCCTAATATGGGTGTCTGCTCAAATAATTGGCTGACACCTACCATTTACTTCAACACATATGTAATATATAAATCCAGCAATGTATAATATGTAACTGTAGCAGGTATGGTCAGTGGTTTACATTAAGAAGAGACTTAAAAAATAAGCTTCAATATGGGATAAGCTGTGACAAACTTACTGAAAATGTTGAATCAACTTTAATTTAAAATATTTTGCACTAGCAAAAATAATCTTCTGCTGAAAGGCTTGCTTTCACTTCCTTAATGCTGGTTTCAATTCTCCATTTCTCCATGGTTCATCATTTGGGAATATCTTTGTACATTCAGTTGGTATGTGGGAAAGCAGATAAAAGAAAGTCTAGCATTAGGACCCAGGCAAAGGACCAGAGTCTATAAAGTTGGGTGGGAAGCTCAACTGAGCTTTCTTCCTGAACTCAGACACATGAGAGAGCAGATTAGGTCAGTTTTTGTTTGGTGGCTGAATTGATTCTTCATGTTTGGTGAATGATTGCTTAGGCACATCAGCCAAGAAACAATATTCCAGTCAGCTGCATGTCTTCAACTGGGGGAGGGGACTGTGTTCCAGTGTAGCAAGTTTTTAAAACTTGCTACGGAGTGGCCATCTTGCATGTGCAATTTGTTGTGTGGTTTGAGTCACCATAGCTTGCTGTGAGAAGGTAAATTTGACTTGATTTGGTTTGTGTACAGTGGTGGTTTATTCATAATTTGCCTACATATTTTTTACGCATAACTCTACATGGACCTCCCTGATGGTGCAGTTAAGCCCCACATTTTTATTTTCTTTGCTTGGTCATTTCTTTTGATTCATATATTAATTGTATAGTTTACTCCATCCCTCCTTTATTATAATCTGCATTTAGGCCTTCTATTGAAACTTACTTGTTGAGTGGAGACGAGTCTTCTATTCCATGCATTGTCAATAAAATCAATATTTTTGGTATAGTAGTCTCTGGCTCCTAGTTTCTTGTGGATCTTGTGCATTGAGTATCACATCGTCTCAGGTATAACATTGCCCACCACAGCGTTGAGCTCTTCCAAGTTATTGCTGGTATCTGTAAAGATGAACAGTCAAAGCATCCTCTAAGACAGTCAACTGATTTACCACTCCATATCTGGGTGGTTCTCAACTCAGGCTTGCTAATTTTAAACCACTGTTTATAGAGAGAGACCAGATGGACATGTTTGTGGTCTGAGTCACCTATGCGTGGTTTTGGAGAGGCAGCATTATCGACCAGCCACTGAAATCCCCCCCCCCCCCCCCAAGTCTTCAGGCGCTGCATGTTGGTCGGGTTCAAACTCCTCCCATGCCCGAGTTTTAGCATCCGCGACCACCGCAGCTGCAGCCCTTCTGGCCTGCCGGTACCTCTCAGCTGCTTCAGGAGACCCCTGAGTCAATCAGGCCCGAAAGGCCTCCTTCTTCAGCTTGCCGGCTTCCCGTTCTACTCCCTCTGGTGAGGAAAGCCGTTCTGGTGTTCTCGGGTTGCCGCCACAACAGGCACCGATGACTTTCCGACCACAACTTCTAGCGGCCGTGTCCACAAATAGAGGCTTTGAACATGGTCCACTCGGATTCCATGTCCCCAACCTCCCTCGGGATGTGTGAGAAGTTCTTCCGGAGGTGGAAGTTAAAGACCTCCCGGACAGGGTCCTCCACCAGACGATCCCTGTTCACCCTCACTACACGTTTGGGCTTGCCAGGTCTTTCCAGCTGGTTCCCCCGTCATCTGATCCAAGTCACCACCAGGTGGTGATCAGTTGACAGCTCTGCTCCTCTCTGCTCCTACTCCAAACTGCTGTTTGATGCATAAGCACAAACAACAGTCAGAGCCTTGTTCCCCGCAACCCGTAGGCGCATGGAGGCGACCCTCTCGTTCTCCGGGAAGAACTCCAACACAGCGGTGCTCAGCCGGGGGCTTGAGAGTATCCCCACTCCCGCCCGGCGCCTCTCACCTTGGGCAACTCTGGAAAAGGACTAAGACCAACCCCTCTCCAGGAGCTTGGTTCCAGAGCCAGTGCTGTGTGTGGAGGTGAATCCAACTATATCTAGCTGGTAACGCTTCACCTTCTGCACCAGCTTCGGTGTCGTATAGTGTCATACTCCCAGCTTTTATAATTGTACATTTTATATTCTATTGGTCTCCTGACTGTTATAGGTAAACCTGACAGTTTTGAACAATACGGCATATTCCTATGCATGGTGTATTCCAGTGGCTATTACAACATCAACCTTGTCATTACAGTTGTCCATAGGCCAGACCAGATATCAGTATCTGAGGCTGCAAACCCATACACTGAATTATTAGGGTCAATATAAGTAATTGAATATGTGATAGCCTTTCCACGGGAGCAGCTTTTCATATTCATGGGACATTTTGTTATTTTTCATCACTAGTGGCTTTGCATAACATTCAAATCAACTAGATACTTCATAAAGGTTGTTTATTATAATAAAAGCAATGTGTTTGAATCTGTGTACACATTTTGTTGTTTTTGTGACGTATCAGCTATCTGCCAGACTGTGTCTCAGATCATCAAGCCTTGTGCATGGACTCCCGTTTTCCTTTGTCCATGCAGATGGAGCGCATCATTTCTTGCTACAGGCAATGCTTATCCTATATGTCAGATAATCCAAAATTTGAGATTTCTTGTAAATCAGCGAGGTGGGTCTTCAGCTTTGTAAAAGCTGTTTTCTTCCTGTTCATGTGATGTTACAGCCATTGATGGCGTGGCATGCAGGTAGACAATGTCTGTTTCTGTGAAATAACACAAATTGGGATCATGTAACAGGGCTGCTGAGTTTCTAACCCTGACTGGCTGATTATCTTGACCTCCTCACCATTTTCAAAGCCTCCTGCCAAAATATGTCTTCTCTGATGAGATTCTCAGTGGTCCTGTATCTCGTCTGTTATTGCTGACAAAGCTGCATAGTGAAGCTTTGCTCCCACTACACTTTCTGTAATTAGGAACATTTGCTTCCACAAGAGCTCAGAAACATCACACATCTATTATATGTGCAGGGACCTGAAGTGACTGTCGAAAAGTCGTATGAATGCCTTTCATTCTAATTGACGAGTTTTGCTCGTGACCCAAAAAATACAATTTTATCATCAAGGTGATAAATGTAAATTATTGAAATGCTGCATATAAAAGATGAAAAACCTAGAAAAGTACATATATTCTTACCAGATAATTTTGCCAGTGCAAATTATTACTTTTTTTATCACCAGAATATGTATTATTATATTGTTTACTAAGTATGTTACAGGACCCAAAACATCAGCAACCACACCATCAAACCACTTCCCTCCTCTGTAATTTTAGAAAAACACTGCCTGACCTAAAGATTCATATATCTGATTGGCTAGGAGAATCCCCTGGTTGGAAAAAGATACAGCTTGCATAGAGACCTGTCATTTTAAGAACAGCTCTGCTGGTGTTTTCTTTGTGTGTGTCATGTTCTTGTAACTATACAATAATTCAGCATTACAATGCTGCAATGACAAGCCACCAACTGCTCTATTCTTTGCGAGATATATTTTGGACCAATCTTTCAGCCAATCCCTTTGAGGCTGGATGATAAGCTGGAGTTTAAATGTGTTTAACTGCAATCAACTCAATGAATGACTCAAATTCACCTGAAGCAAATTGAGGTCCGATGTCTGTCACTACCTCTTTAGGCAATCCGTATGATGCAAATGGGTTTCTCAAAACCTCAACGCTTGTGCTGGCTGTGGTGGTCTGTATGAATTACCTCAGGCCAGTGAACACATACATCCATAACAACCAGATACATCTGCTGACTATCCTCTGCAAATTCAAGGAGCTGTGGAACGCTGCTAAATGGTAAATGGGCTGTACTTGTACAGCGCTTTTCTAGTCTTCCGATCACTCAAAGCTCTTTAACACTACATGTCATCATTCACCCATTCATACACTGATGGCAAGGACTACCATGCAAGGTGCAACCTGCCCATCAGGACTCAACTAAGATTCATACCGATTCACACAGCGCAGGAACAGCCTGCGGGAGCAATTTGGGGTTAAGTGTCTTGCCCAAGGACACATTGACATGGACTAGCGGAGCTAGGGTTTGAGCCGCCAATCCTATGATTGAAGGACGACTCTGCTCTACCACTGATCCACAGTCGCCCCCTGCTTACATATACATATTGTACAGATTCATCTCACTTTTAAACCACAAGAACTTTTATTAAACCACAAAAAAAAATTCTGGAGAGGGCCTTCCCCTTGCCACAGATGCTTTCATGCAACTCTGATAACAACCTACGTTGTAGATTTTTGAGGATGACAACCCTGAAACCCCAGAGAACACAATCATCTTCTATTGTAAGTTACAAACTTTGTTTCACATAGTAAAGAACCATATCTAGTACATCATTTGGCAATCCTGACAAAACACACTGTTGCACTTTTGCCAGTACTATTTCTTGCATGTTCTATATGTTTTGCAGTAATAGGCAGACTGTCTGTTGGAGGTGTTTCCAGGCCAGATGAGATGTATAATCTCTCCAACGTGTTCTGGGTCTTGCCCCGGGCCTCTTGCCAGTTGGACTTGCTCAGTAAACCTCAAAAAGGCCTCAGCCAGACGTTCCAAATTCACTCACTATAGGTTTGGGTTTACCAGGTCTGTCCAAAAGCCTCACACTTAATCAGATCCAACTCACCTGCAGGTGGTGATCAGTTCACAGCTCTGCTTCTCTCTTTAACTGAGTGTCCATACGACAGCACATCAAATGATACAAATTTGTATTGTATATATTAATATATTGATTGATGTACATGTATTTTGTGTATGCATTAGGAAAAATTCCACTAATGATTGAGTATTTGGTTGTATTTATGATGAATCTATCATGTCATGACTGTTTTCGTGTTTTTCAGGAGAGTGGGCTTTTGGGGAAGACCTTGTATTTTTTATCAACTTTCCAACGTATGGGAAGTGTGTAGCTGCCTTCGTTGGTCATGGACTCCAGGAGCTTACTGAAATAATTTGAGTATTGAGACCAAGTCTTATTCTTTATTGTCAGAAAAATAAATATTCTAGTATATTACTGGTTTTACAAACATTCACACCTGTGAGTTGTCTGCTACTGTCTACTGATGAGCGGCTCCACTGGAGCATGTTTCTCATTCATACTTTCAGAGCAAACTTTTCATGAGTTGACCCAGGGGGCTGAACCAGAATTCTCTCTCTTTACCTCCCTAGATTGAGGTACAGTGGTCTCCCCCTTTTCATAAGAAAGGTTTCAAGGTTGTTGCGTATGTGGTGCAGTCAAGAGCAACCAAACAAACAGCATTAGCTGCAGCCAGAGTTCTTACCATTTTACTGCAGATACCTCTGTCTGGGTGCTCGTGTTTGATCTCTGTGTTATGTAGTCATCTCAGTTCAAAGACTGGAAAATATGTTTTCAGTTTAAAATTGTACCTACATTTGTGTTTCCATGTAGCTTTCAACTTATTTTTTCATGTTCAGTTAAATTTTATAGTTTGTATTGCAGCGTTACAAGAAATTTCGGGGATTGCTGCTGAGTGGTGATCAGTGATGTACTTATATATTTTATTTGTCTTTGATCTGCCCATCTTTGTATTTCACAGACAGTTACTGATGTTGCCCTCACGATGGCGCCAATACTTCATACATCAGTGAGATGCCTGAAGACAAACAGTGAGGCCAGCAGCTACCATTGTGCCTGTGTTTATCTAACCAGTATATTGCACATGTCAATATGTAAATCTGAGAGACATGGTTTCTCATGGAATAATTACATAACGTGGTGTAGAGTGATCACACTTAATATGAAAAAAAACTTGGTTAGTTGATATGCTTAATTTTGCATCTATAAGCCATACTAGAGACTGAAAAAAAGGCTAAAAAGTCATTGACATGGAAAAAAATAATGAAGCAAAAATCAATTAAGTGAAACTGCTTTATCTTCCAGTCAATTTGTCCAGTACAGTTTGCCGCCATCTTTATGCCTCTTATGTTAAAAAACATTTGTCATTTATGTCCATTTTATTTGTGTGTATTTTGACTATTAAAACTTTTAACAACAATACATATGGAAATGGGACTAGATTAAATAATTATAAATGAAAATGTTTGTCATGTTAATTCTACAACAGCTACAATGCAAGATAGAAAGGCCAGCATAAACAGGTCCTAGAATTCTATTTGTCTAATCACGTTCTCTCATTGATGTAAATGTAAATGAAACCATTTCAATACACAACATTCAAAGGCAAAGACACAGAATCCAGGAACTCCCACAGGAGTGTCCATTTTATCAAACTTAACTGCTCAATCTCCATGGAAAATTAAACCTTCAATTTTACATTTATCTTCACACTTCCAAAGTAATTGTATCCAATGGGAGCAATAGTATGATAGGGTTGGTAGCACAGCCTGCCAGCTGTAGCCCATTAAAAATGCTATCATGATGGAATATAAGGCTGATGTCTGAAGCTGATCAAAACTCTGAACTTCCCATTTTGTGGCTCATGACACTAAAACAAAATGTGTTTAAAAAAAAAGCTAAATCAATCCATTTTCATTTTGCACAAGCACAGATGAAATCAAGAAATAATACTGTTATCAACCTACGAAAGTTGCTGTTCTAGGAAAACAGAACTGATCATGTAAAACAAGGCATTTCCCAGAGGCTAAAAACTTACTTACATACAGTAAATTATACACAATTTGAAACAATCACCCTTAAGACTACAAGTATGTTGTTCAGCTGCAAATTTCACATTTACTATATGAACTGCTTGTTTTTAAGTAAGCTGATCTATGACTATCACTCCAAGGTTGTTGTTAAAGATAACTTTACCGTTGGACTCCACACTACAGTCTGGGTGCCTGAGTAACTCTAAAACACCAGCTTTCAGTTCAGATGAGGCTGTCTTACTGAAGTCCAGCACCTCAGTGAGAAAATCAAGCAGAAGCTCTCCCTTCTCATCCCCCTTGGTGAAACACTCGGTGATATCCATTTGAGATGGCAGTTCGTAGCTCTGGTAGCTCACCCGCTTTGCGTCCAGGAGGCTTTTGATGTCTCCAGTGGTCACACACTGACTTATCTCTGTGTTACAGAGTTGATTCCTGTAGGTCCGCCACAGCTTTTCCCAACCACTCTCACCTGGAAAAGATGACATGAAAACAAGACTAAAAGTCTACAGCCAAGCTAGCTTAGCTGCTCCATGAGCCTGTACTTTGGCACAGCTGTACTTTGAGGTAAATGCTGATGTCAGCATGCAAAGATACAGACAATGCTAACAAACAGGTATAAGAAGAAAAACACTTCAGCAGCACACATTTGCCCACATGTTCAAAATGTCCCTGTGGTCTAGTTAATGATGGACAATCTCACTCTCTCCTAGAGGTTGACATTATCAACTCACTGCTCTGCAGAGAGGCATATTGGCTTCATACTTTGAACACAATTGAGCCGTTTGGCCTGAATAAAGTACTATATTTGTCATGTTTCGTCAATTAATTACACACTGTGCAGTGCTGGTTGAAAACATGCCTGTTCAGAACAGGCTGAATACAACGCCTGTGGTGTTACTGAATGCAGCTTTCTTGAGAACCGCTTATAAAAGCAACTTCACACTCAACGCTGCGCTTCCTTGGGTCCAATTCTAACTCATTGTTCCTTGAACTAACTTACAAAAGTTCCCCAAAGCAGTTAAAAAACAAGCTGTATACTACTTACTTACTGTGCAGTGCGGTATTATTAGTTTCACTATTGATAGTTTTACTTCTGAAAAAAAAGGTTTGAGGAGCCTTTTTCTACCACTTGCAATACAAACAAACATTCTCAGTTAGAGAAAGGGTGAATAGTAAATCAAGTTGACGTTTGCCTGGGGCTCTCCAACTACAAAATCCACCCCTTAAAAATCAAACCCAAGTGGCATTTAATCAGTCAGAAACATATGTAAAATACATTTAGCAGACGTCATTTCCAAATAGGTATACTAGTCACTTGCTTACAACCATTGCGGTTAAAAGTAGAGCATGGATTTATTGGAGCTAGAGCTAGCAAAATACATCTACTCAATAAATCCAAAGTTATAAGTTAGTAGTGCTGGGCGGTATACCGGTTCAACCGTTATACCGGTTTTAATTTCCCATATGATATGAATTTTTCACACATCGTCATAGCCGAAACAACTGCTGTCACTCTTCAACAGGTAGCTAAATATTTTGTTCGCCGCTATGAGTGCTGTGGTCGGAGCTAGTTGTCTTAAGTGTATTGAGAGGGAACCCTAATCATGGTTATAACTTTATAACACAACAATTAACAACTGTGGCTAAGTGGTGACCGTGGCTAAGTGGAGAGCAGGGCCGCCTTTCAATCAGAGGGTCAGTGGTTCGATCCCCGGCTCCTGCTCTGCTAGTCTCATGTCAATGTGTCCTTGAGCAAGATGCTTAACCCGCTTAATCGTGTAGCTGCGTCTACGGTGTGTAGATAGATAATGAATTGTAAGTCGCTTTGGATAAAAGCATCTGCTAAATGACTGTAATGTAATGTAACCCACAACTAACTCTCTTTAACAGGGCAAAACACCACGACACAACAGTTGTTACAGAAAAGAGCGATGCAGGATTGACAAAGAGAGACTGGAGATGCACCAATAGAGTTTGGAAGTGTTTTGGTTTTAAAAAATCTGACGTTTTGCGAGTTTGGAGCCACTGCGTATTATACATATTACAAACAAAAACACTGTTTTTTTTGGTATTTTGGTCAGACAAACCAAATGTGTGTGGTATTTGTTATAAATGTGCGTTGGTACATAGAGGGTGATAAGAAGCTGTACTTGGAGGGACTTAGGACCCAGGGGAATGTAGGTGAAGGAAGCAGGAAGAGACGGAAGACATGCCACACAAACAGCTGTTCACCGCTAGCTGCCGGCCGATTGACCGGCCGGTTCTTGTGTTAAAAATGTCCGCTTTAATAATTAAACGCGCGATAAAATAATTTTCTGCGTTAATTAGTTAATGCGTGAACGCAATAAAAAAAATACCGCGATATACCGTGAAACCGCCAGAATCTTACAAAATACCGTGATACACATTTTTGGTCATACCGTCCAGCACTATAAGTTAGTTTGGCAAAAACGTAGACAATTTGAGTTGCAATGGCAAAATGGCGCTGTTCATGTGTAAGCTATCCGCTCGTGCTCATTGGCTCCAGGGAAGTGAAGAAAAGTTCAGTTGCAATATTCTCTTGCATTCATGTAGCGTTAGCAGGCTATATCCAGGATCCAGCAGAAAAATTTATTGCAATGCTTGTTAATTCAAAGTCTCCAAATTACATCAAATTCGACAAAGTATTTCATGGGGTCTTAGTTTAACGTTTTAGCATGCTAGCATTTGCTAATTTGCACTAAACACATAAGTACGGCTGAGACTGATGGGAATGTCATTAGTCTTGCAGGTATTTACTCGTAAACTAAAGTAAAGACATGTGGACCTAGTTGTGGCTCTAGAGGAAGTGCCAATGGATCATCAAAGTCATTAAAATACATAATATAACGACTATCGGTGCAATCAAATCCATCTTCTGAATGTTGAGATATTATACTGGTTTAGTAAAAACTTTGCCCTGTTGGGAGGCGCCAGAGGAAAAGCCATAGGATCACAAAAGTCAGTAGGATTCATCTTCTGTGAACCATGTATCATGTATGTAGTATTTGTTTTAGATAGAATACATTGTTGGTTAGAATACATCAACAGGTTTTCATCCCTATATGTACTAGATGTATCAGCAGTAGACATACTGGCTCAATACAGATCAAAAGATCAAATGTCTTGAGTTTGAGATAAAATCCACACACTTACCAGACACTAGAATGAGAAGAAGCTTCCCATTCTTGTCCAGGAGACTCCTGAAGAAGCTCATGGTAGCCCCAGGATCCTTCACATAGTACAGCATCTGTTGATTTCACAACAGATAATGAGCTGGTAACTGGATTCATAGAGCACCCAATTAAAATGCTACGCTAGACGAATGTTCTAATGGGATTAATTGTTGTGGAGCGCCGCCAAATGAATATGACCTAGATGTGTCAAAAATACAGTTTGTGGGCTAGAAGCACTACGTTGGCAACACAAACCTGTATCATGTGAATGAAGTCAGCCTTCTTAGTCATCTTTTTCCCTTTCCAGTGCTCCTCAAACTCAATGGCAGTCATCTGGTTCCAGGTAAATTTGATGTAATCTAAACCTGGTTTCTGTGACACCAAAACTGCATCAACAGACACAAAACATTACATTATGGAATGTAGTGGAAACATCATTACACAATAATGTGACAACATCAAAAATCAATCTGCATTGTTACATGTTGCCTTGTGTAAATGATACATTTCTATTTCATATAACAGGAAAATATAACATAACTAATTTAAATTATTACTTAAAATCCCTTGTATTACACAGTAATGTTAACATCGAAACATATTTTAGTTCCTACACTATTTTTTTTAGGCCATAACATTTGCTTGTCACATAGTTGGAAATAATGAATCTGTAAATAATTTGTATTTATATATATTTTATTCTCAGTTGTAGGAGTGATCCTTAGAATGAAGAGTAGACTTTCTACATATTAGACATCTGCCAACATCTTCTCTCCAGCATCAACCACAATGCAAGCAGTCACTTTCCCTTGACATCTGTCATTGGAAAGAAAACCTTCTCCCATCTCCCACACAAGACTGGAGGTTCAGTGCAGATTATCAGCCAAAGAGTCTCCACTGGCGGTGCAGTTTATGGCTTCCAACACTCAAGCCATGGACCGGAAACCAGCTAATGGTCAACCAAGAAGGATGCCTGACGTTCCTAAAGCCATTCTTTTATTGCTTAAATTTAAAGTTACTGTTGTATGTGTTTAGCTACATTAATGTGATTATAGCTGTGTTTACCGTTTAAGTTACATTTAGAAATTGCGTGTCCTTACTAATCAACTAACTTCTGCACATTAAGTAAATCAAATACATTTGTTTCCAAGTAAAATAATTAATCCTAATTACTTAATGGAATGTTTTTTGTACTGCCAGTAATAGATTTGTCTATTTAATGATTTGTTAAGTTGTCTAATTATTCTTATTAGTTGATTTTAATGAATTCAAACACCTTTCAACATCCATGCCATGCCTGGTATCATTTTGCCTCTCTGATTAAAATCTGACCTTTGTTATGTTCCAAAGTTACTTAAGCCAATGGGTATAACATTCTCTCAAGACTCTAAAGTAATTGTTCCAGTCTAATCCTAGAACTGCCTGGCCAGATAATGGGTACAATCATTAGAGTAACCATAGGCCACCTCCAGTTATAATAGAACCTCCTCTTATAATAGAACCTCCTGAATGTGTCAACCAGATACTTGGCATACCATCACAGTATTTGGTCAATTCTGTTCAATATTCATCATAATATTGAATAATTTCCTCTAATATTATTAGTTTTATTGTCTTTTGTTGTTGGTTATTGTGCCGTTTGTTTTACTTGCAGTGAGTAGTTAGTACATGAGCCTGAACAACATGAATACATTTAGCCCTGTGTCCTTGGTTGTATTTCAGTCACTAAACATTAACATCTATGCTATCCTGCTCTTCATTGAAACTAATATTGATATTATTCTAATAATTTCTTGTTATTATTATTTTCCCCATTAAATCATAATAACACATCATAAATCTACTTCTCATACCGAGGAGCCTTTTCCCCACTTTGGCACCTTGGCAGCAGACTCTCATTAGAATAATTATATCCACAGATCAATTAACTTCATAAAAACTGTCTCATCATTTTCATATTTCCCAACAGCTATAATTGAGCTAGAACAAACGCAACTGTGATGTCTCACAAACTTACTTTCAGCCCGGGAATAACACTGCATTACAATACATTTACAAGTTTCCCAGAGTTCTTTTTTGAAATAATGAGAGGCGAGGTATGAGGTGGATCCTAGTGTTAATTTGTCTATGCTAAACACATTCCAGGAGTTAATTTGTGTGGCGAACTTCTTTTTTTCCAACCTGCCTTCATGTACTCATTACCTTACTGTGTACTGAACTGCTAAAGGGTTAGACCATCCCTTGGTTTGTGGTGATATAGTTAATCAGAAACAATACCTTACAGGATTTTTCAGGCCAATGACAATTTATGACATTTCTGGTAAACCATAACTGGCAATTATTTGTTTTACACACACACACACACACACACACACACAGAAAAACTAAAATAACATAATCAAACATTTTTGATAAGGATCCCTTTATTGTGTTTCAAAACGTACTGTACTAAAGATTTAAAAGAAAAAAAGAGAGTTCTTGTCACTGTCTTCTTTGGACTGCAATATTTTCATGTATGAATAAATTACAGTGTCCAGATGTGGGAAGCCTTTAGAGGCATATCCACACAGACACAAGGCTAACATTTGATCTTATATTATTCATTTAGATTGCCTTGAGGATCTGTTCTCACTGTTTTGAAAATGTTCTGTTTGATTTACATATTTCACCAGGATTGCCTTCTGAGACTTGTTCAATACAATTCTGGCAAGAAAGGAAGCTAAATTGGTACAAATTAGATATATAATGATGTAATCTAATGATACTTCATAATAATGACAGAAGAAGATTAAGTCTACCTCATCCAGGTGTATATATACTGTATATTGGAGCTGAAGGGGATTCAGTGTGTGATTCAGGTGGATACTTTCTGACATGAGGGCTTTGACGGAACTGGTGGTTAAAGGACCATCCCCTACTACTGTAATACATGAATAACTGTATTACAAATATATTAGCGTGAAAGCCAAGGGCAGCTTTAAATCATATTCTCTGCATTGAACAATGCAATAAAAAGTAAGTATATCCTTTCT
This sequence comes from Cebidichthys violaceus, assembly GCF_023349555.1. NCBI lineage: Eukaryota > Metazoa > Chordata > Actinopteri > Perciformes > Stichaeidae > Cebidichthys > Cebidichthys violaceus. The sequence continues at coordinate 4,147,811 of NW_027176274.1, read as the reverse complement.
TTGACGTTAAATTAAATTTTGGGCGCATGTGAATATACAGATACAGTATGTGTGTGTGTGTGTGTGTGTGTGTGTGTGTGTGTATGTGAGCTATGTGTGTGCCCATAAAAACTGTACCTCTGTAGTTATTTAGCTGAGTGCTGCTGGGCTCCACCACCTCGTTATCCACTGTCACCCCTGGGTGCTTCAGACGGAGCTCGGAGAGCATCTCGAGGTCAATCTCACCTACAGGCACCAACACAGTTTCTATTTTGAAAACCACCTATTTCTTGCAAATATAATTTTTACCTACTCTCTCCAAAGTACCCAAACTGTTGAACAATAACAACTAGAAAGGTGCACTCAGTAGAGCGCACTTTTCTAGTTTTTACTGATGTAATGTTTGATTGCATGAATGAATACAAACCATAATTGCCCACAAGCGTAGCAGACTCCCACAACAGATATGCTATCATTTTAATCTATGTGGCTGTCTGCAGCTAAACTACAGTTCGCTGCGTAATAACTTTTAGCTTCATGTTGACTGTTCAATGCTTCCTCTGCAGAAACGGTCAGTCCTGCTGTGTGTTTAGTTCGCTGATAACTCTGTGAGCCCAAAAAAAACATAGGACTCCCACCAACTGCTAACAGCTGACTAGCTTTCCTCTACTAACAAACTCTGTTGTAATCATTTGCTAAGCATAGTTTACATTAGCAATAGTAAGAGTAGTAGTTAGCAGTCAATGACAGACTACATTTGTCAATAATAGTATGTTGTCAATAAAATACACACCCATTCATACACTCGTGCACACACACACACACACACAACCAAATAAATAATCTCCTGGTGGAGATATTTAATCAACCTGCATATCATCTCAATCCAAACGGTGCTGCAGATTTAAGCAGCAAATAGCTAACAGCATTTGTCAGTGTTGCAGGAAATTAGACATCTTATGTTGCAATAATCTAAGAAAAAACTTCGACTCAAAGCTCAAAACCAGAGAGTGATCGCTATGATATTTCTTTCTATATAATTTAGCCATAGGCAGGTCATTTTGTTGTAGCTCTTATTGAAGCTGACAGGTTGTCATGTACAGGAGTAAATCCAAGCAAAGAAGCTGGTCTGGACAGGCGCTGATTCTTTCTGATTAGATTGAATAATACCTTGCGGGGGAGTAGTCATCTTAATGGATTTTACAGTCCATTAGAGAATCAGTACCCTCGCTTCATTGTGATACTTACATGACAGCTCAGGTAAATTAAAAAAATGGGCATTGACATAAGTGAAGGGTAATAGCACTCATGGGCACATACTGTAGTGGGTTGGCTCAGGAACAAATGATGTTTGTATCATGAGCGCTGGAAACAAAGTGCAGTAAAAACCACAGACTAGAGAGGTCACTTTGTGTGCGACTGAGGTTAAAGATTAATCTGACAACTGGACAGATGCATGCAAACTCTTGGCAGCAGTAATAAGGGTAAAGGTTTGTACGGCTACAACTATAAATGACAGCAGACCAATAGGAAGAGCTACAGCAGGCTGATTCATCAACGCCTCCTCACTTTCGCTGTCTGCCGCAGAAGTCGCTCGGCTATTTACTGTGTCACAGTCACATACTGTAGAACACAAGATAAGTTCAACTGTGAAAGGTGCCCTATACCAGGTGTACTTACCAGCTCCGCTTCCAACTCCTATGACATTTAGGTGAGACTTTCCGTTTCCAATGCTGAAGGGAGAGCAAAAAAGCACTTTGAGTCTTCAGAACAGTCAAGTCTGGAAATTCACATCCTCCAACCTGCCGAATGTGGGTCACATTTTGGGGCTTGTAACTGCCAATTTTGCCTGACACGTGTGAGATGTTCTGATACTGCGTCTGAAGCATCTCTGATTCAGAGGCTTTGATTGTTGCTATCATGGCGTGTTCTGTCACTCACCGTCGGAATTTTAATAAGACTATCACGCTTTTTAAATTTACTTGTGGGGTATATCTCTCCAGATGCCTCCCTGTTGTGCTTCTAAGACAGTCACAGGGCTCAGCTCTCTGCAGCATGGCATTGGCCTCTCACGGCTAAAGCTTATATCAACATAGAAAAATGTGCAAGAAAAGAAAATATTCCACAAACATTTAATCAATGACATTTACATACACACACACACCTTGTTTAGCTGGTTAATCTTTGTATGTTAGTAGTCAATTATTTGCTTTGGTGGGCATAACAGTAACAAACAGCATAATAAAACATGTATAATACAACATAATATTCACATATTCTGTTTGATTTTTTGACTGATTTCAGCTGTCATGATTAAAACACGCTGCATGTTGGTCGATCTGTGCTTCACATCTTCACACTATATTTTATCACTTTGCTTTTATCACATTTTTGACAGATTAATTGGTTGAGGTGTATACACTCCGTTTTTTTCTGATTAAATCTGAAGAAAGAAATGTAATGTTTTTGACAGATACATGCTTACCAGCGAGTGTCTAATGAGCACAAAGTTACTTTCAGCCCAGGGACAACATCTCATAACAAAGCACATACAAGCTTCCCAGAGCTCTGTTTGGAAATAATGAGAGGTGGAGTATGAGGAGGTTCCTCCTGAGTGTTAATCAGTCTTTCTATCTGTCCTGTTAATCACATCCCAGGGGTTAAATGGTAGTGAATTATTTTGTTTCCCAATCAGCCCTCTTCTACACTGCTCATCAACTCTTACTGTATTCTGTACTGCAATCTTTTCTATGTTTCCTAAGGGTTAAGACAATACCTAGGTTTATGGTGATCTAGTCAATCAGCAAGATTCAAATCACAACACAAGTTATAGTTCAGGCCAATACCAGTGTTTGACAGTTCTGGTAATCTAGTAATGATATACTGACACGTCTACACACACACACACACACACACACACACACACACACACACACACACACACACCTCCACAAAAATAACACCATCAAACATTTTTGACAAGGGTGCCTTTAATGCTTTTAAAATGTACTAAGCTGAACATAACTTGTCAGTGCTTTCTTGTGGTCAAACGATGCATTGTTTCTAAATGATCTCAAATATATTTTTGGGTAGTTTTGCACTGCAATGTCTTGACAATTATCGGCCACCATGCATGCCAATATACCAATATATATTGTAGGATATGTCAGACGTTATATCTGTCTAGCTCTAAAGTAAACTAAACTCAAAAGTATTGGAGAACCCCAATATAACTCTACTGTACAGTAAACTATCCCCTATTCTATTCTAAGATATTATATTTAATTGCACTTTGATTTATTCTTTTATATAGTCAATGGTGTGGTCATGTAGCTTCACTCATAGAACGTGTGAGTGAGTGAGTGAGTGAGTGTGTGTGTGTGTGTGTGTGTGTGTGTGTGTGTGTGTGTGTGTGTGTGTGTGTGTGTTGCAGATTACCTGGCCAGTATATCTGGCAGTATATTGTGGATGAAGTCCCGCATACACTGATGCTCAGAGGAGCGCTCCAGAAAAAGCTGGAAGCATTTCTGGTATCTGCTATCATCATTAACCAGACTCGTCAGTGAAGATGCCATGGCAAATAATCTGGCAAAAAAAATAAAAAATCTGAAAATATTTCCATCAACAAAGAGGGTCAGAACTGTAATCTCTAAAATGTGTTTATTTTGTTCCCGCTTAAACACTCTGCTGCTGTACAGCTTGTGGTACTGTGACGTCTGAATAATGAGTGAAGAGTTTTGCTGTCAGATTTGTCATCAACATCCACTGCACAATAACTATAGCCTGCTGATATTTGATTACATTTAAGCAATAATAGATTGTAATTTCATTGTATTTTGTTTTCCTATCGTGACTAGGCCTTCTTTATTACTTCACCTAATTTACAAAAAAAACAAACATATATGTAATAGTTCATTCATAACAGAATGCAGCCATTGGAGATTGATTTCCCTCCTTTGTTTCAATCACCACACATACAGCAGGCTTCTTCTCTCACTGCGTTGAACCTGTTGGTGAACCCCCAATGTGAAACGATCTTCACTCCGTCGGATCGCTGTTATTATCGGCTTCACGACAGGATCGCTGCAGCTGAGTCGCGTCTGCAGCTGCTGCACGTGATATCGCGGCTATTACGCTGTAAACAAACAGCAGCGGAAACGAACAGCAGCCCCACGCAGATCGAGACAGAAGCCCCGTTCGCGTAACGTCACGTTGATGTGTGTGGCCGATCGGAATAAGTGATGTCACAGCAGATGTTTTTTAAAAAAAAATATGTTTTCTTTTGTCATATTCATTGTGCATACATGTGGTGTTGAAGCTACACAGACTGAGACAAAATGCGACATTGTTCACTTACGTACATGTGGTGCAGGAGGGAGTCCGGAGTGGTCTGCAGGCTGGAATAAAACCCTCCCACTAGAAATAGCGTACCGCTTCCTTTAAGGAGGGCCCCAAGATACGTCAAAGAAAAGCTCCCTCAACCCAGTGAGGAAACACTAAAAGAACTACAAGCGAAATTGAAGTCCATTGTGAAAAAAAACAAACTAAGAGTTTACGGGTTTGACAAAAACGTCTGCTGCGTTTGCACATTGCAAAAGTAGATTAAACAAAGATTATATAGCAAATAAACCATTATTGAGGGAGATTAAGTCACTGTTCTAATATGTGAGTAGATAACTGAACAATCAACTAGGCAGTATGCCTGCAATTTTGGGAGATGGGAGAGCTTTAATGGGGCAATCTGCTCCAGCGGTAGGCTAATTAACATTTAGTATGAAATAATAATATCAATATATATTTGAATGCATATTGTTTCCATTGGTGTCCATTCATTTCACTATGGTGTAGGGCTGTAGGCTATACGGTATGCAAATAAGCTGCTCAACTGAAGCGGTCCACCATGATTGCCAGTTTTAGTTTTGTCAAAATACATTTGTGTTGCATATCAACAGAGTACAACCCTGCACTTCTGCATCACCTAACAAAGACACTTTGACTATGTGACTTTGTGATTTAATTCAAGTCTCAGCAAGCTGCCTTTCTCACTGCATGGACTGATGCCTGGACAGGTCATAGAAACTTTAGCATGCTTTGATCAGCAGAAATGTGAGGTATGGCATTATAATTATGCTCTAAAAGATTACAATAAGAAGACAGATGGGATATGTTGTATACATCCCCAGCACTGAATGATCAGTTTGGGATTAAAACAAGACTCATGCTTCAGGGAGAGTTTATGAGGGAAATGTCTCTTGATGTCCATCTCCTCTAGATTTAGTTGGTATAATGTCAGACAGGAAACAAGCCAGTAACCCAAATCAGATTGTAACTAGGCCACAGACCCCATCTGATAAGATTTTAATCCAGGGAGTGAATGCTGGGAGGAGATTTTAGTCAGATAATATTTAGTAGCTAGAAGTTCGTAATATAATTATTTAGACTATCACATTTCCATTTTTAGACATGGGCTCCTGTGGTGAATACTTCTCAAGGACATCAGTGAATCCTCAGTACATTCATTGTCTCAATCAATGACCCCGACGACTATCAGACAAACCTGGTTTTAGGACATTTTCTGTGTTATTTCAGTTATGTAAATGTAAAAAATGTTTCCTTTCTGCAATTCACGCATTAATGAATCACCAAAATATCATCATTAACATATATTAAGTGAATAATAATAAGTGAATTTGACTTTTGGTTTACTTTAATGTCATTGTCTCTAAAAACTGACAGAGGTTAACAGGAATCAATACATCATAATTTCTCCATCTTGAAGAAAAATGTTTTTACTGAAAAATCCTATTCTCTGGTCTTTTTGAGAATGTTTAATATTTGGCTTACATGGAACACCATAGCCAGAACATGAACTAACTAGGACACTTATTATTATTCATTTGTCCTCCCTTCACTGGCTCAGAGTTCAAGCCAGGCTGAACTTCAGAGTCCCTTTATATGAGCATGCTCCATCTTATCTATCCAACCTCGCTGCACTCCATGTGCCACCTCTGTGCTCTCAGATCACAAGGTGCTAGTCTTCAAATAATCAGGACAGCTAAAACCGAGAAGACAAGGCAGTGGACGGAAAATCATTTTTCTACCAAGCTTCACATCTTTGGATTGAACTCCCTTTTTTAACTGATGAAGCAGAAATTCAGACCAACTCTGAGTCTGATTCACCCGAAAGATAGCAAAGTAAAACAACTGTCTGTCTGTCTCTCTCTCTCTCCCATACGCACACACACACACACACACACACACACACACACACACACACACACACACACACATTATATAATGTTGTACACAAATGTCATATTTACTGAGTCTACAGTTGCCCTCTGTTGGGGATAGTGGTACGTTGTGCTAAATGATAGTGTCAGCATGCTCACAATGACAATGCTGATGATTAGCAGGTATAATGGTTGCCATGTAAAGGTTCAGCAAAGTTATTACAATTCATCCCGAAGGGAACATGAATGTTTGAAATAAATTGTATGGTGGTCAACCTCGCCCAAGTAGGGTTCATCCTCAGGGGTTCAATGATGTAACGATGTCTGTGCAAAATGTCATGGCAATCCATCAAGTGTGTGTTGAGATATTTCATTTTTCATCAAAGTGGTGGGCCAACCTACAGACCAGCATTGCCGTCCCTATAGCCAGCTAGCGTGGCTAAAAACCTGCCAAAATAATCCTTAACAAGCCCAGTGCTTTTTGCTTTATAGCAGTTTAATAAGAGAGGAAAAACCTCAACCAGGCAGAACTGGACTTAAAAATACTACCCATTCCCAAACCCTAAACCTCTCGCTGAAACCTCAACATCTTTTTCATCTGTGGTAATTTACTAAATTCAAAGGCAAAAGCACTTGTTTCATATCGCAGACAGTTCTTCTATTGATTCACATTGACTGCTGCAGGCATTTACAACACTTCGGCCATTACACCTTGATGTTAGCATCATATAGATATGGAGGGTCATGTCGGTCCAGAGGTCTGTGACGCACAAGCAACGTGCAACTGTGATTCCTGGTCCAATTCCAGCTGGTGACTTCTGTCACGAGGCTTCCTATTCTGTCTTCCATCAATATAAATATAGTCTAAAAATCATTCAGGATTTTCTTTTGGCAAATGCAGTAAAAGATTTTGTTTGGAAAGACAAAACCTCACCAGCAAAGTGATGAAAACTGGAAGAAGTTCATCACTGCCGGGGTGCCGAACTCAGCAATAAATGATGATAAACATTCATCATTTCAAAAGGTTATGTATTTCTGCTAAATATTCATTAAGCCCTCTGATAGGCATACTGAGGTTCATTATATTTTCCCGCTTGCGAAAAATAGAAGAATCCTGATTAAAACTAGACACCCTCATTGTTTAATTGTCTTCACTGAAACTTGCAAATGTGTCTTGAGAGCTACTAAAATGACATGAATTGGACATGACAAGATCAGCACACGTCTTTTCCACCCAAAGCATGCCAAGCATTTGAATTCAACCTTTTGTTAAACAAAAGTGACAGTCTTAAATAAATGAATTCGATGAGACGAAAGTTTTAAACACTTTCCCTCACGACCCGCGAGCATCCTGGGACTATCAGAGTGGGAATCTGACTGGAGGGCAAGACGAATCTTATCAGCTGCTTATATATTCTGGACTTTGCCTCGGAGCCTGTATCAGCAATTACACTTTGAGAGTCAAGGAGCCGTTGAAGATCAGAGCAGGACTAGAGCATCTCTCACGAAGATTTCACTCAGTTTGAACCCCGAAATGTGCGACAAAGAGGAAAGAGTGCAGCGTTTTATTTTCACATGGTTCCACAATTTATTTGCATTTTTGTCCAGCTCTCCATGTACACACAATAGTAACACAAATAGCATGTACTGTAAACAATGAGTGAACATACTTTTAGATTTTTTTTTTGGGATATAACCCAATAGAATCAGGTCAGAAGGTGTCTGTTCTTTGTTTTATAATGGAAATGTGGCCAGATAACTTGTTTATTCATTGATCCTGTTATCTAGAAATTATCTCACAATTGGATTTCACATTGACTTAACATTTACCGTACTGTATGTCCCTTTGTTGGCCAAATATTAGAAAAAGAAAATACTCCAAAATGTTTGGCAACCTGTAAAACAGAATCTTCTCAAGGCCACTCGGAGCACTTTCTGCCAAAATGGATCAAGCATGCTTACATACAATCAGCTGTGTAAATACAATTGTTACAACATGTAGCAACTATATTTGCTCAACCATTTAGATTATAGAGTCACTGGCAAAATACATTCAAAAGGAGGTCAGATAACACAAGACCAAATGTTCAGTTTGTTGAGGCAGAAAGAGAAACAGCGTAAACTCTGTTCAATACCTAAACCACCACGTATCAGAAATGTCATTCTCAACTGGGTCGTATGAATAATGCACTGGAGGATGCATGTTTAAATTATGATAAATGTAGAATTATGGTCAACTAAGATGCTTTACTAAAAAACATGGATGTCTTGTACTGTTTCTTTTGTGCATGAGCTAGAGAAACAGAAATGCAATGTAAGTTACTTCATTATATGTGCTCACAGATATTTGGTACTTGCTGTCTTTCATGTGTTGAGCCCTGTCTTTGCAGTTCAAAAAAAAGAGGGAAAAAAAAGCAGCCATCAAAAACTAGTTTCTCACCTTGCTCTGTCATCTTACTTTGCACTTGGATGAAATAATTGGTGTAAAAAGAAAATGAAGTGTGACATCCTTTTGAAAGAAGTAAAGCCTATTTGCTCTAAAAATACACCGTGTGATCTAGTGGATTATTCGTAATCTCTATTCTTGTATCTGCTTTGGTGATCAGCGCTTTTTTTGTTTTGCATTTGATGATCAAGTGTGTATGATGTATGCTCTTAATCATGCTGGCATTTAACAATTTGCATTAAAGGTCTGCGTATGTTAAACTGACCAACCAGAGGAAGACTTTCAGTAAAAGCCTGCCATTGGCTGCCAGCCGGGATCCTCCTCCCCTTCCGCTATCTATTCGGCAGGGGCGCCGTTGTGCATCTTGTTCTTCATCCAAGACAATTGTGATTGGTTTAAAGAAATACAAACAAGCCAGAGTGCCCCCCCCCCCCCTCCCCCCACCATAGCAGAATGATAATGTGTGGAGCCAGACCTTTTTTTAGCGCTGACACAGCGCTGTGGAGATTGGTTTGGCTACGCAACACTAGTTCATTCTTGACTGCATTGGATGTCAAAGTGGTCTGCCATCATTCAGGACAAAATTCCACAAATTTGAGTGTTTTGTTCTTGTTTTGGCCTCAGCGGTCAAGTTTTTATGAGAATCTGGGAGGAGAAATTACTGCATCATTGTATTGTTACACTCAAGGCCAACCTGCTTTTGTAATCCACATATACACAACATATGGCATCATCAACAAAACACAATCTGACAGCAACAACTTGCATTACAATTAAAACACTAGAAAAGTCATTTGAAAGGAAAAGAACAAAGTGAATCAGCACTAACGTAGTGCATAGAGCATCTCCTTTATTCTCAGAAATTAAAAAAAAAGGCTGTTTGTTTATCCAAAAGGCGTGTGACATTTCCTATTCACAAAGATCCAGCAGTGATGAGACAAAGTCAAATGCCAAATGTTCCATTGTTTCGTCTTTGAACGTCATGGGTGACTGCTGAGTCAAGATGAGTTCCCTCCATCACGACACAAATACCAGACAAATAATCAGGTGGTTCCTCTGATTCTTGACACACACACAAACACCTCAAACACCTGTGGATCCACTTTGTCTTCGCCTTTGAGGAGTCCTCATGACGTGTTGGTTGCAACAAGTGCTTTAAATGTGTGTTCACATTGCAAGCAGTTAAAAAAAGAAACTAGAGGTCCATTTATTACCTACGTCTAGAGGCCTTTTGTCTCATTTGCACCATCTTCGGCTTCGGTTCCTCTACTTCCGGGAGGAAAGTCGGCTGAAGCCAAAAATCGGGGCCACATTGCCCTCAGCAGCACATCGGGTGCAATCGTCGTTATCTGTCCGCTGCATTTTTTTTTGCATTACAGTTGGCACTACAGCAAATAATCACCCAGCTCAAAGCGGCCAACAGTCAGCTGTATGTGACGGACGTGCTCGCTAACAAACAGAACGTAGTCCGGAGTCTGTCTGAGGCCGAACGCGTCACGTGAGGTATAGCCGCCTGGTTACATATCCATGTCACCATCGTAGGCCAGGGTCAAGGGCTTCTGCGGTGGGGGAGACGTCTTAGTAGATTTGGATGGTTTGCTGAAATAAATAGACAAGGAAAAAAAAAAAAAGATGACAGTGTATCTGACTTAGCAGCACAGGGCAGCCCAACCTGATTGCAGTCTTTACAAAGAATTCCATTATCTGATAGCAGCTGCACACAGCAGACAAAATACTGTGAGGAATATAACTCATACTTGACAGGCTTCTTTTGGAGGAGAGCAGATGGTTCGGAATTAGCTTTGCCTCTCAGTGTTCAGTCTCTTTTTCACCTACAATACGTGTGGCCTACAATAATGCTTTTGTTCTTGGAATTGTGCTTAAGAAGTCAATATAGTACATACCAAACCAGGAATGATAATGCAATAATGAAGAGTATTAGGATGAATCCAACGGCAGTCACGGCGTAAACCCACAGCTTTACTCTTCCATCTGTGCAAGCAAAATGCAATTTTATTACAAAGTTTTAAATATATTTACGTGTTCATCTTTCGTCTGGAGATCCTGTTTTAGAATAAGGAGTAGTTCTATTCTCGTTTTAAAACATACTGCAGAGGAGCAATTGAATTTCTTGACATTTTTATGATCAACTGAGCTTTTTTGTTACAGCATATGATGATGAGCCAAAGTAAAGACATTGGCCAAAAATGGATTCCACCTCCGACCCAGTGATCCTAGAGCTACGTACAAAGACAGGTTCAAAGGCAGGGATGATCTCTGGCACGCTGGTCTAGCTGTAAAGATGATTTCAATTTCAGTACCTGGGCCAACAGGTCTTAAGGTCCACTCGCTGAACAGGTCCTGGGCCTGAGACGGCCCGGGTTTTAATCTTCCAGAGTTGGTTTTCACATCAGCTTTCTTGTTGTTGTCCACCCCCGGGGTTCTGGTGCAGTAGTCCAAGAAGCCGTGCGTGGTCATTACTTCAGTGTAACCCTTCTCACACCCACACACTCCGCTCTGCATTAGAGGGGGGGGGGGGGGGGGGGGGGACGACATAATTTAAAGCCAACACGAGACATTTGAGATCGTTACTTTCCCATTGCTGCAAAACTCTGCTTACAAACCAGACCGCCGAGCATAGGGACTACTCTGCTTTACTCCACTCTTTAAAAATAAGTTCTCCTTCACACAGGTTGATTTATCCAAACCTCCAGAGAGGGTCGATTACAACAGCATTTGAAGATAATACAAGATACAAATGAGCCCCAGCCAGGCCAAACACACACACACACACACACACACACACACACACACACACACACACACACACACACACACACACACACACACACACACACATACACACACACACACACAGGAGCCAAATGCAATACAGTAGCGCCCAACATTCACATTACAGGTTTTCATTTTCAATATCTTCTAAGGCATTTTAACTGCATCTAAATGCTTTTATAAAAAACACATCAAATGCTTCTTAAGTCAGTGCTTCACTGTTTAGGAGTGCAGTTACGTTGAGGGTACTCTAAGGGGCAGTACAACTTCAAGCTGAGGCTATTCTTTGTCATTTTCATAGCTGCTTGTGAGCAGTTTTGCACCCATCTAGATGTAATCCCTAATTGACGCAGACAATTGACAAATCCATTGCTATTAATGGATTCTTTAAATGCCTGTTCTTGATAATTAGAAATGTCATTTGTCAAAATCCATTTACCTAGAATGTGGTAGCAGCAGGAAAAAGCAAAAACACAGTGTGAATTACACAGATCACAGCTGCCTGATCAAAGAAAAATGATCTCACCGGTGTGCAGTGCGAGAAGGGTTTAGTGCACGGAGGATGGCAGTGTCTGACCGTGGTCGGCCTTTTCTGCGGGAAACATCCCCCTAAAGGAAGACAACAGGTTCTTATTTCTGTTCATTTCGCCATTGATCACTAAATTAATGTACTGTCACACCTGATTAATGGGCTCAGTTGCCTATCGGGGCCTGTGATCAATTTGTGAACATTTTAATTCCAACATGGAAAATTGCATGTCAAAATATCAAAGAGTAATGCTTTGGGATCTTGCCTTCTCTGCAGAGGAAGGTTATTCCTTCTGGGCTCATATTTGCCAGAAACACTTCCTTACAGCGATAAGATCACATTCAACCAACTATTTACAGCACATCAAGCTCGCCTAAAGCTTTCGTTCCCACAGCGCCGTTACCTTTGTTCCGTTTCTCTGCGCCTGCTCTTCTTCCCACAAATACAAATGCATGATTATTTTTATATAGATTGAAAGCCTCCCAGCTAAGAGTCTGGCTTATTGATTACTTAAGTTAAGAGGGAGAGGAGGAATCAATGGAGGATGCACTGAGTATGGGCAGATCAAATAAGGTGTTAAATTCAACAAGAACACTATAAGTATTCCTTTAAGTGTGTGTGTGTGTGTGTGTGTGTGTGTGTGTGTGTGTGTGTGTGTGTGTGTGTGTGTGTGTGTGTTGCTCTATGTGTTTCTGAGATGTGTTTCTGACAGAAAGTAGAAGAAGATCACTCTGCAGGCTGCCGTGCACAATTTTAAAATGATGCTATTCGATTCTCATGCAGGGGGTGAAGTTACTGATCGTACATATTGTAGGGTGTAACCCATATAAAGTACAATGATTTTGTAAACTGAGATTAACAATTGCGAAAGACATAACGTCCATGTTTTATATAAACCCTTCTCACTTGTTTCCAAATGTTTCAACACCTGAACAAGGAAATCCATTCTAAATGTATTTCTAAACCGGCTGCACCTCTGCCAAAATTACCGACGTGAGAGCTGAGATGAATGAAAAAATATTCACAGACTGTCATGGCAACGCTTACAAGAGCCTTTTTGAGTGATCAATCGATCTGATATTATGGCGCATATCCATGTGATCCAGGCCGCATAGAAATATGAGACCCTGTGCAGCTTTGTGCTGTTCACACCGACTCAGCTCAGTGCAGGGGAACAAAGAAAGAACTGGGACACTTTCAGCCGCAGTGTGCATTAGGCCAGATATACATAGATACTCATATGTCTACAAGAACGTCTGTGTAAGTTCCTACGAGTGCTGCAAGCACGGCGCCTCAGGGGTGGCCAGAAGACACGGCAACTACTCACCTGTGACATTGACACCATCCGAGCGCTGACACCACACCGCTCTCTCATTGTTGCTCCATCCCCCCGCCCTCCACTGGTAACTGTGGCATTTCCCCCCTGTAGCAATGGCAGAGAGGCACAGATAATGCTCAGGAGCAGATTGTGTTGGGCGTCCAGCCCTAACCACCACCTTTTCCTGCTGCCCCACTGCTTCAAATTCAAAGGTAATACATTAGGTTTGTAGCACAAAGAAAACTGACGCCATTACATCTGAAGCAGGGTGCTACAACACAAAGAGATCTTTGGAGGAAATTAGATATTAGAAAATGATTGGAAATGATTGGTACGAAAGAAACCTCTTATTTTCTTGTCCGTGGGTGAGTTAAGGGGATTGTAAAGAAAGAAAGAAAGAAAGAAAATGTAGCCACACATGTGGTGTTACATTTCATGGCAAGATTATTCATAGTAGAAACTCTCACCTCTGGATTAATGAAGTCACAAATTTAGCTAAACAGGTGTGAAGGGTTATTATGAATGCTAAGTGCCTGGCAATTACTAATATACTTGCAAATTGTAAAAGCAGATACTTGTTGAGGGAAAAGAGAACCAGCAAGAGGTTAAATACTTAGTGGCTGATAAGCTTTAGGAATGTAGGTGCAGCATTGAAAAAAGCGCAAGATTGCTTAATGACACGATGGCAGGTGAGAAGATAAGGTATGATAATATAAAAAAAATAAACTCAGCACACAGGCACAGTCAAAGAGTCAAGCCAAAGTGATGAAAATGGCTGTTAATAAACTTAGAACCGCAGTCTACATACAGTACTCCTCTGTGATACACACACGTCTCCCTCGGGTCGGTCAGTAATCGGATGCCTCCATCTTTGATCAAAATTGTATAACTGGTGTAGCAGCCATGTTCAAATAAATGACAGCCAATTCAGCATATTTGTAACGTTTAAGTGTTAACTTGTGACTTTGCCATCACATCGCTGCCATGCAGGGCTGGCCATTTAGAGAGCATTTGTAATATCTGTAAGCTGTTAACCGGCATACAGACAGGCTTATAGCTAGTGAAACCCAAAAGGAGCCTCCGACCCATAATGTCTGTTATGACCTGTGTGGGCTGTCTCACAGTGCAAGCACTACTCCCATGCATTTCCAAGGTAATAGAGCACCCATACACACTGGTTAACATTGGAGTGTGGTTACAGGGTCAGCGGAATGAAATGCATCTTTCTGTGGCCCTCAAGAGTAGATCTGCTGTTAATTGAACGGGTATTAATAGACGATTTCTACTTCATTGATCCATCTTGAGGATCACAGGCTTTCATTCTTGAATATCCAAGGTTTGTCCTCTAATTGGGTGTCCATTTATGGAAAGAATAAAGCTCAACCCATGGTGTACTCAAGTGTACTCAGGGTGTGTCTAGTACACCCTGACATCACAGCTGGGTGTGGTGGTAACAGGTGGAAAAGCCTTGAAGCATTCAACCAGAAGTACTTTTCATCTTAAGTGTTTATAAACCTCATTAGCAGATAGATTTGTAGTTATGCTTATGCAAACATGTTCGCAAGCAATTTCTTATTTACACGTCAAGCACACATAAAGCAGCATTAGCAGTCATTCGAGGTTTCTGACCAAAATTCACTCTCCTTGAGCTGTTTTTTTGGACTCCACCAGCTCCTGAGGGAAATCTTTGGCACTTTAGCTGATAAATGCTCCACTGCGTTCAGCAGCTAGTCATTAGCTTGGTGTGTCTGCTGTTTGTTGCTGAGCAGGTAGCATATGGTGGGTTTATCAGAGCTTATTGACTGAAAACACTTAAAAGATGCTATAAAGCTCCACAGAGCTGAGGGGAAAAGCAGCGGTAGGAAGATGATTCAGTGCAGGTCCATTGTGATCAACTACTGTCATCGAGTAGTCATGTGATCCTTTATAACAATATTGATTATATTTGCTTTAAGTAAGGCTTTTAAATCAGGTTATGTTATGACAACTCACATCAATAAAACAAGGTTTTCCAGACATTTGTACATGTTTCCTCAGTACCTTTGCAAGGCTGGGTCTCAAACACTTGATGTGGGCAGCTGCCCTGGTTCTCCATGACCTGAATGATCACAGCTCTAGAGCGAGCTTGTCGACCAGTGGTCTCAAAACTCCGCCCCTCCACGCAGGTCAGCTGGCAGGAGCTCCAAGACGACCACACAGTCAAATGGCAATCTCCTGAGGGCAAAGAGAGACAGAAAAGCATCACTGATAGGCACAACTTAACCAATATACACTGTCGAACTGTCTTTTCTGATACTTGAGAGTGGTCTGGAGTCAGCTTGCCAACACTATTTCCGGGAATATTTTATGGCTCCCCTGCTAGCTCCAGGAACATTTAAAAAGGATCGGAAACAACTTCAGCACACAGCAGTGGCAGATAATGTACCAAATGCACAAAAACAAATTACTCAGACAGCCCAGTGGGTATTCAGAAGTAATAGACACACAAGAGTTATAAATTATACAATACAAGCTACAACTCTGAGCCCAACTGTAAAGGCAACTCCCAATACTGAAACGTGTCTCTTAGGAGAAGCCAAGCACACTTGATTTGGGAAATGTTTTCAGTGGATAAACGCTGGTTGATGTGTTCTGTGAGTCTACAAATAACATGACAAACACTTGTTTCCTTGAAGGTCAAGCATTAATATCCCATGCATAGCCTTGATAGTGATAATATCACCCGCTGTTACAGCCTCTCAGCCAGAAGAACCCTCTGATTCTCTGCCCCGAATGCCCATTAGTGACTGTCTGTGGATCGCCGCATATCATTATCTTTCATCTTTACATGGATCGACTCCATCAGTCATGCTGCTACGCCTGTGGAAACATGCTGTGGCTAAAGCAGCAGAACACAGCAAACAGCAACACATACACACACACACACACACACACACACACACACACACACACACACACACGCTGTACATCACATACGCTTAAAACCCCTCCCCTGGCCCCCCCGTACTGCGCCTGCCACCTTACCACGAACAGACACATGGACACAAATACACACACATCTGCTCCGGCGATCAAACACTTCTGATCCTGAGCCAAGGCTCACAGCAAAGGCGAGTTGAGTGATGAATCAAGGCGAGGATCAGAGGAGAGTGAGAGACAGATGAGCAGAAGCAAGAACTGCAAGACGGTGTCGTCGTAGGAAAAGCTAACAAGAGCCTCGCGTGGCTGGAGCCGCGACAAAGGAGATCAGAGTTGTCTTTTTATCAGATGATAATGATTACTTCACTTAAAAAAAAAAAAAATAAAATAAAAAAAAAAAAAAAAAAAAAAAAATATATATATATATATATATATATATATTTCAGTACTTGTGTAGCTGGCTTGCCCGCCAACTAATTGTGCCTAAGGACAATAAAGCTTCATTACAGATTTTCAGTGTGGAAAGCCAGACGGTGACAAGTGAAGCAGGTCATGCTGTCTGGCCAGCGGCGGCTCCCTTGCTAACGTAAGAAGCTACATCCACACTGTGGCCCAAATATGGATAAAAGAAGAAAAAAAACATCAGTCGGAATCTTGTAATGTTATTCAAGTGGACTATGATCTGCTGGCTTCTTGTTGCTGTGGTGATTTTTATAATGATAAGATTGACCAGACACAATTAAAAACCATGTCAACGCTTCATGCCATAGGTCTCTAATCTTCTTGTCAAAATGATCAATTAAAAGCACTGTGTGACAGTTGAATTAAATGTTACACTCAATTTCAAAATGTCTATGTTCTCTTTTTGTCTCAATTTCGATATACTGGAGCCAGTAACGTGGAAGAGCTCCAACAAGCCCGAATTTGGCATTACATTCCTCATTTACTTGAACAATGGAGGAGACTAAACCAACAGGAACATGGTTCCAGTAAATCAACTTTTTACTCTCTAGTCCACTCCACCGTTAAGCTACGGCACAGAGGAAAAGTGCCAGCAGTGCGTTGCCAGCACTGGTGCATTTTTATCATTATCTATCACCGAAAACAGCGTGCATGTGGTTTGATGTGTACCGCAGACTGCCAACAGTGAACGCGCTAGAGCTGTTCAAATTGCAAGGGAAACAAGTTGATCCAGATCGTCTCCTGACACATATCTCCAGCAGCGACTGCAGCTGCACAGCGCTGTACTAATATATTTGAAGGGCCATTTATTCCAGTTTCATGTGTAATTTCTGTGTAATTATCCCCTGATTTTCTTCGTATTGTTGACCAGGACAGTGGAGCTTAAATTATGCAGTTTAGTTGTGTAATTTGTCTTAGATTGAAATGCTGTGATGCAGTTCCCATTTAGTAGCAAAAGGGAACATTTTTTAATGTGGAAGATGATGGGCCAATTGCTTCCCTTTAGAGTTCTATCTAGGAACTCAAGTTAAACAGTGGTGCACTTTCATTTTACAGGTCTCAAATAAAGTTGGGGTGAATTGCTAAATTGTGATGATGTTCATGACTTCAGTAGCAGACACATACAGATCATCATTTTCCCGTAGCTCCACCTTCATTATCTCTGGGCGCCAGCGCTGCTGTTACAGCCAGCCCACAACGGGCCGTAACATTTGTAGCTGCATAATGATGTTCTGCGTTCACCTTGCGAGATCGTCGTTCTAAATGTATTCATCATTGTGATGCAAAATGAGGAATTAGGGTAAACTAGAATAAACCTAATTTTGTCATCTTACCATTTTCTTTTCATCTACTGCTTTTGCAATAGCAATCAATAAACTCTGAATGTTATCAAGGATGTTCTGATTTAAAACTAGTTTCATTCTGTTGTTGCATTATTAATGTTGGATCATTGCTTTTTGCATTGGCACACGAGCTCTCTGCATGCAGAATTCTGTAGCTGTTAATTGCTTCAGTTAGCACAGGATGATTTTCCACTCTTTATGTATTTTTAGGTTGTTACATACTGTAGCGTAAAATCTGTCTCTCGTTTAGTTGCTCAGTATTGACTTTTGCAGCTTTGATGCCCTTCAGTATTCTATTAACTACAAATGTGAACTTTCTTCTATCGAAGTGAACGTTGCGGGTTTCATTTCTAATTTGTTATTGGACGTGTTCAACCAGAAAATGCAGAGGTAAAAGGGTCATTAGTTAATCTATGAGTTTTATTGATTTTGCAATAATTATTTAGCAGCTGGAAATGTCAGCCACTTTGCAGAGAGGACAGTGCATTGACAGATTCCAGGAAGAGAGTTTGCATTCGAAAACAAGATGATAAATTATGGAGCAGGTGACCCAGGCCAAATCATTTTTAGCATTATGAATCCAAAATTACAACACTAATAAATATTTCATGCAATAACACTTCATATACTGAACATCGATACATTTGAAAAGCAAAGATGTCAATCCGGTATGTTTGAGTGCGGCTTTACCTGGACAGGGGACGAAGCAGGGCTGCTCCATCTCCTGTTGGATCTGCTGCCGCAGTTTGTCTCCACAAAGCTCGTCGTCCACCGGCTGAGGAGGAGACTCAGGCCAGTTGCCCTTGTGGACGACACATGACAGGCTCCTCCTCCGGAGCCCCTCGCCACACTCTGCACCCTGCATGAACGCACGGACGAATACGATCTTTTTCTAAGGAAAAGAGATGTTTCCTCAACATAACTTAGGTAAGAGGGAAGTCCTCACCGACCGTCTGTTTGACTTGGTCGGATACTATGAACAGTTTGTGAAGGAACGCTTCTTAACTAGTAGCTAAACTAGTTGGATGTTGCACCTCTGTAAGTTTAGAATTACTAATAACTGCTTCACATTGAAATCCATTAAATGTCTACAATATAACTTAATGGAGCTGTTTTTCCATTTTGTGTAATAATATCTTTCTCTGGGTATTAATGCTTGTCGGCATTTATAAATCATTATATCATTTATAAACTTTAAGAGGTTTAAGCTGCCCTGTGGAATTTTCTTGTGAAGAAAAAAAAGTTTCTTCATTGTTCAATATTAATCACCAAGACGCATTGTGTGTATTTTTGAAGTCTAACAAACATGTTGAATCCAATTTCCTTCTCCATAAAACATTTACAAAGCCAATTTTTTGATCATTTTTAAACTTTGTTTACATCCATGTTTACTTGCTAGCGTTCTTCTTTTTTCTCCAGCGTTTACAGCGGAATATTACAACACCCCTTCCTTTAATCGAGCATTCGCAGTGCAGCTCATACCTCCACAGCGCATGGGGACCAGTCACTAAGCAGCCATGTGTAGCAAGGCCTTATGGGGCACGGCTTGGTCTGGGTGAGCTGGTTGGGACAGGGCCGACCCTCCTCATGAGCCTCCTGCAGGATTCTCCGGGTGCGCACAGACTGACCTGCAGAACATCAAGGCAGACACTGTTAGGAACGATAGATCGGAGGAGACCCAAGAGCGTCTGCAAACTGTGTGTACAGAGCTTCGATGTTCAAACTGAATAACTGAATTTTTGCCTTTGTATGTATGAATCCAAAAACATAGTGACGTTCAGGGCCACTTTTAACATGACACACTGTGTGAGTACAGAACCAAAACACTGTGGGAGTCATAGGACTATACTACATGTGAGTCAGGGCTAGACAGCCAAATACATCATGACACAAACATAAGGACCCATGAAATAATGAGTGGCAGAAATGAATGAGGATTATTTATTTAGGAGTGAAAAGAGGCTGCGCCTTCTCTTTAGCCCATGAAATATTTTCCTCATGACAAACTGGAATAAACACCATAAATCTGCTTCACCATGCGACTTTATGCTCAGATCAAATAGTTTCCTACGCAAGTGTTTTGCTCAAGAGAGCCATTCATAATAGGTGGAAGGGAAAGTTTGGTAAATGGCAACACTTAAAAGGGCTGGCCACAGAGTGGGTTTGTTATGCTGTAACAGCTCAGTGTCTGGGTCCTCTGAGGCTCAGCAAAGGCATGGCCTCCATCAGCCATCCAGTTAAGGCAGAAGCTGTGTGTGTGTGTGTGTGTGTGTGTGTGTGTGTGTGTGTGTGTGTGTGTGTGTTTGTGTTATGCCAGGGGAGATGCTGAGCTCCGTGGGCCCCGGGCAGACACAGCAAAAAGGACATTCAGCTCTGCCATCTCAAAAATCAAACCAAAACATTAGCGCTCCCACGAGAGCCTGACAGAACAAGATCCTCGCGTCGTCTGACACAGATACGACGCAAATCCCTCATCAAGGCTGACAGATGTGTTTCACATTGTGTGAGAATGAACAGAGAGAGAGAGAGAGAGAGAGAGAGAGGCAGAAACAGAGTCACAGCAACAGTGACGGAGCAGAGAGAGACAGATAGAGAGTCTTGAGTTTAAATCCCCAGTTGAAAGCCTGTGTAAGTGTACGCTTACTGGAATGAGGGGTGGATCGGGAGAGACCGACAGTCGACGACACATTGAATCCAATGAACCTAAGAAGATACTGTTTTTGAGTCTCTCTAATTGAGATAATAACACACGATTGGCTTTGGGAGCCCTGAGAAACGACGCATGCACCGAGGTTATACCATTAGCTTCTGTATAGCGCATGAGGTTATCACATGGGTTTCTCAAAGTGATGACGAGCATGCCACAGGTTTGTGATTACTAAGAGCATTTTTGAAATCATACAGAGAAAGGGTATATATCTTATTTAGGAACACTGAATCATTTATGACATCCATAAAGGTGAGCTGTATAAAATTAGTTTAATGTCAACCTGCTGTTCTTAAAATATAACCTCATGTTAATTAACAAAACTGGGCTTCATACAGCATCTCTCTCTCTCTCTCTCTCTCTCTCTCTCTCTCTCTCTCTCTCTCTCTCTCTCTCTCTCTCTCTCGATCTCTCTCTATATATATATATACATATACCTATATATAGTATATAAGAAAAAAACCTGAGCAGCACACTGTTTCCCTGTATAATAAGGGTTTGGATGACACACTCTCGTAAATATTTTAATGCATTTAAATGTATTCATGCACAATTTAAAATCTTGGTGAATGCCTAAGTAGAAGGAATAATGAGGCGCTTCACATGTGGTCGACTCTGTGCCTGTTTACCAGGTCGGTGCTCCCATCGGTCTCCAGTAAAGTTTGTTTACCTCGGTTACCACAGCTGTGCGAACATTCCGTCCACGGCGACCATTCAGACAGGATGCAGTTGACGGGACAGTTAGCCACGCAGCTCTCTGACAGCCTCCACTTGTTGATCAGACCAAACTGTAGAAAAAACAAGAGCCGAGCTGTGAGAAGGGATAGCTAATTATTTCCACTAAGAAGAAAGAAGGAGCGCCCATATTTCCATATTGTTAATGTGCTGCAGTTCATTTTAGGACAGCGGAGATGTGGCAATTAAACAAGTTTACCATTAACCTTGCTTCCAAATGTGATTGAGCTACATTCTTTGAACTATTTTGAGAGGCAATCACATTGTTAATGTACATTATTATAACTCAGACACAACAACATCACAGTCTTTATGTGCTATGATTCTTGGTGTACCAGAAGTGAACTGCAGATCGTGCAACAAGACGGAAGCTATTTTGCGACGCACCCGTGAGAAATGTTCCAGCAATGGAAGTATCAGTATTTAATTTACAGTAACGTGCTGCTTCTTCAAGATCACCATCTATCTTTGCACAATTAAGTCAAGGCAATTGAATTAAGCTGTGTTTCGGCTTGGTGGCAAACTGCTTCGTGAAAGATAAAGGTGTTACAACCTTTTCACTTGAACAAATTGGGCAACTGGTCTTTCAATAATGTATAAGCCGGTGGAAACAGTAGAAAGGGGAGTGTTGCACCATCAATCACTAATAGTACAATATTCCAATTTCCCCTCTCTGTCATTTGGCCCTATCTACATTGCTTAAGATTTCCAAATATCTAGCATCGGAAACAAAAATAAACATTTATTTAACATATAACACTTATACCTTTTTTTTTTTTTTCATATGTATGTTATCATGATTCTTTTAACTGTGGGATGCCTTTATGAACTCAAGGCCAGACTACACACTGATTACCTGCTTGCACTTCTGCAACTCCACTATCTTGCCGTCGCTGCGAATACAGTCCACGAGACGAAAACGTGAACCCTGACCACAGATGGCGTTTTCGCTCAGCTGGCATGTACTCCAGTCTGCAACACACACACACAAACACACATGCACACAAACATGCACACACACACACACACACACACACACACAGCAACATATCTAGACATTAGTCTCACTGCCAGAACAGTTTGTATGCCCACGCCAGCAGGATCACTGTCAGTTCTAACCAGCAACAGTGTGCTAAACTAATAATCTGTTATTTTGGGAATCTTTACTTTTTGTGAACCGCGTCAGGCAAACCTGGACAAGCACACATGCCTTGCTTTACATTAATTCGATACATTTGCATTGGGGTTAAAAAGTCTACTGCCAGTTACTGGGAGCTGCCCTGTCACACGTCTTCCACTTGTAGCTCAGGCCTGGTGTCCAGACCGTCCTACCTGAGACTCTGTGCTGGTAGGAGAAGCAGGTGCTGTTGAGGATACAGGGCTCCGACTGGACCAGCTCTGGACAGGCTGAGCTCTCCGAGGCTGCGAGGCGGAGGATGTGTCTGCTCCTGTTACGCGCTGTTCCCTTGTGACATTGCTGCACAACAATGACAGCATCACCACAAACATGAACTTGACAAGAGCACAGGTTTATTTTCAGAGGTGAGGGAGACGGCATGAATTAAGGGTTCCTTCGGTAGGCAAAAAAGAAACTGAAAGCTGTCTCCCGAATTTACATTTATTGACACATTATGATTAAATTGTAATCATGCTTTGAGTCATCATACAGGCAACCTAAAGCAAAAGTTAGGAATTAGTGAACTAATTGTGGTAAAAATATTGTAACTTTGTGGAACATCATTTTTAGTTTTACAGTTATAGGTAAATACAATTCATATTTTATGGGTAAATCGAGTTATTCTTGAGAGCAAACCCTTTAGAGCAACACTCTGTTTGATTAAATCAATATCTGAACAATAACCTCACAACAGGAACTTGTATTTTGAAATGTGGGAGGAAGTAAGCAATGGATCTGGGTTTGTCATCATTAGTCATTATTAGAATGAAAGAAAATCAGCAGAGGAAATCACTTTGTAGGCATGAAGTACTGGGGATGGCAGTTGTCATAGTAGCTGAATCTGGAACAAAGCAGCTACTCCTTCTTTGAGATTACGATGTTTTCATCCCTGACAAACACATTTCATTTTAACAGTTCAATGTGAGACCATTCTCTTTATTTTGGTGCTTTCAAAACAAGCTGGCTTCTTACACAATGTGTCTTCTTTGAGAAAAAAATCTACCTCATATAGTTTTCTTTGAAGATGTAATTAAAATATGACCTGCTGTTGTTGCTCATCCACAATCCTTTTCTTGTTTTTGAGATGATATGTCAATGATATCAAAGTAGTACGATTGTAGCCTGTATGCCTGGCATGGTCCTTTTGTAGAATTGTAAAAGAATTATGAGACGTTTGATTGTTAAATTATATCAGCAATGATTTTAAACTGCTACTGTATAACTGTTATGGGTAGAAGAGTAGTTTCCACATAGATTGAATCATACTTATTATACTTTTAAAGCCATGACGATATCTTATTGGAAGGAGAAGACTGTTTTTTTTGGAGTCAACAAAGCTACATGATCTATTATCTTTTATCGTAATCAAGTGAGATAAAAACTTGATTGTTAGAAATAAAGGAAAACCGTTGCAAATTGTAAATGATGGCTCTCCTTTCCACCCAGTCTACCCACGCGTTGAGCCTTTTCTTTTCTTTTCAAGCCACTCAAAATCTCCACATTCAAATCCAATTTGAAGACATGTGATTCTGTCCCTATTGCCAACTAAACCTCATCAGTGTTACCTTTTTTTTTAATTAATAATGTTTTAATTTGAATGTAAAATGATTCTCTGGCCGCTGGTCTCACTGTGGTTACCTGCTGTAATCGTCCAACAACCTGGAACTGTTGTTTTCACTCCAGTGTCATGGTGGGTTTGGAATAATAAACAAAGTAATCTATCTTTGCAGAATTAGTTTTAGCTTTTTAATTATTCACTCATCAATAGTTTCCCACATAGCAAACATTGTTTCCTCTTACCATGACACATTATCTAACTGTGATGTATTATCTCATAATTATGAGATAACATACAATAATTATGACTAAGTATCCTAAAATGATCTACTGAAGTTGCAGTTCACATTTTTTTTATGCCACATGTTTGACTCTCTCTCTATTACTTTCTTGAACAAGATGTCAATACTTAGTTTTTACATTAAAGGTTATGCAAATCCAATGACACAAATCTGTAAAGATCCTCTTATACCCTGCAACTGGGACCTTGGAGAGAACTAGGAAACGTGTTTGATCGGATTTCAACATTATATGACAAATACACTGTAACTGCTGCCTTCAGTGTGCTATAAATGATGCATTTTCAAGCTCAATGTCTAAATAATCCTGCAAAGTAAGTAAACCGGCAGAAACCTGAATTTACTGTGGTATGATATTTTACGCAGGGCAGTTGAAGGCAGAAGAAGACGAGCGTGACAATAATTGACAGATCAATCATGAGAACGGCAAGTGACGCTGGCATGCAAGTCACTCAAGTCACTACATGGGAATGTAAACCTGTGAAACGAGAAGCGAAGGATGTGTGGAGGTGTGGTATGTAGAGGACATGTCAGCTCTGAGGGAAGAAGACAGATTCTACTGATGAAGGTCTTTGCGTGGAGCAGCATTTGTCCCTCTGCTCCTGATGCATCACACCATGCACCTCAATCACTGTCACCTCCTAATGAGAGACCTCTGTGTCAGCCTCATGAATCAGCTGCGGTCATGTGACCCTAATGTTTTTCACACCAACTGTCACACTCATGCTCATGCATTTGTGTGCTACATACATACAGTCCTGCAATCTGCATGCTCAATTTTGCCTTTGGTCAATGACGGATTATGACCAGGTTCTGAACAATTGTCGCCCAACAAAACCTACTAAGTTCACAAAATCAATAAACTATATTATACACATCTATTGAACTGCCTTTCATGTTCACTATATTAACACACAGAGACAGTTTGGGGATTATTTTTGCTCGTTATCTATAACTGGCAAATCCTGACCAATGTTAAGAGAAGTTTGCGTATGATTGGTAGAATAAAAACTGTGAGTGAAATGAACTAAAGGCAAAATTGGCAATACATAAACCCCAAATAACCTGAGCAATGACAATCTAGTAGCTAGTAGTTACTAACATTGCCCAATATTTTCCAAATTGCTGAATATGTTTTCCTGCATTACAGGTCGGAGTAGGCCATTTGTTTTCTGTTCATTTCATTTCAGTTTGAAATACATGACACAATCCTGTAGCCACTGAAATGCATGTTCACTAATTGGATGTTTTCTAAAATCATCTCCATGAAACGCACGGCGACAAAACACAACCGTTCTCTCTTGGCGGCCAGGTTGGGGAATAATGTTACAAAAGCCGAATTTCAATGAACCCTGGAGAGTCGAAGAAGTGCAAAGTGTATCCTATGAGCATGATGTGAACACAAAACATGCAGTGTTTGTGCTTCACTCTGGGTTCATTCTTGATACGATGTGATTTGTTACCGTTTCAGAGGGTCTTGGAGCTAAACACAATCCTCCTTAATTGTATTTTTATTGACACAGTTGGCTTTAACCCTAACTCAAACGAGGCTATGTGGAAGGAACATCATTGGCCATCATGCCATTGTGAATGTATGTAGACAATGTAGGGGACCATCACAGTGTTATTAACCAGGACGCTTTCCTTCATCACGGTGCCACCTCTGCAACCCACAACACCGCTGATCTCATCACAATCCTGCACACACTACACAACATCCTCATTCCAGCCGAGTACAGGAATGGCCCAGGGCTATACAACTATCTTCAA
Organism: Cebidichthys violaceus; assembly: GCF_023349555.1. NCBI lineage: Eukaryota > Metazoa > Chordata > Actinopteri > Perciformes > Stichaeidae > Cebidichthys > Cebidichthys violaceus. Next base: position 4,121,544 of record NW_027176274.1, on the reverse strand, counting down.
TTACGACGGACTAGTATATTTTACGCTAAGCACCCCTGTTTTCTCTAACACTATTTGCAAAGAAAGATTTTCCTTCCTGGACATCAGGAACTAAGATGTGTGTATTCAGCATGTCCATCTCTCATTAGCGTCTCAGAATGTCCCAGTGAGGCAGACGTCCAAACAGGTGAGGGGGAGACATGATTGTTTGAGAAGACAATGGAGTTAGATCAGTATCAAGATGAAAACATGGTAGATTTGTGCTGTACTTTTTAAAAATATTTGATTGTGGAGTTTTGCAAATGCAAGGTTTAAAAAATAAGTTGAATAGTACGAGAACTGTTCAAAACCTTTCACTTTCTTCGTAATTGAAATTTACTTGAGTGACAGTAAATCATTTTAAATGCATGGCCAAAGCATGTACTGTATTTATACATTTACGGATACTTTTATTATTATGGGAATGCCTGCAATTGATAGTTCACTGTACTTGTGCAGGCCATAACACATAGAATGATTTCAGGGGGACATTTGTAATTGTTTTGGGCTCTACTGGGTACATAAAAGGCTATGTTTATTGTAACATTACATCTAAATAAAAAAATACTTAAATATGTAAAATCTCACAAGTGTGTACTTTACATCTTTCTATGACTCAAGTTTGTCTGCTTCCTAGAATCCAAAGATAACGTCGCAACTATACCATTTCAGTCTAAACAATACCCAATCCTTATGAATAAGCCCCGCCTACTTCAGAAGTTAGTCCTTTGGATGAATGAACCAACAGATACAAATACAAATACCACCATCTCAAACACACTCTACTGTGTGCTACATGTGTTTCATGTTTCAGGGTGGATTCAACTGTAGAAACAAAATGCCCCAAACAGTTATGGCTGTTACAGTTTAATTGCCTTTCAAGTTAACAGTTTGGGCATTATTTGATCAACAAAGACATTAGATGGCTGCTTCTCACTGATCTTAAGAATGCTGCCTAAACTCGCAGATCGAAGGACTGATTAAGACAAAATGTCTGTGGAGAAATCTCAGTCTAAGTAAGTAATCTCTCCATCTCTTTTTTCCCCAACCTGTTCTTTCTCTGACTCCAATGTTCCAGCCCACTGAACTGTTATGTTTGACAGGAAACACATGACACGGCTACATGGCCAGAAGACCAGCAGCCTGTGCATGGAAACACGGGGGAACCTATGTGTTACGTAGTTTAGGACTGAGGGCATAGGAACATGGAGGAACATATCGATTTATTAACATGTTCAGTATCGAACATTGTAGTGCAAACTGTGATTTCAAACCACACAAGGTTACAAAGCAGCTGGGTGGATGCACACAAGAGCTCTTTATCATTTGAACAAACAAACACTTCCCTCATATGTTATTAGAATGTGATGTTTTTAAACTTCATATTTACAGGGAGTCTAACTAATGTAAGTTAATCAGAGTCCAAACTGACTGATTTGGAATTTGCTAACTTTTGACTAGCAGCCAAAAAACACATTCATTTCATATGTTATCAACATGATTTGAAAGAGGAGGAAAGACATAGCTCGGCATGTTTTTCACTAAAACCATTATAACAATCCATACGTTTTCTGTCCATAAACTGAGATAATAATTGATTCATTAATATGTGACTTTGTGACAAAAAACATGTTTTCAATTAACTTTAATACTTACATACAATGCAAATATGTGTATCATATGTCTGTAGTATGGTTGTAACAGTATTGTCAATACATACAAATGTCAACATTTTTTTATCAAATTTGTTATTAAAAAAACTGAACAGCTTCTATTCAATATTGCTCGATGCTAACGGCTTATCTGGCCATTTTACCCAAATGTTCGCTTATATGCTGATGATAATGGACATGTTTTCAATGGCAATAAACGATCTCACTTGGCACACAACCCGTCAACCAACCAGGAAAACAGTCACTAGATTATTGCCACTTACCAGAGGGCAGTTGCTCCAAGGTCCCCAGGGTGCCATGACGCAGTCCTCTGAGCAGGCCAGAAAGCAGACTTGGGCTCTAGGCGGCATTTCCTCGTGATCACACAGACTGTCCTCCAACGTGCTGTTCTCCCCACTCGCTGTTCCCTGCTTCACACACCTAGCAGAGCAGCAGACACAGCTGTATAACTAGTCTCTGGGGCACTCCTAACTGGGTCCTTTTTGAGTTTCGAAACTCATTTCTAAAGTCTCTGACTTTAAATAGATTTCACTCCTTTTGCTCTCAGGTGAGATTTTTGCCACTTGTTTATTTCAACAGTGTCTCTAAAAGTGTGTCCCATGTGTCTGGGTTCTCCAAGAATTTAGCTGTGTACAACTGAAACATCGGTTCAAAAGGTCTATTTACTGTTTAAACTAGTAAACATAGCACTGATTGCTTGTAATGACTTCAAATGACCTATGTTTTTTTGGTGAGCATCACATTGCACTAATGTGAATGACTATGTTTACATTCAATGGAAATGGTAGGAGTAGCACAACGTGATCATCTTGCAGCAGTACAGGAGGATGTCAGGCTGAATGGTTGGATTTACAAAGCTTGTGACTTTGACACTGGAGACCTACGTTTCTCTGTGACAGAACCTCTCTTTCTCTCGCTTTCTCTTCAAATATGAATTTAACCAAATATTATTTGGTTAACCATAACTAGAGGAATGGAATGTTAGACAACTCTCATGCAAAGTTCTAATATAGATGTTTAAAGGGTGACTGCTACATTATTACCAAGATTTAAGAGTGAGAAATCGTCTGAGGGTTGAGGGAACATGTGTGAGGAGTGGTAAAATCGTCACCAATCATATCTACGTAAAATATGTTGAGATTAATATAAATAGTTCTTCACAAAAATGTTCTCATCAGACTTTCACAGTGAACTGTTAAAAGTGTTAAAATGCAAATTTCCAGAAACAGAGAAAAAACAACTTTGATTCAATAATTACATATTTAGATTTCTGCTCTTTTGGTTGAGTTTTAACAGTTTTAGATCTGTGGCTGTGACTCACACTTAGAGGCTTAAGTGTGAGAGCAGCTACGTTGCTTTTGACACAATAAAACAGATGCCCAGTTTGGCATTTCTCATTTCCTATGGTGCATAATCCAATACCAACACCTGAACATGCTGCCTGCAGAATAGGTCAACACTTCACTGCTCTCCTCTGTTGCTATTTTAAGTGGCACAAAGAGGCAGTGCAAAAATACCTAACAACTCATCAGGAAGCAGTAGTGTGTTTTGACTGTTTGTTTTCCCCTGGCATTGCAAGTGTCAGGACCAGTGTGAGTGCCAGCTAAAGGAACGTTGCCAGTAAACGTGTGTTGCGTTGCCAGGCCTGCCGTCTGCCAAGCCCAACCCGCTCACTGACCTGATCTTGCGGCTTTGGACTCCCTCCCCGCAGGCTGGCAGGTCGTCCACAGTGTTGATGGTACAAATGGACCAGGGCTCGATCCTCCACTCGTATTGGCCGCATTCACTGTAGCACGGCGCAGCCTCATATACCTGCGTGTGCGTGTGCAAACACACACACACACACACACACACATGAACAGACAGACACACAAACACACAAGGAAAGGGACACACGCAAGGGATTATAGAAAGAAAGCATGGACACGCATACAAATCAGCTTTACACACACATACTGAACACACACACACACACACACACACACACACACACAAGCAAGCATATGCATAGAGTTGGTGCATACACTTGTAGGGAAGGTAGAAGATATCAGGGTCACTTTAATTTGTCATAGTACACTAATGAGGTAGCTCTAGGTGAAAACCAGTATTCCTTAAGGGATTTCATTTGGTAAATCTAACAAGAAAAAAAAAAATACTTAACAAGGTATGATTTTTTTGTCTTAATCTAGGAGCTACACATGTAAAGAAGCAGTTTAAGAACACAATATATGCTCGTATTCTCTTCTTTTTGCATTCATATTTAACATCAAGCACTTGTGCAGTCATGGATATGCATATTGCTTCCCTGGGACATTTTGAAGCGCATACTACTCCCAATTAAGACATGAATCAGTTAGGTGTTGCCATTGATGCTGGAGTTTGATATCAGGATGGTGTCGCTTATATTTTCCACATTCAGAGTATGAGCACATAGACTGTGAGTATCAGAAATGAAAAGGAAACCTCGACTAAAGAAAGCGCTCCCTTTCCCCACATCGGGGATCTGAACTAACTGATGGCATCATACCACTGCAGAAAAAGGACAAGAATGACGTTGTAGCAATATTATTCGTACTCATATAAACTCTATGCATGATATGGAGAGGACAGCATGTGGTGTTTAAAACGACAATGATCATGGCAATAGGCCCTTCAGCTGAGGATGAAATTGGTTGGATGTTGAGCTTTTGAGTGACTCTGGCATGTCTGTGAAACCAAGGGAACAGCGAGCTCAATGTTCCTGTAAACACATGTTTACTCTCAATCTATGTAACAGTCTGCCACAGTAAAAGGTGTCCTCTGGAGGACAATTTGTGGAAAAAGCTATGACAAGCTATAATGGGTGTCTGTAAGTGTATGTGTGTGTAGTTGTGTGTGTGTGTGTGTGTGTGTGTGTGTTCAGACTATAGAAAGGTAGTGGGTGTTGAGTATTCCCTCCCCTACGGGCCACACAGATGCCTATTACACACCCTCATCATCTCCCATCTGTCCCTGCAGATGCCCCTGTTGGGTAAACTGGCAACTGCTCTGCTCCCACTTTCTCCATTACTACTGTAGAAACACAATTTCAGCTTCACCGCTAATTTTCATAGGCAGAAATAAAAAGACTTTCCAGTCATTTTCCACAATATATACACTATTTATTGTGCACTGACGCCATTTGTTCAGTGATAAATCATTTGACTTCAGCACAAACCAAATGGGTTATGGTGCCACAACACATAAGATGTCAGATACATATTTAATCATGTGTTGGCAGGTTGAAGCTGGTGCACTAGAATAAACAGACGGAGCAGAAGATTTGATCCCAAGTACATCTGCACACACATCTACGAAGAGCTCTCGTTGCAGAGGAAAGCAGAATAGACAATCGGTTAGAGTCAGCTGGTTCTGACCGGATTCCCTCATTGGTTAAACGATATATGGGCAATCTCAATCAATCTCTGTTTTCTGCTCTTTTGTATTCTTTTCTGAAACATTTCTGAAATGAAGTACATTTCTTTCTCTTTCTTCTCTTTTGGAAGTTCAGTTTCCTTGGAGTATTATCCAAATGCACTTTACATAACTGATTTCCATCCATGTAAAAATCTCTCCAATCAGACTACTGTTCTTTCTCTCGACCGAAACGACCAAAAGGGTCACAGGAGTGTTTGCGACTTGGACAGATCTGGCATGCATTTCGTCTTCATTAGCTATAGCAGAGTATGTGTACAGAATGAACGGCACTGACCTGAGCCTGCGTGGATGTCCATATTAGCAGTGCATGACAAGCCAGAAGTTGGGCAGGGGAGAGAAGAACAATGATACGATCATTAGTTTAGATTTTGCCTGCTGTGACAGAAATGTATAGTTTTGCTTAAATTAGATTTTTTTTTTTTCTTTTTTTGTAAATACTGCATTCTGCTCTGAGTTTCATTAATGAGGGTAAAGGATGATTAAATACTCCATCATCTGCAGTGAATCTAGTGGCCCTGGATATTCTGCCAAAATGTATGATTCATAGTGTTGAGAGTTTTAAAGTGCTGCAGTTGGTCGCAACAGCTGTGCAATGGCCAGTTCTGCAGCTGAAGGCAACTCTGATAAACTAATTTGTCTGGAGATGGTGAGAGGGTAGTCGGCGCGAATGAGCATATGCTCAAAGACTGTGTGCTCTGTGTCTTTCCTAAAAGTCACTGTGATGTTGCTGACAAGAAACTGTTCAGGCTGTCCTGATTTACTTTCTTCATAGTTGAAAGGACATTCAAACAAAATCCCCTGACCCAAGACAGTGCTAACATTTGCGTTTGAGTAACGTTTGAGCCAAATACGGTGTGCTTCATGCAGAGAAAAAAAAACGGTCATAGCAAGAAGCATGCACCCAGCCCTCTGGATGCCAAGAGTCACTTCATCCATCTTCATTCATTCCTCCACGACTGCACAGCTAAACGGGACAAAGCCATGACTAGGTTAACCTTATCTTTACCAAGAGCATTAGACGTAAAGCTGGATTTGCATTATTGTCAACCTCTCTCAATTGTTGTATGAGATAATGGCTATGCCTTGCATCCAACAAAAACAAACAAAAGACACACACACACACACCTGCAAAAACGTGATGAAAGCCACATGCACATAGACACACACATAGGTGTTAACAAGATGATGCTTGTATGCATACGTCCCCATATACAACAGGACATGCAAAGCGTCAACAAGCCCTCCTGCAGGAATGACACATTATTATCGCTAACACGCAGAAAATTGGACAGAAAGCCATAAAGAGGAGCACTCTCTTCCATACAAACATCTGAGGAAATGGCAGAAATAAACAAGTCTCCATCGCTGAGGTGGCGTCTGCTTACAATAAGTGAATGCAAGCTGCAATTGGATACAATTCTGTACAATTTTCTACTTGTACCTTTACTTGCTATGCAACGTTACTTTTGACAACGATATTCAGGAGTTAGGGAAGAATCTGTGTGGTTCTCAGCTGCTCTAACAGTAGTGGCAAACTTCAACCTGCCAGCTTAGCTATCGTCAGTGGGCTAAGACACTGTCTAGGGGCTCGCAGAATAAATGAACTCAATCAACTCACTGTGGTAATTGTGAAATACATACAACATTAGTTGCTCTAAATAGGGCAACCTGCGACCACAGAGTAATTATCGTTCGGTCGGTTTCACAAACAGAACACGTAGCCTACAATGGTGTCTGCTGTTTAAACAGGTGAGTCTCAGTCGAATGTGTCGCGGTTGCTTGTAGTGACAGCAGCTGTTGAGAACAAGAGCAGAACATGGAGGTCTCCTTGTAAAAGCCTTCAAATTGACTTTAGAGAAATTTTAAATGCATACCCATCTGTGTCGATTATTTACCAACCATTACCAACCATAAGTAACTACAAACAAGCATTCCGGCATCTGGCTGGAAGTCTCCGGTTAACAGGGTTCGCAGACACTAAGTCGCTACGATCTGCCGCCACAGTAGCACCACTAACTGTCTCTTATTGTCATCGTGTCATCACAGCTTCAAAGAGACTGCACTATTAGTGTCAGCAGGCCCATGGATGAGTTAGAAAATAATGGCTCCTCTGAAAATAGAAGTTTGGCGATAGAAACATGGTTTAATGAGCTTTAAGAAGGACGCCATAACAATGGCACAGTAGGGTTGTATTGAAATGTGTTTTAGCAAACATGTTGTGTCTCAATTGTACAACAGAGACAGTGAACCTGCAATGTTAGATCAGCTGTAATGATCTCTGCCAGGTTTGTGTATTTGGCGTGCTTGTATGTGCGAGCTTGTGTGTCCAGGGCTAATCTGCGTATCCCACTGGACTTGTGTGTGTGTGTGTGTGTGTGTGTATATGCATGTATGTATAACTTATCGCTTAGCAAATTACAAATCGTGTCATCTCAGTAGGAGGAGAGCTATGGTTAGCTGTCCCTGCAGGTGGCCGGCAGCAGAGTCCTGCAGCGTGTTTGTCTAGCAGACCGAACAGCTAAGAGGGCTAATACAGCTAACAGAGACAACAGGTTAGGAGGCTAAACACAGAGCGGGATTGACAGTTTCTGTTCGGAGCAAGCGTTAGACATCCAGCATGAAGTGTGGCACAGTGGACTGCAGCTTGGCTTCACTGAGCTGGTGCGGGCAGCCGCATAGATTAAAATGAGAGCGTATCTGTTGCGTGCGAGGTTTGAGCGAAAAGTGCATTCTGCAACGCTTGTAGTCTAGACGGGGGCCAATTATGGTTTGTATTCATCCCGTCAAACATGATAGCAGTGGTCGTTGTAGACACAACTGGCAGAGAGCTGCACTCTACTAACAGCAGCGTTGTAGTTTTTCCATGTTATGAGTAGCCTATGACCTAACACCCATACATGGACTCCAGATACACGACCTTAACTGCTCTAGAATGAGTTTGGATCTTTGACCACTGAGTTGGTTTGTATATCACACTCTATTTTTCTCCTACTGTCTTCCAATTAGGTCTCTTACCGCAGAGGACGTCAATAAACTTTACAAGGCTTTATAAGATTCATGTCTGACATGCTTCTTGGCACAACTCAGGGCAACGCCGTGACTTTCCACAATTACGCAAATAATTTGGCCATCGAGCTCAAATTCTAGCTCTAAAAAAAAAAAATGGCCATTAGTCATTTACTTTGTTATCCATTACCAGGACACAGCTCAGCAAGACTGTAGTGCATTAGCGAAGACATTTTGCAAGCACTTAACCCTGCGTCCACCTTTCATAATAGCTGTGGTCAAAGATCTTTGTCACATACTTAGACAAACATTTGGGAATGAGCTCCCCTAACCCTTCTCCTCTCAGTTCCAATATGAGCTATTTGTACTTCAGGGAAAAAGCACTGAAAACACTGATAAAGTCACAACACGGTTCACAGTCGCACCCCCTCCAACCCCATCTGGGCCCTTTTTTCTTTTACCTTTATTCCTGATAACTGTTAATGCTTCTTGTCTGAATCTTGTTTTATTAGGATAGTATTTTTATTTTAGTGTGTTTGGCACAAGAAACATTTTCTTAAAAAAATCATTTAGTACCAAAATGAAATGCATCTCTGAATGTTATAGCGCTCAATAGAAATACGGTCACACCTTGATAAATACAGATAAAGTGTATTTCATTGATTAATGTAATGTGAGTAAAAACTAGAGCTTGGTGGTTGTATTTATAGTATTTTATTTTATATTTATATTACAAAGTTCACTGTAATTGTGTCTTTAAAAAAAAAAAAAGCCATTCCCAGGTATCAAATGATGAGCATGTATTTAATATTCGCCCAGCCACTAACTAGAATTTTATTAGCAGATAGAGGCTGTGATTAACCTTTGTAGCTGAATTAAATGCTGTGGACCATGTGGGTAGCTGGAGGCTTTAAAGAAGATAGAGAGGCTTCAAAATGTAACCTTTCTGGGTGGCAGCGCTTCAGGCTGCCTTAACAATATGCATGGTTTGGAATGCAAGGAGACACCTCACTTTTTTTGCCCTGGGCCTACAGGGGGAGAATAACACATGCCCAAGCACTGCTCTACGTTAATTACACCACGTTGGCCTCAGGTAGCTCCATCAGCATTTGGCTCCAAACGTCTTTTGTCCTAATGAAGGAGAGAGATGAGTTCGGCACCTGTGTGCTCTCGGGTAAAAACAAGAACATGTGTTCTCTTTTTTTTCTTGTTCTGATATTTGGGATTTATCCATTCTTTAGACTTTCTATTGGCTGTTGTTGGCTACTGACAGATGGGCAGCATGCAGATGGATGGAACATTTGATTGTTGTGAAATCGGCTGTAGACGGTAATGGTTCCCAGACGATGACACCAAATGTCTCTTTGGGAACCCACTTATCTTCAGCGAGAAAACAGCCAACTTCTGTCTTGCAGAGCAAAATCATGAAAATAAAACAAAAGTACATTTTGTTACACGCCACAGTCCTTGAATAATGTTCACTTCTGATGTTTGCCTCTTCACTTCAATTTCACCCACGCTCCTGTGATTCATATTTTATTTACCAAACCACTTGATACGAGTAATTCAGTCTTTGTGAATTAACTGCAAAACTCAGTAATGACGAGAACAGAGGATCAGGTCAATTAAAACCCAAGAACAGAAAAATGAAAGGGACAACGTTAGTCAACAGAGTTGTGCTCATTTAGTAAAAAAACTCAAAACTGCACTTGAATAAGTCAATAAGCAAAGCAGCGTATTGTTGAATAGCAGCAGTCCTGTGTGCACTAACAGCAGATAGTGATAATGGTGGTGAGGCAGATGTCTAGACAGAGCAAGATGTTAAATACAGTTAAAAGCACCTGGATGTTATGGCTGTCATAATTCAGGTGTTATTGTGGTCTACTGAGGGTAGCAGTGGTTGCAGAGCCTCAGAACAGCAGGGAGGAGGTGTCTCATACTGTATGTGGAGCATCCTGACACCGAAGGAGCTGCCAACAGCTCTTATGGTTCTGAACAGATAGTTGGCTCATCACTGGCTCATTCAAAGCCACATACTTGTTTAGGGGAACCAAAGAGCACCGCAGGACAGAGCCCAACTCACTCATTAGTTAGTCTCACGAGGACTAGACTAGTCTAGTCTAGTCCTCGTGACAAAATGTACTTGAGCAAGACAAAGAAGCCTACATTTTCCAACGGTTAGGCCAGTGCTCGTCTGCATTTTAACTGCGGTCAGGCAGTATGTCACCCTGCCAAAGTCCACCAGCAGCTGCTTGGTTTTAACATCGAGCTGGAGGCAGGTCCACCTAAGGGTTATGCTACCACAACATCCTAAAATAGTCTCCCTCTATTCTCGTGCATCCCGGATACAGCAGACACAGCTATGACACAGTTGTTTGAATGCTTTTTGCATATGTAACTTTCCAGATGATGAAAGGAGACAGAACGATACACGGCTGGTATGAAAACAACAGATACATAGCTCACTATGCAGGGGTCTAAGATAGGCATGGAGAGCGTTTCTTTATAAGCTCTGACTGGGAACTGACCACGGTGTGGCCATTCCCTAACAATGTACCACCGAGGCATACGCACTATCTATCTATTGAACTGAAGTGAGCAGATCCCACCTAATAAGCATCATAATGCTGAGACACATCAGCTTTGCAGTGGATAATGTTTGATCATTCTAAAAAAGAAGCTCAAGAGTCTTGGCTTCGGGCGGACAACATCTCCTCTTTGAAAGGCAGCATTGATAAACAGCAGATGGCCATGAGTTCATTGAGTGTGATCATAGCCCAGCAGCTAATCCAAGTTGAACAAGAGCTCAGCTGTTTGGGTCTAATTCATGATATGTGAACAACAGACAGCAGTGTGTGGATACAATCTGAATTTGTGTTTCCCATGAAGCTAATTTAATAATATGTTTAATTAAAAGAGTTAAAGCCAATTTACAAATATTACCCTCGACTAGTAACCTCAGTTTACCAAGCCAGACCTAGAGGAAGCTTGCCAAGATAAAGCCGTTTGACCATTAGCATGAATCATCTCAAAATATGTCCAAAGACGAAATATCTAAAAGACTAGGGATTGGTAGATAGCAGCAATATAACAGCTTGGCTTGACAGCCATACAAGCAGGCACCATGACATCGCACACAAGCAGATCTGTGGGTAAGCAATAAAAAAAAAAAAAACTCAACAAATGAACGCCCATAATGAACTGTATAATGAACTGTATCGGTTTTCTAGTCTGTTCGCCTTAACAGGCACCACAGCAAAACTCAAAGTGCTCGGAGATAAACAGCCAGCAGCATCAGCAGTCTTATAGCGTGTACTGACATGTGCCAAGTACACACACAAGACGTCCAGACAAGTAAAGCAGCGAGCTTTATAACTCAACGCTGACAATGGTGATATACGGTGCATAAAACAATTTGTGAGAGTAACAATGATCCCAAGCCTCCAACAGCACAGGCAGACCTCTGTTTGTGGGCTACCGCTAATATCCAAATCGGTCATTGCTCGGAGTCGCAGACTGCTGTCAGCAGCAGTGAATGTGGAGCGCACACACATGATTATGTCCGTCATAACTCTGTTCAGAAGTGGCACGATCAGGACGTTGGCACGCAGCCGTGCTGATTAAAATCTATTTAAAGCATCAGCAGCTAGGTGGAGGAAAAAGAATTAGGAGAGCGAGACAGCTTCAATAGACCACCTGAAGGTGCGCTGCATATTATGACATACTGGTTAGGTATAAGCTTCACTTGAATCGTCTGCCTGAAGCTTACAGGCTTTTTGTCATGAAAGGAACGGTGTTTCTTTTTGTCAGATGATACAGTTATGTTTTTTTTTTTTACTATGTCTCTTGTTTGCACTCGACTGTATGCTGCTGTAATCCTGTAAATGTCCCCGCTGCGGGACTAATAAAGGATTATCTTATCTTGCGTTCTTATATATATATTACACACTTACCTAGCAGCTAGCAATTTCATTAGTGCCAAAACCCAACACCCAAGTTCAACCGTGGCACTTAACCGGAGGATGCAGGATTGTGTTTTCACGAGTAGTATTTACACAGGACTTGAAGCCACGTTCAATACGCGATACACAGAGTTTGCACAAATAGCCGCAAAGCTTACAAGAGTCTTCATTCTCGAATCAAGACACATTCTCTATGTCTACACAGTATTCACAAGGTGGAAGTCATCAGCGTTAAGGCAGAGCCTCTCATTCAACCAACCTCAACCCCTCTGACCTGCAGCTGCAACAAGTAGATCAAAAGCACAAATGGACAACGTATCGATTGCATTTTATTCTATAGGAGGACGTGGTTCTATGCAAATGAGGATTATACAGTGACAGCAGGAAGTGATGCCCTGAGAACGGAAATATATAGAAACGACACACAACCCCTATTATCTGTTTTTAAGGACAACAAAAACACGACAGCTGCAAAAGTCCAAAAATGAACCATCAACGCAACATTAATGACAGTAAAATAATCTAACAATACAGAAACGTTTGTCCTCCTGTTGCATGAGTTACATAATACGAGAATTAACTGTAAAACAAAACAAAAAGGAGAGAAAGGTGAGAAGCATTTCCTGTCAGCTCATCACCCACACACAAACAACGGCACCTGTCTTGTAACTTTATAGATCGCGCTGTGTCACACACACACACACACACACACACACACACACACACACACACACACACACACACACACACACACACACACACACACAAACCTCCCACCACACACAACATATGGTAGAGGAGTCTCAGAGGTGGGCAGGAAGGGTGTTCCTCAAAAGGACAGGGCCAGTCTGGATAGAGTGGAGGCCAGCCGCTAATAGAATGAAAAATAGCAATCTGACTGGCACGGTGTCCGACAGTCATGACAGTCCTGTTATATTATTTGGAAATAGTGCACATATCACTTGATATCTCAGCATTTGGTGGCAAACACTATATCGTTTCAATGTCTCCTGTAATTATAGATTTGATTTGCCTTGCTACGCCTTGACATCTGTGAGCTCTCTCTGTCGCGCTCTCACAGGGCATCCTGTGTTTAAATGTGGGCTACAAATAGCTGCACTGTAAAAAAATCAATCTGTCAAGATCCATTACCTCATCAGCATTTGGATTATGTGCTGTTATTTTTAGTTTAAGTTTAATTCTCAGGGTATGGACAAAGTTTTTTTTGCAGACCAGAAAGTTTTACTGACAGACACGTCATTGAAGAAACTAAGCATCCTGCACTCCCTCGCTCGCTTATAATCACTTAGAACTTGTGAAATATTCTAAACATGCCACTTCTCACCAGGGAGTAGACCGTGGAGATGTGAAATAAAGAAGCCCTAGTGTGACTGTATTAAAATAGAGGTGTTCCAAGTACAAGTATTGCTCAACAGGCGTAACGGACAGGTTTTGTCAAACCGGCCTAAAACTAGACGGTTCCCCTGACCCTTCTTCTTCTCCACTTCTACTTTCAGAACATGCAGCTGTTTTTTTCTGGAGCGCTGTGGGTCTGCTTAGCTCACATAATAATTGTCAGAAAAAGACAGATTATGATGTTTTTTTCAACGCATTTTCAGCTCGTTTTACTTTCAATGTTACGAGAGAAAAGTCTTGCAATGCCTTGTGGAGTGTAAGCTTCACCTAATCGAATGAAGAACAGGACAGTCCTCATTACATCCCCATGCACATCGCTTCAGCGTTTTGCGGAAATCAAACTTGACAGGCCTGCTGTGCCGATTACAGTTGCAAATCTGTTATGAAACAATTGCTGTAGTGAAAAGGATATGGGGTTTATGGAAAACGCTCCATTGAAAGACAGTTCTTTAATTATTCTTTTCCACTGGTACACTGGGTGAGGGAGCCCATGAGATCCACAGTGACAGGCTCTCAGTGAGGTGAGGCATGAATTATTCATCTCGATAACACTTGTTTTTGATCGTCTTTTACCAATGCAGAAAATCTTACCTCATTAACAAACGCGTTTAAAGTTTACTTTACGGCCCAACTCCTACACAGTCTGTTCAACATCATGGCCATTTTTTGCTCGTTATTTTCACGGTGGCACTTTCTCTCTGTCTCCCTCTCTATCTCTCTCCCTATCTTACTTGCTCACTCAACCATGTGATGAGAGGATGAGTTGTGGCGCACTGTAAATTTCATCTCTGTCGAGCCAGTCACCTCTGGCCGTGGCTCGAGGGGGAAACATCTGCCGGTGTGTCGCGAGGCCACACTTTGGTGAGAGAATAGTTCACGAGAGCAAGTGTTTGTGAGAGAGGAGGAGGTCCATTAGGGATGTGGATATTCTTTATTACGCCGCATCCTGAGAGAGACTAAATGAAGGACTGCCGGGCCAAATGTAGGAGGTCTGAGCAGTGACGCGCACTGGCTAAAAGGAGGAAGCAGGTTTTTTTTTTTTTTTAAAGACGCTGTCAAGAAGTCGCTTGTGACCATCCGGGACTTTCCTTGTTAAAACACAACAGCAATGCCTGCAGAACTAGAGTAGAGGTTATGCTGTAGTATTGTTCCACCCACACCTCGGACAGATGTACTTCACTTTAAATGGCCAATTTGATAATGTTAACAATGAGGCCTTGTCCACCCTCAGGATAAATCCGCGAGGGCTTTGACAACAGATAGCTCCAATTTCAATGGCGAGGGTTATTGCAGGGCATTACTACAGGGGCCATATAGACCTTGTTAGTGGGCACTTAACCATCTGTACACAAATCTCCACTACAACACAGAGGAATATTATCCGCACAGCCGTGCCTCATCTCCACACTGACCTCTGCAAACTTAAGTGTCCTTTCAAGCCCATTCAAGCATACAGGCGGCATTCATAAAACACTTCCCCTCTTTAAACCGTGACCCCATGAGAGGTGTGCTGTCGCAGAACATTCATAGCCACGTACGGATGAAACCTGACTATGGAATATCAAAAGCTCCCATCTGTCCACTTCTCACTCTCTGCCCCCCCCCCCCCCCCCGTCTTTTTGTAACTTGACACCGCCCTGTTTTAATGTCAAGGAAAGGGCATGTCTTGTAAGGAAAATGATTTGGTCTGACTGAAGACACTAGAAAGTGAACAGGTCACCCAGGAGTCCCACTGGCAGATGGGTGATAAACCTTATCATTGAAATGTGAGGAGAATGAAATAACTCCGCTGTGTATTTACGCGACAGCATCGGGCAGCAACACGACCGGGGCTGGAGGACAATATTTTCCGAAAACCATACTGGAAATGTATGACAAAATCATTAAATGCAAAACTACAGCTTTCACCATAATAATCATCCCAGTAAGAGAATGCTGTATGTCTGTGTAAAACTTGGGGCACGGTGGAAACTATTAGAATTATGCAAAAATAATTTCTCATGGCCTCCCTATTACATGTACTATGGTGGTGAAAATGAGTGGACTCAGAGTGTAGAATGCCCTCATCTGCATTCTATTAAATGTGCCTCTGGAAAGTCTGGGAAGAAGCGACTTGAGAACAATGTAGATGGATGATGAGGTGAACCTTGTTTGCTGTGTCTCCATATGGAAACTATAACACAATGTTCTCATGTCCATGAACTGTACATGAGCAAGTGTTGGACAACAATAATGCTCCAATTAAGAACTCCCGCTTTAAAGACAGACCGCCAACATAGACATCAGCATGCTGTCTCAATAAGAGCTACCGTCCACAGTGTGTCTACCTATTGTACTGTACAGGCTGCTCTGTGGATATGCAAGCACTGGTGCGCACCTTACCTGATTTTTCAAATCTAGCTTGGGGCATGGGCGTCCTCCGTTGAAAGACTTCTCCCTGAGCCACTTGGACCTGATCTTCAACCCACTGCCACAGGACGCGCTGCAGGCCGACCAGGCCGACCAGTCGCTGAGCTTACAGTCGAGGGGGCAAGGGATGTGGCAAACCTCCACCATGTAGCCTGAAAATTGAACATTGGCAGACGGGAGGGAGAGGCCTCATTCAGACTCGCTCAGCGGCTGCAGCGAGGATCACAATAATAATGTCCGACAGACATGCCACTGGCTTACACTCCGCCAGACCTCGGACTTGCTTACTTTGACACCGAGAGGTAATTATCTGAGTAATGAGCGTCTCCTTCTGTGCAAACACTGTTTAAGGGTTTTCACACTGTGTACTTTGTGTTTTGTTTTTTTTGCCGTCTCTTAGCTGTGTTTTACACTGAAACATGCATAAACATAGTAAACAGATATAGACAATAAACATTTCAAAATAACCTCCTACAACACGGCATTACATGACATAATTAGGGTTTCACCTATACAACAATGTCTGATTATTCTGACTATTAATATACTGATTATGTGCTTTTTATTGAACTATCTTGGCAGGGATGATTTGTAGGTTTATAAAGGGCCAATCTGTTAAGCTAGTAGTGTCCTTAGTACCTGCAATATGTTTCTGAGTCCTACCTGAGTCTGTACAGCGGGTGGGGTCGACCAGGTGTCCCTGCTGGTCAATGCAGGCCACTGCTCTGTAGCGCAGACCTTGGCCGCACTCTTTCACCTCCCGGTGGCTCATCCAGCCCTGCAGCGACCCCGGAGCTGAAAGATCATGGAGGATGCATGCAGACCAGTTCCCATAGGGCCGGGACAAGAACTCATCACAGGGACACACCTCTGTCTCCTCCAGCGGGTACAGCTCCTTATTCAGGCAATGCTCCTTCTTTTTGCTGCGACCTGAGGAGAAGACGGACAGAACACTGGAGAACGTCTGTGCCCTGGATGGGTGATGAACGCTGAATGAATAGGGCATGAATGGGCTGACCCATTATTACAAGGTCGTTTTTTATCAAATCAGTATCAACAGCAACACAGTTGAACATAATTGTGTTTACCACTTTTCCCACCTGGTTCCATCACAGGCATAATCAAATACTAAATTTCTGGTTTCATAACACATATTGTAGCCACAGCATTGTATGAAGGTTGGATTCATTAACTCTTCCCTGATATTATTTTATTTAGAGGAAATTATCATAACAAATTAATAGCTAATCAGTCAAAAGTGCTCTACAATATGACCAGTGGCGTGGAAGCCCTTCTGCCTGTAATGCATATTCAGATAGCACTCTATATGACCCCCGGGAATAATTATTTGAAAGCATATTAAACTTTAATTCTTCTCTTTATTTTGAAGCCCCTTAAGGGAATGGTGCACACTTAATGTCTTTATTACGTCACTGCAGCTGAACTCTCTGAAGGTTAGACCTGAGTAATTGTTTTGTTACAAGAAACAACACATTCTGTGCAAGTAGAGTGCAAAATACAAACAAGATTATTGTGTTATTCAACGGGAAAACAATTCTATATTTTGTAACCTTTAGTATGTCATTTGTATGCAAATGCGGCATATTTAGGCTCGGCACGTACAGTACAGCCATTGTGTGCTGCCATGAAGACCCAGAAGAGCGAAAAAAAACTGCTGCAGCTGAGTGTTCTCCCACTGAGGAGGAAACACAAGGAAGAAAAGTTCTGTCCTTTCTTGCCTTTTGTCTTCGGATGCACATTTATTCCTTTTCTTTCACGTCCACGACTTCTCACCAGCACACAGTGGTTGCTGTTCAATAGTAATGATAAACGGTGCACAGAGAGCTTTTGATTCAAAGGGTTGACGACGGTGGAGAAACAGCAGACGATGCAGAGCTGCACAGATATCCAGTTATACCATTAGTCAGTAATGTTCAGTTCAGGATGTGTGATCAAGTGCTGTAATTCTCTTTTGGGTGTACCCGCTTTCCCTCAGTCTGTCTCGTCTTGTCTTATACCACTGAATAATTTCATGTATTTCCCATAATGCTTTTGGCAACCTCTAGCAACTGCACTCCAACAGAGCAAGAGTTCTTATTTCTTTTATCTTTGTTTTAAAATCCACAAAACACGATCCGCTGATGCTTCTTTTTAAAGGATAATTTGGTACCAAAATGTTTCTGAACGTGATTGTGGCTCCACTAGAATCATCATGTCATCAACATTACCCGATGAATATTAGAAAATGGAAGGAGAGCTGCTCCACAGACAGCAATTGTTTCAGCATGGATTTCTCTCTTTAAAATCCAATATATACCCCAAAACACGAGCTTTTGTCTAATGAGGGGGAAAATTAATTTTTAATTCCAAAGACCTCCATTAAGACCTCTATTAAGACTATTAGAGGTAACCACTCAATACAGTTCACTCCAGGCTTCAAATAATTAGTCCTGTCCATTATATCTGATGAGTATTAATAGATGAGCATGAGCAGGAAAGTAATTGTAGAGCAGCTGAAAGGCATGTGTTACTCTCCGACACTGTCACTTTTAATATCAGGACAAGTAACAGATACAAACTGTCAAGCTGTCCAACTCCTACAAAAAAAAAAAAAAAATGGTTTTCATGATTGACTGTCTGCTCTGCATCATTGAATGGTGTTATAAGAGAGCTATGGGTCTTGTTCTGTTCTCAGCAGCCATCAATATGCTGCTGACATCAACATGTAAGTGTTGCTATAGTGCATTGTTTTAAAGACAGAGTATTTACCGTCGACGGGTCTTGATGTACATGTCATCACGAACCAAACAAAGCATTTGATGGGAATCACTGGCCCCCCATGCACGAATTGCATTCAGTCATAATAAAGAGAGACGATCCAAGCGAACGCAACCGTCTCGATTGGAGTTTGGCAGAAGCTTTTTGAGACATCTATCATATTGTGACGCTAAACGCAATTCATATGTTCAAATTCTGTGTTTCCCCTTAAACTGTTCTATTGACTGGATGGAAGTGTGTGCGGAATAGTATTTAGATGACTGATGAAGTTATGTTAGACTTTTGTGAGGGTTTAGGATAGATGTTTTAATGAAGAACTCAAAACCGTAATTTTGGTGAATCAGGTACAAATTAGTTCAATACTTTGGTTTGTGACTAAATACTTGCACATCTAATTAGATTCTCATCATCCTCAGCTGTTCTTTGTGTTGAGTTATAATTAGATAAATGCTGATAAGATGGTGACATGGGAAACATATCTGCTAAACATCAGCCTGTTGGCCTTGAGCTCTAACCTCACAGAGCCGCTAGAACAGCTGTAGACTCAGTGGTGTTGTTGGTGTATTACATCTATCAGCAGACCCCCAAACTACAACAAAATAAAACAAATTATGAAGCTGTAAAAGGGTTCAGAACATTACGGTGGAAGTATATAATAGCCATTCCCATTCGCACTTATGTCTCATACGTTGTTTCAGCAATTTTGGGGTTGATTCCATTTGTGACACAGATTTGAATCCACAAGAGTCTCAGCTTTCCAGTCATACCCAATTTATTTGATCCGTTCCAAGAGTGTTTAGGGACTCCAGTATGCAGAAATATTCAAATGTACTATTTTTAGAATAAGCAAAAATAACACATTGATACTGCATCCAAAAAAAGTATGGGGGCATGTCTGTAAAGGGGAGACCTTTGGGTACCAATAGAACCCATTTCCATTCACATCGAGGGAGGGACCTCTCCATGCCAGATTTCCCTCAACAGAATTTAACTTAATCTAGGAGCGTAATTCATTCCCCTTCCCAACAAACTAGCACGTCATGGAACCAATGGATTCATTAGGTCGGCTAGTTCCATATGATGTCAGCGTCTTCTCTTTAGATTTAACACTGCCGGTCTCAGAGGATTAAAGTAAATACTCTTGACACTGCAAAATGAAAAGGGCTACAGAAATCCTTGACCTAAGCCAGATGGAGAGAGAGAAAGACACTCACATGTAACGCACACGTAAAAAAAAACAAACACAAGGCCTGGTGAAAGAGTTGCACTGCAGTTTTTTTTGCTAATTCTGCTATATTTATGCACCCCTATTTGTTTCATGGGTCCTGGGTGTCCTCGGCCTCCTGTGTGCCCAGTGAGCAGCCCATCTGTTTCTGTAGTGGGTCTGATTGCAAACATTCTTCACCAAGTGTGAACTCGCTGCCATCACATGGCAATTCACCAACAATCTGTTCAATCTACGCCGCTGCTGGTGGTTGATTGTCGAGTGCCAGTGCAACATCACTTCACTTTGACAACTACATTACTGGCAACAACACCACTCAGACCAACAGGCAGCACAGATATCTGCATTCAGGACTGCGATATCCAACTTGTTCTAGCATTATGCATTTTTCATTAAATGTCATTTTACAAACTCTCTCTGTATGCTATTTGTTGCGAGGATGCTCCATTAGGAGCCGTAACAAAGTGCGGTCTTCTTTGTCCCTTCTTTGACACTGCCAGGAGTGTGAAGTAGCTGCTGTGGAATAGCAAGCCCACGTATGAATTCGCTTGATAAAGATGTCAATCGATAGATAATAGATGACTGATTCAGATTAATGTCAGCGAAAAGAACTTTCCTCCACTTTGCTTTCCGTTTCCAATTTTCAGAACTGACTAAAAAAAACACACACCTGATGTTCTAATATGTTCACGCAGAATCATGTTGCATTTTTCACCTGCAATTCTTAGTTTCAATAGTTGGTGGGAATGATTCATCAGCATCTGTTTACGGATTTCATGAGAAGGCTTCTGACTGCATGAGGCTTCTATAACTAACAGAGCCAAACCATTTTCAGACAAACCAAAAGAAACAAGTCTTCCAACAATTCAAAGAGATTATCTAAAGGTAGTATTGATGTGTATTAATATTGTTAACACTGCATAACTGATATATTTTTAGACTTTATATTGCTACATATATTTTCAAGGCATAACATTTTATATGGCTCACAAGTCAACAGTCCCAGAACAGTCATGTCATAAAAGAACAAGTATCTCTATTCTATTGGAGCCCAGCTCTCCAATAACATAATATCTGATAGATAAACCACTAGACTGTGAGATATAGGTGCATAATAAACCCCATATAAACCCTCTCCCTGCACTCCGGCCGAGTGCTACAGCTTCAGTTGTTATAACTTTTCTCACTCAACTAACTTGGAGGTTTGAGTAGATTTCAACCAATCAAGCTCTCAATTAATCATTTCTATGGCCCATTTAATAACATAAAATGAAATATAACTAAGTGCATTTAATCAATTACATGAAATAAAAGCAAAAAAAAAATAATTGCATGCTATCAGACAATTTAAGAGGAGAGAAGTAAAGACATAAAGTAGGGAATACACCAGAGCAAAAGATAAAACTGAGCCATAAAATAAAATAAAATAAATTCAGTTCCCTATGGCAGATTGACCATTAGAAATACAGTATTTCTATAAAAGGCAAAGCTAAAATGATACCCATGAGGCACTTGAAAGCTTATTCTGACAAAGAAGAGAGTCAGAGCAGTTTTGAATGGCTCAGTAACAAAGCTGGATAGTGTAGCTAACCCATTTATCTGCAGTTAAGCTCTTACAGATACACACACACACAACTCCGCTCTCTGATCTGAGGCAGAAATAATTCACACAACTTAACGCTCGACTGCCCATACAACATTCAACATGCTGAGTGAGAAGAAGAAATTAGCTACAACTCAATACTTTACCAATAAAGCGAAGAAAAAAAAAAATGCTCGTATCATTTTCTGAACATTTTCCACCCAAATCAAGCCGTCCTTTATTCTGACAGGAGACAGGCTGTGATTACAGCAGCATCTGCGTGGATGTGTACCATTTAAACTTCAATACATCATTATCCTATTAATGTTGAGGCATTAGTATAATTGATATAAACAAACTAGAAGACTGGCATCCTCTATGCTGTAGAATGCAACAGGAACCACCACTATTTACTGAAAATGAGATCTTAATTTTGTGTTTTGCAGATAAATGGTAAAGAAGTTTTCCATCGTCACGCATTCCCGGCTTCATTTATCCAATTCATTGTGAGTATATTGACAGATCAGTATCAGTTGATGAAAGATGATAAATCATTTTTTTTTTGTATAATGTCGCTTGCAGCATGGTGGCAGATCCTCTGCCAGGGATGATATTAATGAATAAAGGCTGTGATTGCCACTGTGACTGAGAAGCTTGACCACACTACCAAAGGGTTAAAACCATGTGAACGGATAAGCCCAGTCCACTGCTGGCCAGTCCAAAAAGGAAGAAGACGGTGATAACGTAGGCGTGCTACACAGATTCAGAGACCATACAGGGCACAGATGGAGTGTATTGTGGACACGTTATCGGGAGACAGACACAGACAGACACAGACAGACACCTATAGGCAACATAGAATAATCAGTGCAGCTTATCTGCATGTCTTTAGACTGTGTGGGTCGCAATTGGAGCAGCTAAAAGAAACCTGCATGGGATGAACATGTAACTTCCTCACAGAAAGGCAGCAGCAGCACCGCGGATTCTAGAACAGTCTTGCTTTAAAGCCACAACGCTAACTCCTGAGCGACCCAGGCTCCATATAGATAGACTGTCACACATACGGTCGTGCTCCCGTTCATGCCAATAGGCCAACACAAAGCCAAACAATCACATGGGCTTCTGAGTGTGACATTAAACATCAGAGGCGTAACATCCAAAAAGTAAAGTACAAATCCGATGATTTGCTCGTGTGTGTGTGTGTGTGTGTGTGTGTGTGAAAGGGAGGGGTTAGGTCGGGGTGTCAGAAGCTGACAAAAAGTGCAGCGCAGCGCCGAGGCGTGGCTTCTCATTTTATGTCGTTCTCCTTTTTGTTTGTAAACACACCATTGTTATGGGTAATAAGTGGCATGATAGGCTGTTGAATTATGACAAGATGAAAATTATACATAAACCCGGGGAACGTCTGTCATAAAGTGACTCTTACAAAAACAAGATAATTACAGCCCTTGTGTACTTTGTCGTGCACGAACAATTTTCCAACTCAATTTCCATGTATTAGCGACAGGGCTGTTGTGTTTATGGCGTTCACCGTATTCGCCAATGTGTTCTGTGCGAGTTCAGTGGTAGCATATGAAATCCAAGAGACGTGAAGCACTACAACTGAACAGCATTTCGTTAAACAGCCTTTTGGAGCGTCAAAACGACTTTTGGTTTAGACACGCAGAACGTACTGCAATATGGCTCAAGAAGGCTTTTCAACATAGCTGCATCGTCTAAGCAGATGTTTTGGAACGCTGCCAACTCCCTGAACAGCATCCTTGAGCTTAAAAACCCACAGTGGATTCGCTTTACATCAATTTACCTGAAATTTAAGAAAGTGTTAAAAGTCAATATACTGAGCTTTTAATGACCATTACGGCCACACTCTTACCAAATAAAACCCACCACAAAGCCTGGGCTGATTTCACGTGTTGGATTCTTAGAGCATTATAGAAGAAGACAGGATATGTTTACTACAACCCCTCCGGCATCCGATCAAATATTCATGAAGACAAATAGTATCCAGCCTGGTCTGCAACCACAGCATGTAATTCAGATTTGCCATCTGCACTGAAATAAGAGATTGCAAGCTGTGAGAAACCTAATTTAGACCCGACATACAGTGGAAAGTTACAGTAACAGCCGGAACGAGAACAGAGGTGACGCTGGATCGCAGTATGTCAAGCCACATGGACTTCACAGCAAACGAAGAACCTGCTTCCATGACAACAACCCTGAAGATCAAGGGAAGTAGTTGATTTGCAATCAGTGTACAAAGGTACTACTTGATGTTGTGGTTCATCCTAGTATTTGACGTGTTGGGAGTGATGATGTGTTGTTCTAGTGGAGCGGTGACGCTTCATGTGCCTGTGAATTTGCAGCTCTCGGGGGGCCATCGTAGAGAACGCTTGACCCTGAGGCTCCAACTTTTCCACTGGTGAAGATGAACCGCTTCCCTCGAGCGATATCTGTGTCTCCCAATCGGTGAGGTAAGGCGGAAACCTTACCTGTGAGCGCGCGATTGCGATTGCGGGAGCTGCCGCATCCGCCGCAGCCAGAAAACTTGGACCAAGCAGTTAGAGTGCAGTCATCCTTGCAAGCCACCCGGCACTCTCTGATCTGAGGGGGCAAGGGGCCAGCCCATCGCAGGCACTCTGTCATGTTGGCCGACTCTCCGCTCTCCCCAACACAACTGACTCCTGCAAAACGCAGAGGGAGGCAAGAATGTCACTCCAATTATACAGCCAGTGCACACACACACACACAACAGATCACACCCAAGTTGACGCCGAGTCATTGGTATTGTTTTCGAGCTCTCTACATATACTTCTTAGGTCAGCCGTGCTAGAATAAGCATGATTTTAGCATTGGGTCACAGTCGTATACACAGTTTGATGGAGCAGCTACTGGGAGGGACATGTCTACTAATATATTTCATGCTTGGTTGAATGGCCTCACAAAGAAAAGGTATTTAGAGAATTGTCACAGCGTAAGTCGTAGCTATAAAAAGCATGTTAAGATCGAGAGAAATGCTAATTCAACCTTCAAGCACAACACCCTTATCAGCCTTCTTCAGACAACTGTGATTTATTGAATAAAAACAAGGCATTCATAATAACAGATTAACATAAAGGCTAAATACTTTTGATCAGAGCGTGCGTATCTGATCAAAGAGGGGATGGAGACATCACACACCGGCTACTGTAGCTGCAACATGTGCCTGTGTGCGCTGAGAATAAGCACTCGGAACACACAGCAAGACCAGATGGGTTATTTCTGTTCCTAAACACCTGATGTAGCACTCAATTAACCGGAAACAGACTTCCAGTCCAATGTGGCTGCTTTAGATTACTTTGGAAAATACCCCTGGACACGCTTTTGGTAATTCTTTGATATATCTTCCCTCAAAATGAAAACTGTCAAAGACTCAACGCTGCTCTTTGTCAGAGAAAAGATAGAGCAAGCTGTGGTTAAGGGTAACAATACACACTTTAAAGTAAACTGGGAACAGGAGGCAGGATCAATATACGAGGTGCAGCCAAACCGCTAATAAAGCAAAAGCTTGCCTTGGAAACATTTTTCTTTTTTCTTTTAAAGAATAAACATTTCAAAGTGAGTCTTTCAAAACCGAGAGAACATGTCATCCCCTGACGAATGGTCTAATCTGTGGCAAGATGCTTCGTGTTGAAATCAAAACCGGTTAAATATCATGAAGTCATCAGGAAGCACAATTTATTAAATGTTGCAAATGCGTTATTATTATATGTCAAACTATGACTGGCGTTTGAGGCATCAAATGGGAGGTTATGCTTGATAGAAAACTGGGTATATTAATACACTACAAAACAAATGTGTTGCTCAATATCCTGGCAATGTAACCACAGCCGGTTTAAGTAAAACAAAAAATGCATCAATGAACAAATGTTTCTACGTTCACACAGATCCACATCGTGAAGCAAAAACATTACACAGTAGCAGGAAGCTGCGTTCGTACAGTAAAAGTACCTAATTACCAACAAAGTCTTTCAGTGCGCACGGTGCCTGGCATGAGGAAAGCAACATAAATGGGGAACCTCAAAAATAGTGATGTGAATGACTAACGCAAGTTACCGTCTTTGAAGATGCACTGATATAAAAAAAAAAAACGCCTTTAATCCTTTTTCACTGATTTCTATCTGACTTTTAGATTTTGCCCTCTGACAGGAACGGTTCGGTTTCCACACGTCTGCTGAGGATGTGTGGGACGGTCATTTACATACGAGGCCTCGACAAAGGCATCGCGAGGGAGATGATGGCTATTATTAAAGCGTGTTTACGTAACATTCACAACCGCAGCGATGGATAAACAAACCTTTTTATTTCGCAATGTACGCGTTTAGGTTAAAGAGCAACGATATTATGAGGTGATTCTTATTTTCCCTTTAACAGAACTGTTTGATAAACAACTAATCATTAACAGCTGTTACAGTTTTAGTCCAATTAGCCTCCCACTGAGGGAATAATTCTGCGTCCCTGTTGGCATTTAATTCTGTCCATTTACTTTGAATGGTGTTCTCTCCCAACCTCATTCTGTCATCCCCAGCACCTTATATTAGCAATGCCCAACACTGCCAGTACTGACATTCGGAGTTTGAACTGGCAGCCATCCATTTTTAACATAATTATTTCAGCCTCTGGTTGCCCAAGCCGAATTGTATGGCCTCTCACATCGTGTCTTCTCCCAAATGTTAGCAATTTTAGTCACAGACAGGGACCGTCTTTAATTATACAGTTGCTCAGAAAGGTGAACACTTTTGAGGGGCAGTTGAAAGGACGAGCTTTGAACTCTCCAGATTTATGAAATATATTCTGTGGCAATGTTGTACACTTTGAAAAATCCTATTTAATCAAGTTTTTGTCCAATTGACAGCCTTTATCAATCTGACTCAGAGCATGTTACATTACTTTGTATGTTAAACTCAGTCATGTAATGTATTCATACAATGTTGTTGTGTGTGATGCCTTGTGAAGAGTAGTGTGGCTATGATTCATCTCCACCATCAAGTCACAGTTTTCGTGAAGCAAGAGATCATCAACATGACTCAATTTCTATTGAATCATTTCTCAAACCAGTTCCAGTTCCACCCAGGGAAGACCACATGTTGCCTGAATTCAGACACAGTGTGCTGTAGCTAGTGTGAAATCCATTGGCTCATTGCCTTCTGCAAGTTACCGGGCACAACTTTATACGGGCTTTCGGGGGGGGGGGGGTTGGTTGCCGGTTCTATTTTGTGGAAGGTTAGTATTCATCTGCTCGGATCTCATCTTACTTAGTAGCACATCTTATCTGTGACCTCCAGGCATGTCAGGGCAGCGTATGTCCAACAACCCTCATCTCACTCGGTCAGACATCTGCATTCATTCAACAACGCAGCCTCGCATTAGACACACGCTGAGATGGGAGCAAGCATGTACCCAAGCCCAGGAAATGATGTCTTTGTTAACCATGAAACCCAATAGCATGCTTGTTTCTGTGGGATTCTAGCTTTACAGCACATACATGCCTGAGCCAATGCATCCAGAAATCCGACTGTCCCTTCCTGGGCTGACTTTAATCCCTTGTTGGTAATAGAACTGTTCTGCAACTGCTGTTTAAATGTTTAATCAACACTAGACAGTGGCCATCTACTGTACCACTTCCCCAGGGCTGCACAGTATTTCTACTAAAGCTTCCAATTTCCAAATAACACTCCTGTTCAGTAATTCTCCCAGGAGAGCCAACCTGGCAACCACGATGATGCTGACCTCGAGGAAAACAAAAGATGCTTCTGCAGTGTCTGTGCGCCTTGTGTTGCTTCTCAGTTAGTGTTAGTTCGGCCAAAACGTCACTGAAGATGCAAAAAAAAACAAGAATCACTGTACTTGTAGTTGATGGGAATACATGTAAAACAATAGAATCAGCCCAAAAAAAACATGATATTAAGTGTATGGTTTGATGCATTGATATCCACCACGTAGATGCAAATCCGGACTGCAAATTTCTAAAGCAAATTTGTGAAATCCTGTTATTCTTAGATATGTGAATGTAGCACGGAAAGGTCTACAAACAAAGTCAATGGATTGGCAGATAAATAAATATACTTCTTGGTTGATTTACAAAGCTAGCTAATTATTATTGACCAGTTATATTTGAATATCACCATGGCAATCACGACATGCGGGCAATAATGTCAAATATGGCACTGAATAAATTTAATTGGATTCATAATGTATTTTGGTCATGACAGTGAAATGACTCGTATTCAGTGCTTTTCTTTCTTTAATGATGAAAGTACAGCGGGAGTGAATGCACCACTGACTTGTTAGTTCCGTAAGTAAGTATAGTATATACTGTATAAAATGTACACATATATGGCTTTAAAAATATTACATTCACTATACGTCAATTTAAGTTTCTAGACTTCGACTGAAGACGCATGCAGAGGAGAAGGTGACCTATATTTTTTGCGGTGGAACAGGATGAATGTCTGACATGATAATGCTGCACAAGCTTCTTCATATTCAGCTTCTCAATGAAGGGAGACATTTGAAGTAGATACCATCTCGCACAGCCTTCCCACAGGATGCGCATGCTTGAAACTACAGTGAATATCAACTGCATGGGAAAAGACACCGTGTTGAATATTGTGAGCGTTACTGGAATTCATGTTCAGGAAATCTGAATTTCAAACAGAAAATCAAGAGCTCTTCCAAAATGAATAAAGCACATCTGACTTCATTACATGGAAACTGCAGAAGTAATTACATGAACACAATACAAGAAAATAAAGCTGCATCTTGATGATATCATCAGCAGTGATATTAGCTGAATGAGGGTGAGTGATAGCATATAAAGAGCTATTTTGAGGCGGCAAAGCAGCTTCTTTAAAGGTCCTTGAATAACCTAATGGAGAAACTCCTGCTGAAACTTGCGGTCATTAAATCTTTGATATACCCTCATGGCCCCATGCCCTTAAAATATGGCCATATTCCCAATTATTGTGTCCTAATTATACCCCAATGTGACATTTATATGTCCTTTTCATTGAGTTGGTTCAGTCACCGAGTAAACGTAAACCCAGGATGAATTCTTTGTTGCTTTAAATCTATATTTAAATCCAGTGTTTCTACAGACTGCAAATTCCAAACCGACACTTTTTTTGAAATGTCACAGGTATTTAACTCAGTCATTTTCTAATCATATTCAAATAGGAAGCTCTAAAAGGTCAATGAGGCTTGCTCTTAACCTGGGAAAACTACAGACACTTTCCCCCATCCTCACCAAAAAGTCATAGAAATTCACTTGAGAAATGTCACTCATATAATTATGCCGCCGTGTAAAAGTGAGCAACGGTGAGAGCAGACATGCTGGAAAGTTCTCAAGGCGGCGCAGAAAGCCACTGAAAGCTTCACTTGAATCACATCAGTAAATTAGATAGAACAGCCAGTTCCTGGGATTTATTGGGACATTTACACTCCTCTAAACGAGTCAGAAATGATCCAATTAACACTCCGGCTCTTTAACGATTTGGGCCAGTGGCAGTCCGCACTCAGAGAAATGCGGCGGCTCGTGAAAGAGAGTAAACAGGAATCTGCACAGTCCAGACAACGCACAACACATCCGCACACAGTCAATCGGGACACAGTACAAATACTTATGATCTGCTGTCAACAGAAAGGATTATATCATGATACAGGCAATTTGTATCATGATATAATCATTTCTCAACATCAACAACGCATCACAATGTGTTATATGACTAAAGTGGAAAATATCCCCATAATGGAAAACCTATATATATATATTTATAAAGCAGAAATCATGCCATTAGTTTCACCCACAGTTTTACAGACATAGAGACAGTTACATAGCAGGGACGTGCGCTCATGAAAGGTACAAAATAAATAATGATGAAATAAAATAAATATTAATATTTCTCTACTGATCTGTGGTATAAATGTAATTTCTGTATGATTCCAATCATTTCAAGCATTTTTATAACCAAAATCTCTGAATTAGCGTATGTCCTGTTCAAACAGAGAGGAGACAGTGAGGTGAGTCAGAGACGAGCTGTTCCTCACCTCAGATATGAAAAACAACCAGTAGTCAATGTGCAGGCTGCCAGTTGAATGGTGATTTAAGCTACTTTACTGGGTTCATATGCTTGTAAATCTGACTTATGTAGTGTCAGTGCCTCACCGCATGTCACTGTTACATAGATAGAGGGGAAAATAAACCTCTTGAATCTGTTTAGCAGGAAATTAGAATTTGCAAATTGCCTCAAAAATATCAAATTATATTTAAATCACAGCAATACGAGCCCGTGTATCACTGACCGGATTCATCACAAGAACAAATTGCGACATCTGTACAGCAATATAATTATTTCAATATATTTTGCAAATCTATTCATGTATTTCTGTTTTACAAAGCATAAGTGACAATTTACGAACGCACATCCAGTGCACCTTATGTGCCAATATGTTGCTGTGAAAACACAGGGAATCGAGAGACGTTCACAGTGGGTGCTTTCTTTATTAGTAGTGAAAAAAATTGTTACAAAATATGTTTAAATATTTGTATCCGTTTGGGGGAACAAAGTTGCGCTTTAAACCGCTAACAGAAGTTTATTCATGTGAATTAGGAATAATTTCAGTGCATGGCTTTGCTCCTATTGTGTAACATTTTTTATGGATTTCTTCTTCGCAGAGAGTTTATTTACATTATTAATTTACGTACTATGAATCGCAGAACTCTCTAAAAGTCAGACTCAATGACAGTCAAGAGGCACTTCTTCACACGTTCTAAACGTTATCGCGTGAACCCATTCACACAGGTCTGTATGTGTGGTTTGTAACAACGCTGATTGTTTCTTTCAACCTGCTGCTAAGATGCGTTTGTGGCCATCCGACTGGCTGCATTCATTAATAGGAAACCAGCGCTGTGATGAGATCATCAAGACAACAGACGGAAAGGTTCGTCTCGTTACACTACCGGTACAAATTGCCTCTGACTTTTATGTTTCCATCACTTGCTTGTTAAAGGAGCAGTTCTGAAAGGGCTATTAGGTCTCATTAAATAAGTACGGAGTAAATAGATGGAGGAGCAAAGCTTGATATGGTGACATCACAGCAGCTGACAAGTGCAGAGGATAAAGAAAGAAAGTGAAAACTTGCCTCTTGTTTCTAAACCGTTTCCACAGGCTTCTTCTGGTCCAGATAATCCACGTCGAACAGAATCCGGAACCAAACTACAGCTGTGCCACTTGCTTGTTCTCCAACTACATGGAAACACAAGGGCAGACAGGCTTTGGGCTTGCAGTGTGTTATGGGAGCTTCTTTTACACAAAAAGACAAATGTTTTAACAATGTTATTCCATGTTTGGTTTGTAATTGGTGATCCTCCATATAGGCAGGACAAACTATAAGTTGTCATCACTGCTACTGTAGATCTATACGACATTGATATATTCTAATGTGCTAGTTGGATAATGTTATTGGTAAGAAATATGAAGAGTCTACCTTCAGCAGGCAGCATGAGAGTACGTGTGAAATGCCATGGCATCTGATGTCAATGCCATTATGAAAGCACATGCAGACATCTCAAGTGATTCACAACAACAACAACGCAGCCTCAGGTTACACGTCGTTGGATAGGAAAGGAAAATGGTTTCATTGAACTTGGTGTTTGTACCTGTACTCTGGACACACAGGAAGTGATTCACACTCTCTCTCTTCAAACAGCGTGTCAGGGCACTCTTGACCTCCATTAGCAGACCTCTGAATGATGGTTCTGTAGCGCGACTCTGAGGCGGCGGTTGCATTTTCTGTTGAACATGAAACACAATCTTCACAAAAAGTGGCAGATTAGTTGCACAGGTTTTTAAGTGACTTTTTTTTTTTTTTTTTTCCAGCAGCAAGAGAAAGTAAAATGATACCGACACAAAACGGCGGATGTCTGGGTCACCAAACAAGTAGCGACACAGTATCACCATTGCGGTCTAATAACTCAAAGTTGATCTGATCCCGATTAGCTCGCCCTTGCCGCTGTGACGTCCTCCACTTCGCTGCAGTCTGTTTTCGGACACACCGCACTGTAATGGCTTCATTTGGCTGACGCTCCAAGGCTCATTACACAACACTAATTACTAAACACTGAAAATGGTGCAATTAAGAAGGTGATTACATCATCAGCGGACCCAATGGTCTACAGCATATTTACAGAGACGAGATGCCTGCGCAATTCTTTTAAAAACAATTACACACTTTTTGATTTCCAAGATACTTACAGTACACATATTCAAAGCCATTAAAATTCCATTTTCCTCTTGACGTGTCAGCTTAATGTAATGGACAGTTAACACCGTCATTTACACTTAAATGTAATCATTGAATACACTAGAGACATCAAGGGAGAGCATAATTGTATGGCAACACATTTGAATATTTAAACAAAGTGTTTGGCACTGTAATACTGGAGCATATGTGCCTCACGTCTCTTCAATTACTATTGTATTGTGCAACGCTGCAACTATTATTTTCATTTTGGATTAATCTACCAATTATGTTTTCAATTTATCAATCAACCGCTATAACATTAGAAAATAATACATTTCCCAAAAAAACAAAAAGTAAGAGCTTTTTGTCTGCAAAACAGTCTAAAACCCAAATTTGTTTTGATTCACTCTACCGTTACACGTTGCCAATTTACCTTTCCATAAATGTTGCTATTTTACAAAAACGCCTGCCAATAGTTATAGGTTGTCTAAAAAGGCCGTGGAGCTAATAGACGGGCGTTACTAAATAGAGTTCATAGACATTCATGAGAAGAGCTACCTGGCACACAGGTTGACGGGCAGGCTGTCCATTCACTGAACGGTGTCACGATGCAGTCTTTCTTGCAGGGGAGCAAACAGGGTCGGACGGTTTCTGGACGAGCAGAATCTGGACACCTAAACAAACAGACGAGCAGAGGTCTTAAATTCTCTTCGACACCCCCCCCCAAGCAAGGAGCGATAAATGTCCAGAGTCTCGCTGTTAACAGGACAGGGCAGTGAAACAACTGCCCTGCCCTTGACATCACACATCTCCCCACAGAAAACATGATTGATTACATGTCCCCCTGCCTGTACGCTCAGGAAAAAAAGGGGGACAAATGCAAAAAATTACAGTTTTCTCACACATTCAATTTCTTCCTTGGGTACAAATATTGCTCTATGAAAAGGGGGAAAAAAATACTGCAACAATTCAAGCAGTTCTTTGACAGTTAAATAATATTTTGGCACTTTTAAAACCCAATTATCTACACGCAAATAAAAACCTTTTATATCAACGATGGATCAAATGCGCTGTGTGTCATGTGAAAGGGGTTGTTCATGGTGACAAATCAACCCAGAATGATCACCCAGATCTGCAGTTCTTCTCCGCGTGGAGAGAACACTTTTTGTATTTTGGATCATTGTTTTGGAATCACACCCCTCAACTCATCAACCTCCTCAGCCGCAGAAGTGATCTTGTTTCAGATAAAAACAAAAAGGTCCGTCAAACCTACTGTACAGTACCAGGCTCATCACCAAACAGCAGACAATGTAAGGTGTAGGCTGGTGTAAAGAGCTGAAGAGACACATATTTTGTGGAGGATAATAGAATAAACCCAATGATTCGTATCGACTCCTCGTTCCCAGGACAAACACAGATCTTGCTGGTACATCTAAATTGTCTGAATGTATCCCAACCACCACGTTCCCTCGTCTGCCGAATTTTTGCCATTGCTTTAGCGCTTTTCCTGAAAAGAGATTTAAATTCATTGATCCAGTTGATCCAAAGGAAATGTCTGCCCCTAACGTACGAAAGTCAGCAGAGGACAGGTTTATCTACCACCTCGGTAAATTCAGAGTAGAAAAAAAATCCCAAGCGTTTTACCCATTAGAAATGTATTTCAATCATTAATTTAATTAACGTGTCTGCTAGTTTCATAAAAAAATTATTCGATTGCTAACATATATCATCTTCATAAGGTGATGATATGTCAATGCAATGTTTTCATCTTGTTCCACTGCCCTCGGGTGGCCAAAAATAATCCATTAATGCAGCTTTAAGAATCACTTGCATTTACAAATCAATGACAACACACACACACACACACACACACACACACACACACATATATATACTTACAGTTATTTTGTTGTGGAATGACATATAGTAAATGGGATTAAGGATTACAACTACCAAATTTGTTTCCAGGATTTTAGCTAAAAGTAGGGGCGAATCAGGTGAGTGCATTCATCACCCCATACGCATGTAGAGAGCAGCCGCAGAAGTCTTCATGTTGCTGCCACCGAGGAGACAGAGTGTTCGAGGAGGAAAAATCAATCAAAGTCCACAGCATGGCTGCTAATTAAACCTGAGAAAAGTGAGGATATGCAAACTGTTTACCAATGAATCACTCCTGCCACACCAAGGACACCATTACCAGGTTTTAAAGAGCAACCCTCGACTTTTACCAATTTCGTTGTTTTAAGATAGAAAATAACCACGCAGTGCCTCTGCATTTAGGCTGCTACATGTCTTGTGTAACATATCCGTCATGGAGCCTTCGGCTGTGTTGTATTTCGCTCCTTGCGCAACCTTGAAGTGGTACTGATTAATGCAGCTATGTAAAATCAAATAAGTCATGAGCTTTGATGTCTTTATCAACAAGCAGCCGAACGCCCCGTCCTCGACACACACACACACACACACACACACACACACACACACACACACACTGACACACACTGAGACATCCCAATTTCATTTCAGAGCGACTGACTTCCTTTGCCCGACAACCAGATCCAGGTCTCAGTAGAGATCCAGCATGGTGCCACATCCTACCGACTGCAGAGAGCCGGCACGCACAGGACTGAGATCAAAGTATAGCAACGCATAAGGAGGCGAGATACATAAAAACCCCATCCTTCCCCGACTTTATCCCTCTTCTTCTGTCTCCCTCTTTGCAGTGATGCATGCCAGAGGGCATTTCAACGCAGCTGAGCAGCTGAGGGAATACTGTGAAGTACGCCCAGAGTGAGGGAATCAGACTGCAGTCGTGTCGATGGTGTTCCACTGTGACAATGGTTTGGAACGTTAATAAATGTCTCTCACACGTTGTTGATTATTCATAATTGCAGTCAAAGACCTATTTCGTCAATTTCATACGATCCAGAGTTGGTTAAATACTTAATATTTCATGGGAAATATGAATATGTAGCATGCAGTGCTTTATTTGAGTGTGTGACAGCCAACACAGCCTGATGTGGTTTATCTACTCAGACCATAATTACTGACAACAAATGTCCTGAAATAATGAAAAACTAAATGAAATAATATCGTTCTATAATATTGTTTTTGCCTTTTAATCATAATAGTGGTGACGTTATCATTTGTAATTATCATTGCAGGACGCTATTATTAAAAAAAAAAGGTTGTTTTGCTACCCATGTATAATACAAAATGTTAAAGGTAACTCTTATCACCGCTGCTTTAGTTTAATTGATCTTCAATATGTGTCAAAGAGGAGCGTTCATGAAACTGAAAATCATTCTAGTGTTGAGGTCTGAGGGCTCTGTACTGAGACAGACCCGCTAACCTTTCACTGAGCCGGTTTGCACATTGGAGATTAGTGCTGAGCAGGAAATGCTTAGATGCTTGCTGACTTAAGTGACCCTTCTCAAGTACAACACCAAATACATTCAGGGAGATTTGGAGATATTAAGGACAATCCTGTATTTCAAACATATTCGAAGTTGGACAAAGGGTGAAGCAGTGGAAATGGCGGTCTGAACTCTTCTATCTCGCTCTATGCTGTCCTGTTTGAGTCTAGGAACTGTGCACGGTGTATCTGTCTTCTGAATATTAATCCTATCAAATGAGGCTTGGGAAGTAAAACCCTGATCATGTCTGCACATCATGGAAAGAGAGCAGGAAGGCCCAGTAACTTGTCACTGACAGTCAGAATCAACTGGATAGCATGTGTTTGGTGCTGTTCCATTAAATGAATACACTGCAGTTAGAGATGAATAGCAAAGCAGTGATTGACTTCACAACTTACTGTACAGGCCAGATCTGTTGTGGAGCAGAAATGACAGCTTTCATTAAAGCCTCTGTGGTGGGAGATAGGACGTTCATAAGAAAAAAGCCTCTCCATAATCCACTTTACGGCCCTGTCAATAATATATATCGTGCCGGAGAAGGGCAAACTTTGTGAATTATTTATAAATCTATCTTCCTGGTGTGGGGTATAACATCGTTACAGTGACAGCACAAAAGCCCTTAGCAGTGTTTGATATTGTATCGCTGAAAGAGGAGTAGATAATGGCGGAGCATAAGCAAAATGAATCTCAGGTTCACAAAAAGAAATACTAAACTCAGGCAGAAACCACTAAAGGATGCTCAATATACAAAGCTCTGGGGATATAGTTTAACAGTAGACCAAGTCCTCTGGGTCATTTGTCCGTAAGTGAAAGCACAATACATCTCCGAGTAAAATACTTTTGGGATCTTTAATCAAAAAGTGATTTTTTCTTAAAGAGAAACATGATCACTTCTCACCTCCTCCGCTAGATTTTACAGGGCTGTTTTACTCCTCACTGATAATCTCTCATTCGTGTCTCTCGGGACTCATTTTCTAGTATCTACAACGCAGCAAAGTATACAGGGTCCGATTTAGGGACGGAGGAAGAAAATATTCTGTTACAAAGTGCCATTCATATATACGGGCATAATGACTTAAGAATAGATATTTTAGTTCATATTTGAAGGCATATACATGGGATTCAGAGCGTTAATATAGCAGCAAACAACAATTTTCTTTGTAGAGCTATAGTAGAGTAATGTCTACTTGACCAGGGAAAGTTGTTCTCTCTCTGTATGTGTTGTTATCCGAGCTTCTCCTTTGCTTTGTTGACATAGCCCGGTCGGCCGTGCACGCTTGTAGTGCATGCTCGTGCACGTGAGCGTGTCCCGCTGGTGAGACCCGCCGCTCTGCACTGTGTTCATACGATGCTTACTAAGACGTTTTTGCAGTAAAAGTAGCGCCCACCCTCCAGTTCCCCCTCAGGTAAACACTGTTAGCTCTGCTGGCACTGTTGCCTTAGTTTGGACTGGTACCACTGTTAGCACCGCTAGATGCGAGCCGCCGGGACACTTCCGTCGAGCGCCGTTGAGAGGCAATATAAATGCTCCCAACCTCATAAGAGCAGGGCTATCATAATAATGTTTGAATATTCATTATAAACCCCCCCAAAACACCTGGACACGATACACACACTACTGTCTATCTATCTTTGCGCATTATGTCCAGGGCACAGTGTTCTGCTTGACCAATCCGCACTGAAAGTACAGATACTATGATGTTGAATATAACACTGACTCTGTGAGACGGAGACCTCCCGCATTTCGTTATGCTTTGAGCGAAGCGTAATCTGCATAAGCACAGCTAAATAAAACACACAAACAGCCCACTGCATATGTGGCTTGAACTTACTGACCGTATCGATATTGATCGATCAAGGTTCCCAGTCTGTCTGAAGGCTCGCCTGTTTCCCTACAGGCAGATTCCCCTCACTTGCCGCGGTGGGCGAGCAAATAAATTAAAAATAATCAATATGGGCCTACGAGCGCGGTTGATTTCTTCCCATGACGCGGACATGAATGCTACTTTGGTTCAGTAAATGTCTGCTGTCAGTCAGCCTGGTGAAGGCAGGTTTAGAGAGCCGCTGTCCACTCAGCCCCCCAGGAGATGCTGCTGACAGACGGGGCAGAAGACCGAAGACGGTGTCAGCGTAGCGACGACAGAACGCTTAACACGCCGCTCAAGCCTGGCTTCCAGTTCAGATTCCCAGCAAAACGTTGCGTTTCACTTGCAATTAACGCAAGTGACGTCGCTTGACTCCCGTCACGCGGCGCATTCAATGTGCGTGAGGCAGACAGCCATGGTTGTGCAGGGTTTTTTTTCACAATGGAATATTACATTTTATATTTGACTATCTGTTGGTGTTTATTACTAGACTATTCCAGTACATATTCAAATTTGGAATATGTGTTGACAGCCCTAATCCTATTAGGTAAAACACTGTAGGGGGATGAAACAACATATTCTCTTCTTTACTTATTACTTCACTATAAACAGACCTGATACATCAGTGGAATGTATCACCTGCTCAATGAAGACTACCAATTGATTCGCCTCTCAGCAGACTCTAAAAAACATGCAACATGCGTCATATATCAATTTATATTAAACTGCTGCCCCCCCCCCCAAAAAAAAAACATGAAACAGCGCACTTATGACGAAGACAATCATTGAAAGTCTTAACAAGTACGTAAGCAAAATCCCAATACCGAGTTACAAGAATTGAACTACGTATGCATTGCAACTTTGATGTACACATAAGATGCCTGAGTACCATCTTACTTATTTTCTGAGTACCAGCCTCCTTTTCTTCAATTGTTCCCAATGAGGAGACAGCGTAGGAGTCGGTGGCCGCCTAGAGAAAAAGCGCTGCACCTATAGCCTTTAAGGACCTGGCACCCTAAACAGTGCCAGGTCAGAGAGCGTACCTTTTACTCGTCACAGGTCCAACGTTCATCTTCATGCAGCTCACTTTGCGGATCTGAACACCCATAGCACATGTAGAGGTCCCGTTCCAGGAGCTGGTTCCGTTGAGATCCACGGAGGCGTTCTCAATACAGGGACCCCAGGCGGAGGCCTCCCAGTAGAACACCACACAAGGGTGGTCATTACAGACCCTCCACTCCTCCAGGGCTGGAGCTGCCGGACACTCCTTCCCTCCTAGCCGCCAAGACACAGGAAATAACCACAGAATCAAAGGCATGAGGACTGCTGTGTAAGACTTACATTTGGCATTCTGAAAACAAAAGAAGAAGCTGAGTAGGCACAGTTCAGTGTTTTGCTGTGTTTATGCTAAAACTAGTGCTAGTCTCAAAAAAAAAAAAACATTACTATGCAGAGTTCATGTCATCTGCAGAGAATCGAAAATACATTTCACCTGAAGTAACAAGCTGAAGTTAGCTGCTGGAAGTCAAATGCTAATATAATCATTGACCGCTGGCTGCTTAGCGACAAAAACAAATGTTTGTTCGGGTTAGCTGAGCAGACACATTACAAGTTACAACAAGTTTGAATAACAAATGAAAAGTCACAGTAAGGTCACTGTAACATATGTCACAGCCCAATTAACACACCTCAGAACACAACAAGCTCTTGCTTATCCTGCTCCCTGTATCCTTGTGTCATGTATCTAGTCATTATGTGGACACATGCTGTCACACATGACAGCCAGAAATCTGTGAAGACATTTCTGTATTCAGCGACATGGTGCGTATGGTAATGCGGTCCGGTAGGCTACCACAGCAAAAATGACAAAAAATGCATTTATTTTTTTTTGTGCCCGCCCCCATCATTTTGGCTCGTATGACTCGCAGTTCAATGTGCTCATGCTGAGGCGAATGCTCACACGTAGAGCGCATTTAATTAAGAACCAAATATGTGATAAATGAGCAAATCATTGATATGGAATTGAATGACAGAATGTTAAGTTTCATGGTCAAATAAAAAAAAAAGCTCTTTTCTTAAGAACAATTTAAAAACTGGAAACCACAACATATGAATCAAATGCATGCTCAAATACCACACATGCACATTACTGGGTGTGCTGAGATCTATACTGGATGTGTACTGGGACTACATCGGTTAGAATCTGTCCAATCTACATGGATGCACAACTGGGGACAGTTTCACTTGACGTAGGATCATAGGTGTCACCTGCAGAGAAGGAATTGTCCTAAAGCCAACTCTAACTCACAGAGGGGTTAGGTTGAGTTTGTCAAAGAAACTCCTGCATCTTCCAAGTGTGTTTTGCATTCTCCAGCTCCCCCATGCTATCACACAACATGCAGGCATATGAAGACAATTACAACACACGCACACACACACACACACACGCGCGCACACGTACAAGCGCACACCTCTGCGAGGCTAGCATAATAATAATTATCAACACAGTGTGCAACCTGTCTTAAGCTGTGAGATCCTTTCATCAGCTGTTATTCCAGATATGCGTTTGGTTACAGGGATTAATGGGCAGTAGCTGTGCTGCCAAGACTCCGCTGTCTGACTTAAAAACACACCACTTGGAGTAGGCAGAAAAATACTGGCCGGAGAAAGCGTCCTTGATAATGGATGGTCAACTCAAACCTCAAATGTTTTTTGAGATGAAAAATGTCTGTCTCTGAAATCTACAAAAACAAGAGCCAAAGTAATCCCACAGTGTTGTGGAGGGCTGATAACGGCTTTGGCTAAAGCAATTTGGAGTTGTTTTTTTTGTTGAACTTTAAATCAGTCTACTGCTTACAGTAGCAATATCATACATCCTGTAATGTTGTTACAATACCACAGCAGTTTTTGGAAACATTTAGGTAATTAAGAAGACTAATATTTAACATTTAAAAAATTTAGCGTTGCATTTTTGCTAAAAATCTGGCGCCTATACGTTAAGCATGATGCAACTTGAGCAAAGGCAGTTCAGTCGGAGATTCAAGTGTGTTCTGCTAGAAGCAGCTAGTGTAGCCTCCAACGATATCAAACCTGCTGTGTACGTCTTCCAGATTCAGTTATGTCAACCAGTAAAGATATCACTGCACTGTAGCATTTATTATGTGCCTGAGAATAACTCCACCTACAGTGCAATGTACCTCTGTCCTCCCTCACCTCTTGTCTTCTTCCCTCGTATATAAATTAAATGTCTGTACTGCCACTGCTTAGCATTTAGTTGGTATCTTGTATGTAATTAACACAATTACACACTTGGTACAGCTATGGTAGAAGTGTCTGCAGCAATGCCACCCACAAAAAGACATATTTTGTAATGAAATATCGGAGGGAAATAAAACATTTTGTTTTTGTTTGACTGAAAATGACAGTAATAATAAAGTGACAATAATAAACAGCAGGTTGGAAAAAGATTCAGAGAAGTCAAAGGGGAGGTTGCGTTACCTTTCCCCGGCATGGCCAGCACAGTGCGAGCGCGGCTCTGTCGACCCTCTGCTGTCTTGGTGGCACAGCTGTGTGAGCAGGGTGACCAGGGAGACCAGGAGCCGACCACGCAGTCTGCAGGACAGGCCACCTCGCAGGCCACCTCTGAGGGGGGAGGGTCGTGTACACAGTGGGCCACTGGCACGTCGTTCCCTGAGGAAGGCGAGTTAAGATAAGGAGATTAAAACGGAGACATCCGCTTGATATAAATCACAATGAGACCCATTACACTTCCTGTATCTAGACTTGATGGGAAAAGCAATCAGGTAGGCTTCAAATCCCAAATCCAGGTACAGGATTCATGAAACCACAAGTGAATGTAAGCACAGAGACAGTATAACATGAAACAAGCATTACTGTGCATCTGGGCTGATGTGAATGCTCCTAAAACAGATTGATTGTGATTCAAATACACGGACCACCGCAAGAGGTGAGCGGGTTTTTACTCTGACCACGCTGAAGGAAGAAAGTGTAAATGCAGTTCACAGAGCACACGTTGACATGCTCTGCTTGTCTAGGGTTGTTTACCATTTTCTGTCAGGCTGGAGAAGGATGTTGTGGTCCTGATGAGGTGTGCAGTTGTGACATGGAAACAGATCATGGGGGGGGGGGGGGGGGGGGGGGGGGGGATGTCGGCGTTGACACCGTTGTCGCATGTTAATGTGAGTGCAGCATAGGGTGTAGTGTTTGTGAACGCAGCCCTAAGGCTGGCTCCTCCCCCAATGACTCCCTAATCAGGACCAAACTATAAAACGCACCTGTTTCTATCGGTAAACCAAATATGTTGTTTCTTTTGTTTTTGATTCTGTTTTTTTTTTTGTATTTGTCTGTAGGTGAGGTGGAGTGCCATTGTTGGGAGGCTAGCTCACCCGTGGTGAGGTCCTTACATCTTCTACATGCGTGTAAAAGCACCGGGAGCGTAGACTGCACCATTTCTGTTGTGAGGATTAACGTGTTGCACCTGAGGTGAGGAACCGGTAGCACCCCTGGGTGCTTCTCAGCGGCGTCTGCCTCCCCGCCGGTGGTCTCAACTTAGATTCCCTAGTTTTGCTCAGTTTTCATTGGGCAGGAAATGTCAGCAGATTAAAGATTGTTATGGTTTTAGAGTTTTAGCTAAGATTGTGGAAACAAATTATCTTAATCCCTTATTGGTTTCAGTCATCTTCATTTGTCCATTAATATTCTTTCCTTCCCAGCAGCTCCTGTCTTTGCATGTTTGATTATCTTTTGATCCCTTAAATAAATCCTTTGGTTCATTTTACAAAACACGTCTCTGTCTTATGTCAGTAGCGAATCTGTGTGCCTCATCAACATCAAAACGATATCTAAGGTTCTTAAGTCCGTATTTTCTGGGGCCTAATTCCAGGTTGCGCTGTCGGTTCCCTCTCACTCTCCCCTTAAGGCCCCCCCGCCACACAAAGTTTGACAAATTCTAAATGTTTTCGATCCTTTAAGTTTAGAAGAATGAAATCCCTTTCATTGAAACCAAACATACAGGTGCTCAGATTGTATCTATTGCCTCCACAAGGCTCTCAACGTAATGGCTGAGCCGGTGGCTTGTCAACGGTGCTAAAAGCACGAAAAGAGCAAACATGTAGCCAACGCTCCACTAAATCTGAACATTGCAAATAGTAGTTTTCTGCTATAATGCTCTGAATCCTGCGTATAGAACCTTTAAGAGGGCGTAAAGTGTGAGCCAAAATCCCTCAACGACAAATATAATTAAATTTTATCTAAAGAAAATTATGAAAACATCCACTTGGTATTCTGAGCTAGTTTTAAAAGCTCTCCTTTAGCCTTCATCTTGCAGTTATGTTATGAAATATTTATCACAGCTCCCAGTTAACTCTTCTGTCAAGAGTGAAACAGCTACAGGAAAGACAGAGCCTTCTCTCTCTGCTGTACTTTCATGATAATGACTCTCTTTTTGTGTGATTAAACAGAAATTACAGAAAACATTCTGGAATGAATGTTAATGACTGAATAATACCCTTGGTGAAAAGAAATAATATATATATATATATATATATTCTTTGTATTTTTTATTGGACCCTGCCCAGAGTTAGCAGAGTGACATCTTTGTGTCCGAGACAGAGAGAGAGATCAATTTCAGAACCAAAGATGCCATCATGATGTCAAAACAATGCCACCAGCAGCTGAGGCATTGTTTTGGGGATCACACACTCACACACAGCAGCGGGCTATCATTAACTTGTGTGAACTCTGCCACTAAATCATGGGATATGCTTTAACAATAACAACCCCAGGGAGGATTTGTCATCAGTTTAGCTTCTTCTTCTTCTTCTTCTTCTTCTTCTTCTTCTTCTTCTTCTTCTTCTTCTTCTTCTCCCAGCACCTACCCTTGATGCAGAGGAGGTCAGCTGAGAGAGCAAAGGTAGCCATCGCCTCGTCGGATAGATGTGAAATACTCCCTTGGGCAGTTTGAGAAGATTTCGCCCATGAAGTTAAAGCATCAGAGATCTCCAGCCATCAAAGTAACTGGTGTGTATACACCAGGAGATGTTGGTCTGCTGTTGTGGATGCATGAGTCCTTTCATTGGTGCACATATGATTGAAGTTAACAATGAAACAGTTCTCAAGGATTTGGTGGAAGTGATGCTTTTAACCCTCAGCATGGAAGTACGTTGCTGGGTATTACATATAAGTAGTGTGTACAAAAATGACTTCTGGGCGACCAGGAATAATCTTAATTGTCAAAGATCTCCTACACAAAGTGAGCTAAGATCTTGAGGCTGCTGCTCTTAAAGCAATTGTACTTTACATAATTGTTTTCTATTGTCAGTGAGATTTCAAGCTGTGGGAAATAGAATGTCTTTGCTCAGCTCGGCTCCTGTCCCAGGTAATTATTTCAGGCATCTGTGCTTTATATATAAATGGGCATGAGATGAAACATGGGAAGCGCCATATAATCTGTAAATCATCTTCTCTGACCTATATTTAGAGGGACGGACACTGAGTACCGTGTCTTTACCATATATAATATCAGTGTAACTGGTATGGAAATGAGATACCTACTTTTCACTTGGAGGGTGAAAATAGACAATGACATACTCCAAGACAATGGTTAACAACTTTAAACGGTAACTGCTAAGTAGAAAGTTTTATCCAAAGTTAGGGAATAAGTTCATTTTATCATATATACTGTGTGTGTATATATATATATATATATATATATATGCATATATATATATATATATATACATATATATATATATGTATATATATATATATATATATATACATATATATATATATGTATATATATATATATATATATATATATATACATATATATATATATATATATATATACATATCATATATTTTTTTCATTTCACTTTTACAGGAATTACTGGAGAATTTTGTCAAAAGTTTGCCAAGTACAGAGAATTCAAACCTATTGTTAACCGGTAGATGAAATCCCAAAATAGTCATAATTTTAGCCTCACCTGTTACACAAGTTTGTAAAGGTACCATTACACGTTCAATCTGTCAAATCAATGCCATTTAAAAACACTGTTGTGGTCCTAAGGTGCAAAGCACATAACCATTGAAGGAGGAAAAAAAATGGAAACACATTATCTAACAAAATCCTTCACCAAAGAACTAAGAATCTTAATATCATTAAAAAAAAAA
Organism: Cebidichthys violaceus; assembly: GCF_023349555.1. Taxonomy (NCBI): domain Eukaryota; kingdom Metazoa; phylum Chordata; class Actinopteri; order Perciformes; family Stichaeidae; genus Cebidichthys; species Cebidichthys violaceus. The sequence goes on along the minus strand of NW_027176274.1, from coordinate 4,077,266 downwards.
ACGTAGAAGAAGTCAAATGAGCAGAGTAAGCAGAAAGTAAAATATGCTCTGAAAAACACCTTGACTTTAAACACGTGTCTATGTGGGTCTCTAAGGGTTAAAACACAATGACATTCCGGTACATTGAACAATGGCATCTCTAATGCTATGCAAATGTGGGCCTTGTACCTCACTGCTACCGTATCAGTATCCCAATGCATGCAATGACATGAAGAACATAGCAGGTGTCCCTGTGCCCGAGGCATATCTTTTTTTTTTTTTTTTTTGAATTGTTCGAATGTATTATTGCCAACCGTAGAAATCAGTAATTATTAAACACTGTTCTGCTTGAAAATCACAAAGGACTAATGAATATGTTAGCAAACAAAATTAACAAAAGGCTCACAAAGCTTTGCCTGGAAACACTGCCTAAAGAAAAATGGTATGATAACATGAATCCAAATATACACACACACACACACACACACTAAAGTTGTGTATGTGTGAAACTACATGTGGATCTGCAAATAGATGGCTGCCCTAGGGGTCCTTTTGCATTATTAATACAGGGTTCTGTAGTTGGGGCTCTTACTCAGATATAATACCATTGCCTCCTGCATGCAATTTCCACATGATTTCTATTCTGCTCGCCCACCCACCAATTAATGTTCTTCATCGTTATTATTCAGGTAGATGTAGACAAAAAAAAAATAGCGAGAAGTCCTCGCCTTTATTTAAGATTTAATAACCCCATCTGCTCTGTGCGGGCAGCTTTTAGGACTGGGAAAACGCAACAAGGCGAATGGTAAAATATCTCTGTGAACATCAAAGCGGGCTGTGACTAGCCTGGGTCACTGATTCATGTTTTCCCTGTCTTTGGCTATCAATCATGACACTTTCGAATTTTTATCATCGGTGACCGTCTCAAAGCCAAAGTTTAAGGCTGCTGTTCTGAGGTCACCACGGCTTGAATGGCGTCGACCAGTCGAGGAGAGATCAGTTCAGGCGGATGGTAGCCGTACTGCTGAGTTATTGTTGTTGGGTTCAGAGACGTCAGAGCCTCAGTGGGTTCAGGAACGTCTGCCAACATGCATGTACGTCAGCTGTCAGTCACAGGTGCACCAGGTGTTTGAGTCGGCGTGCACCGGTGGTTGGTAGTTAGTTCAGGAAATGGGACACACCGCTCTGGTGTGAATGGTTGCTGTGCAGAGAGCGGGAGCTGTGGGAGCTGTCAAAACAACTTTACTAAGCCTGGAGCAAAAAGCCAGTGGGTTAGGCTAACACAGCACTTTTGTTCTTTACTTTGCCGTAGTTTACAGCCCTATAAAGTGATAGTGGAATACAATAAGCGCCCATTAGCCTCCCTGTGTGAGACGCCATATTATTTTAACTCAGTTTGCAACAATTGTAGCAGAACTGCATGCAAGGCGACTCCTTATTCACGTAGCGATCATGAATATCAAGATGATAATTGTGTTTTTTCAAAGTTGCAGATAATGCGGTTTGAAGTTTGAAAGCCTTAGTCTCTGGATGGATGCCACATGATGAGACAGGAGGGGCAATAAGATTGCATTATGTCACTCATAATCAAGTCATGTTACCAGATAAATGAAATGATGTGATGTGAGGAAACTGATGGTGTCCCGAAGCGTTGCAGGGGTCGGCAACTTTTTCCGATATGTTTTCATTTTATTGTAAATCAACGAGTTTAATTATGACACCACATCTCCAACAGAACTGCTTTCATTTCATCCATATAGGCAGCGAGCAGCGCAATATTTTTAGAGTCCGGACATGAGAGCACTATACAAGAAGGCTGCCATCTTTATAAAGACATCCACATCTGAGTTCAAATCTTTAACCTTACCAATCATCCACCAATCTTTTCTCGCAATCGAGGTGAGAGTACTAGCCAATGAGAGGCTGAGTAGGCTGGGTCTTTGTGGAATGCAGGTGGATGAAAAATGAATGAATCAAACTACTGTAAATAACCGGTTGCACAACCGCCGACGGCTGGGCAAGAGGTTGGCATGTGGATGAGAGGTTTCTTCAATTTCCCCAAAAACTCTCTTGCATATTTATTGCTAGTTATGGTTATGCAATGTGAAGCAGATTAAGGCGCAGAATCAGGATGTTGTAAAAGAAAAAAAAAAAAAAAGTAACTTCAAAGAATCGGATTAAGTTATAGTGAAAATGAACAAGCGACAATGGAGAGATACATTCAGAGATTCAACCAGCTTGATTATCAGAACTTCTTCATGGTGCTATTAAACATACAGAACAGTCAGCCAGCGTCATTAACTGAGCGTAATCTAAATCTGTAATTCAATTGGTGTGGTGGTTGCGCTATGCTTAAGTGCTAAAAAAAAAAGTTGAGAGCCAATCAACACTCTCTCACATCATACATTATCAGTTAAAATTCCTATAGAGTACATCGATACCAGAAATGTTTTAACACTATTGGGGCTTCGGCAATGCAGTTATGCATGTGACATTTCATTTTAAAAAGCTAGCAACAAAACAGGACGCCTTCTTTAAGTTTCGTAAGAAAAGTAACAACTTTTACTTTTCAAAGGGGTGGCTGCCTCTGGATCACCCTCCTGGCAGAGCTCCACAATGTCCTTAAACACCCCTGGGCCAACCTATTCCATTTCATCTATACCTGAGTGGTTTCAAGAATTACCTCATGTATTTGCTAAGCAATAAAAGCGTGGCTGTAGGTGATAGACGATGTTTTCTGATTGCTTGAGCAGCCACAGATAATAATTTAAAACTCCATTAGATAAACCTCCCTGGGAAAGTGCTATCTCTTTCTCTCTACAGGCATAAACTTTCCTCAGACAACACCCGTTTTCAGGTTTGAGATGCAGAGTGGTTTTATGCTGAGAAATAGGAACCTACATGCTTAGTCAATCAAGGAGAAAACACTCCATACCTCAGTTTACTTCTTTGAAGTTCACAATCTTAAATGGTACCCGCCAGTTCAAAACACATACTTTCCTCAATCACCATCAGTCATCAACAGCAACCATCTTCACGGCTTTTCACCGTAATATCTTCAAACGCTGCCGCACACTGGAAGAGTTAGTAAACCCCGAGCGCCAATAAACTGACAATAAACTGAACCTTTTAAAAGAACGTCAGCAATACTTGTGTTCAGAACATAAAAGGATGGTCCTAATGCATCAACTTCTAAAAGGGATTGTCAGCCATGACATGCCTGGCCATAGCTGACCTTTCCACAAGCATCAACCTTCAGCAATCAATGACAGTATTTGTATGTACGTAAAGGATAACAACGAGGTGACCTTTTAAGGATTTCAACACAGAAACCAAGTTCTTTAACTGACAACATTGTCAGAATTCACCATTGAGAACATTGTGAAGTTGTCTAGTGTGGACACTTAAGTCGACACACAGGAGCTGATAAAAATCCAATGTCTTTCCTCGAACAACGAGACCATAACACAGTGTTGGCTGAGATGACATGGATTTAGTTTTTTCCCCCAGAAATCGTCCTCTTCTTATCCAGCTGAACTGCAGCTCAAACATCTGTGACCGACCCAGCTCAAATCAAATCCGCTGTTTAGACAAAGAAAGGTAGGACATCTAATGTATTTGTGTGATTAGGAGTCAAGCTGTTACTAATGAAAGACATTGGCATTCACAAATATCAGAGATGCTTATTGCTCACGACAGCATCTCAGATTTGTGTTAACAACCCTTTCACCGTTGCAGCGGGTGTGTTGCTGCTACCTCTCCTTTCTCTCACTCCTCTCAGCCTGTCAGTCGCAGCAGCAGAAGTGATTGAAAGCAAGCCAACAGTGTCTATGTATGAAGGTTCTGTACTCTCTACATCAGTCCTGCCACAGCGGCTCCAGATTCCCATCGCTGGCTCCACAGAACTGTAAAATATTATTATATATATATATATATATATATATCTTTATCTGAATGTGCAGACAGACTTGCAATTAGCGCCTGCTTTCTGAAAGGTCCATGGAATTTATATGTCAAGCATGAGAGACAAGTACCTAAAAGTGTGTATACCCGGAGAAAAGACTTGACCGTGATCATCATCTTCAGAGCAGCTTATTCTGTCCATCTAATCGTCTGCCCACCATCCGATTCAGTAAAGGAAAAAAAACAGCAATACTGCGTTCTAGAACCATGCTTGATGTGGGTTGTATAGGTGTAAGGAGCAGACAGTGTCAAAAACAATGCATTTGTATACTTTAAAAAACAATTTTGAATTTGCTTTTTTTAGTAAACCGCATGGATGTAAACAGCCGACAGCTAATGACAGTTTGACAGTATTTTTAAATCTGGTTCAGCTCAACTCCAGTCAAAATATACCATTTATTAACTGCATGTATCTAAAATAAAAATCATTATTTTATCATGTCTCTAACTGCTTTTTATACAGTACACGCTGTGACATTGTGAATCAAACTGTCTTGCGTAGTGATGCGCGTAGTTCTTACCTATATCACAGAAATACAGTGCAAAAAAAAACAAAAAAAACAAGCTTTACAGGATTTTGCATCACTTAACAACTTGGCCCTGACACTGCAATGACTGTGTGTGAAAATAACTCACCGTGCTTGAATGGTAAATCCGATCAGCCAATTAAGGAAGCAACAGTGAACAACTTGTCAACATTCTCTAACAATAAATCCGCAGCAGATGATTTCATAAGCCTTTTTCCTCAAAACCCGCCAAAGCTTGCATTCTTAGTTGTCCTGTCGAAACTCATTAGACTCTTCTGTTGGCTAATACATTTGGACCCTCCACTGCCTTCCTGATAAACATACGCATGATCCATTGTGACAGAATAATAAAGCACAGGCAAAACAGGCAGCAATTAGGTTTATAATCTATGAAGATGAGCAATTAATGCCTGCAGGAAGCTGGGATTCTGACTTTTAATCAGGCCAATGTTTTCTGTGCCCATAAACTTGGTGATGGGCCCTCATGAATAATCCATGCTTCGTTAACGCTGATGTTGCTATCAGCCAACATGAGGACATGGCTGAGCACAATGGATCACATTACACCCGATAGTTCATGCGTCATATTGCTACTGATAGCATTACGACCACAGCACTGAAGGCTTTACTGTGGCCTTCGTGAATTTCACTGCTACTTGTAGAACTAGTCTAATTAATGTTGCAGTCTATGGTTTGCCCCTTTTTTTTAACATTATAAAAACATACCAATACTCAGCAGTGGTTATTAATCAGCGCTGTCATTCAAATCAAAGCGGAGAGTTATAAATATCATTTTAAAAAGAAGACATTGTTAAAGGAATAGTTTAACATGTTGGGGAATATTGTTTTTTTTCTCTGTCTTGCCAAGACTTGAATAGAAATATCAATACAACTTTAATTTTCCCCTTTTATTTTCACACCCAGAACGGGGTTAGCTTAGCTTAGCATAAACAGTGTAAACAGAGGGAAAGAGCTAGCCTGGCTCTGTCCAAAACTAATAAAAGGTGAATACCAGACCCTGTAAAGGATTGTATCAATCTGCTCATCTAACGACAAGAAAGCAAGTATAAAGATTTCCCTAAATGGCAAAAAAATATTCATTTATTAGCTGGAAGGCCAAATCGAACTACCAACAACAACTGTAGTGTGAGATGAACGTTTTAATTGTGCTGATGATCTGTTTCCGTTACAATGCCAATTCAGGATTGTACCTTCAGCGCTGACGCAGGTCACGTTCTGGGCCGCCGTTCCAGGACCACAGGAGTCTTTAGTGGGGATGCATCTTTCTTCTTGTTGGACCTGCCACAGGTAGCAGGCGGGGTCCTCACACTGGATGAACTCCACCAGATGAAGGCAGGTCTCCGGAGGACTGCTGGACTCCCACAACACCTCTCTCCTCCTCTGTCTGAAACCTGACAAAAGGACAAGGTTGTCAGAGAAGACATTGGTATTCCTGTACACAACTACACAGAACCTCTCCCGAGCAATCAATGAAGTGCAGTATTAAGATGTGGACTTGACTGGACATTATCTCTGTGATCAATTATTTAGGTAGTTCATCAACTATGCTATAGTCAGCAGCAACTGCTGATAAAAGCAACCACGTGTCTCCGATAATCATGGAAGTTAAAGATGAGGGGTCCATCATGTCTTTTTTTTTACCCCCAATGTGTTGCAATTCAAGGGATAACATTGATACAAATGATGCTTGATATAGCTGTGGTTCTAATATTTGTCATCTGTTAAATTGCTCACCCTTTAAAGCAATGCATAAGATATCTTGTAATAAAGAGAAAAGTGGTTCATCTATTAGACTCAATGTCAGCACGAGGAGCCGTCCACAGTCTATTAAGTACTGCCTTTCCCCTTCCTCAGCCAGTCTGGTGATTTGAAGTGATGACTATTCCCTGAATCATTATCTACCAGGCTCCTTCCATTGTCATACTGCCCACAAACTGCATTAAACTAGTCAATGATACCATCAGTGGTTTGAAAATGCAGCTCACATAATTTAACGTTTCATATACAGCATCTTCAGTATTGTGAGACTCGTTATTAGATTGTCTAGTTGTTAGAGTCCGTGGTTTTGCCCTGAGCCATGTTCTATTAATACTTATTATTCACAATTTGGAAATCTTCTTTTTTTTTTTTTCAAAACCAAGTTTCCCATTCTCATTTACATGTCTTCAGGTATGAAAGGAGATGCTGTCCACTGTAGTTTAGAGTAAAAGATCCTCCTGCTATGAGCAAACATATACAGCACAGCTAGACATTTCAGAAAGATGCCAATGAGTTGCTGAACATGCAGAATCCATTTTAATTACTAAACTAGTCAACTAAAAACTAAAAAAGAACGGTTCGTAGGAAAGAACAGTTTTTAAAACAATGTTTATCCCATTTCTACCGTTCAAAACAAACAGATATCATAAGGTGGAGGGGCTAATTGATGAACTAAATTTAAAAAAAAAAATACAAAATCTCCACCATCGCCCAAGTGAGAAGAGAGGAGGTGAGGGAGATAATGAGGCAAAGTAGCTTAAAGCTTAAAAATAGTAGGAAAGCGTGAGTGATTGGGGTTCAGGTATGTGGCTGGCAAGCCTTTCACGCCGACACCTGTCTCTCTCCAATTACTGAGTCTCACTGTCTTTTCACTACTGCGACTGCTGTTTCTGTAGCTAAATTGGGGGCTACCAGCTGAGTGTGTACTGGTTCCACACTGGCACCATACTGCAACATCTCTGCAGGTGTATAAATGAAATGTCCATCAGAAGAGCTCATCTCAGCTCAATTTCAATTTTGAATTGTTTTATTTAGTAGCTATAGAAAGTGAAAAAGAAGCTCTTAATAATGGTCTAAAAAATAAGGGTTGACAAATATTGTGGGGGAAAAAAACGCCCCAATGCTGAACACACTACAGACAACACGTGCTAATATACAGGCTATGTGAAACATCACTTTCTAGTGTAGGCTACTCATGCAGGAGACACCGGTAGAACGTATGAAAATGGGTGGGTTTTCAAGAAAAACAGACCCGTTTTTTTCTTCATAGAGGTAAATGTGGAGCCAGGGTGCTCAAGGAATATAACATGTGGAATATAATGTGTGGTGCCATCAGACTCATATTGACAACATTATACAAGAACTTGCAAAGACAACTGAAAACAGAGACGATCATTTAATCATTGACGGGTTTAATGAAGCTGTTTTTAGTCAGAGTTGAGAGATCAGCGAGACACCTCAGGCTGTTCATCATCTGTTTCACAAATGGATCGTTCATGAGTTGTGAATGTGTTTCAAATACTATTGTCTTCCTTATGCTACAAAAAAAAAAAAGGTAACAAAAGTGTAGGTGTTGTTCTCTAGATTTAGAGTGTGTTTGTTTATTTAAATTAGTTTAAATTAATTATTCATTTGATTCAAGGTGTTAAATTGTCACTCTTTCACAAATCACTATTTCCTTAGATGATTGTACCATTGTGGGTATGGGAACAACCGTGGAATGAAATACTTACAGTAGCAGTTATGAAGAGATGTACATCTGATTTCTTCTACGATGTCAGTTAAATACAATTAGTCTAAAATCAAGCCCGAAGGCTGAACAGAGAATCGTATCTGATGGTGCATTGTGAACTGGTATAATGGTAGAATTGTGGAGCTTTCGCTCTCAATCTATATTTTTTGTAAAGCGACAAGCAACATGGGGAGAAGAGACCGACTGGTGTTTAAAGCTTGTACAGTCGTTCGACTGGATTATTTCTGTAAACAGATGCAACGAATCAAACAGGCCTTCTTATTAAGTATTTAATTGGCTAATGCAACCATATCACACTACAAAGGACCTGTGAACCATTAATAGGAGAAATACCCATTCAAGCAGGAGGCCAAGGTGAAAATGTATGGTGTATAGCCTCACATGCTCTTACATACATTGTACAATAGCATAGCCTCATAAAAAAGTGCGTTGGATTTCAGACATTTCCTCTCAGGCATTTGACAATGACAAATCAGGTGCCGCATTTGTATAAATTTGTATTCCCTCTGCATATATTGTTCCTAAAATACTTATTTATATACATTTCTTTTTTATAGAAAAAAATGATAGTGAGATCTATAAGGGGATATAACATGAAGTGAATAATAAATGGCTCTACAAATGCGATTGGCCAATTTTCCAATAACATGATAATAATAATTTTGACACGAGCATTATCATCAAGCCAATTACCCAATCCATTACCAAATTGCACCATATTTTGATTCACTCTGAAACATTGATTCTCTCAGAGCTGAGGTTTTTCATAAAACATTGATTTCGTTCATGAAAAGGTTCCTACTGAGTGGACACCTCGCACTCTAATCCACAGTCATTATCAGCTGAGCTCTACAAATGTTCTTGCGGAAGAAAAATGGTTTGAAATGTGTTTTCCAGGTCTCCAGCACCTCCTCCAGTAACTGTAACTTGAGCAGCAGCGGCTTTTCTTTTTCAACCATTCTCATCTTACCGTAGCGTGGCAGAAAGGCTCCACAGTCTTTCCCTCTAGAGGTGAAACTGCATTACCCCGGGATGCCCACTGTATAAATTACATCCCCAAACCACCTACTGGTGTGAGGCGCCGGTTCAGGAGCCTGATCCGAACGGCGTTGCCAGAATGGGCTCTCGAAGAGCAAAAGAAACTGCAGATCGATCGCAGTATTGCCCAGAGCACTTACTGCTGCTCACTTCCAAACCACAAAAAACAATTTGGCGTGGGCATGCCCCCGTGGATATTAATAATTGAAAGGTTTCTTGGTCATAGCAGGTTTATTTCAGGGAAACAAGGGCCACCCAGTGACTCTCAGCACACTGTTGCTCAGGGAAAAGAAAAAAAAAAAAAAAAAAAAGCTCCCTCCAGCTACATGACTTCTAGTAGAGGCATTACTAAAATGATATTCACTAACCTCCCGTGTTCAATTCATTTCCCCACATAGCTGCAGAATGTGATAGGCCCGAGATAACGTGAACAAAATGTGAAAAGCAACATAAAATGACTGCGAGGCAATTTAAATTTGTAATTTTTGTTGGAGAGCAAAGCCGGGGCTGCGGGAGCATCTTTGCCGGTCGGCTCTTCTACCTGAACACCGGGATCCCGCGGGCCTATTGGTTAGAGAAGGATTGTAGTTTATTCTGGTGTTGTGGAACATAAAGGCTAAGTGTAAATTCAATAGGAGCAAGAAATTCTCTGCAGCTCAAGGACCACGGGCAACAAGGATCATAACAACACCCTCCCACTCAATAACTGCTCATTGTTTCGCAGGAAACAGGGCTCACTGCGAGCCATATTCCATTGGTTTCATACGCTATCGGCTGGGGGCTGGGGATCTTTATGAAAGCCATCAAAAGACGGCGTGCCACCAGAGAGCCCTGCGCGGAACAGCAGATGCTGTGTTTTCCCGCTCCTTGAAATATATTAATGACACTGTCTGTGAGACGAGTTGGCTCATTTCATAGAGGGCCAGTGTTGGAGAGTGCGGGCACTGACCTGAACAATCCACACTTCAGCGGCTCCCCGGGGGGCTTTCATGCACATTTACTCATGACAGGGACGGGGTCACGCTGCCCTTTTAGCACAGCACTAACACACTAACAGCTCCTCCTCTGACTGAAACGCACACACACACACACACACACACACACACACACACACACACACACACATGCACACACTACCACAATGTGTAGCCTCGCTAAAGCAGTCGGATATGACACACGCTCACCTGTGGAAAAAGACAAGAACATTCAGACAGCACGAGTGTGCGGAATACTTAAGCACACCCCCTTGTACACACACACACACACACACACACACACCTACACCTATACACACACACACACACACACTCGCACAGACAGGATGCATCTTATCTGCTGTAACTCCTTTCACCCGCCCAGGGACTGAGAGCTGAACTACAGGTGTGCTCTCTTTTTCTGTCTTTCGTCTGCTGCGGTTCCTCTCAGCCAGCCGCTTATCAACAAACAATTTACAATCCAAACATATACTGCCTCCGTCTCCTGCTGTGACAACATTGCTCTCTTGCACTGTCATCCTCTCTCTTAGCCCCCGTGAGCCACAATCTATCTATCTCTCTCTCTCTCTCTCTCTCTCTCTCTCTCTCTCTCTCTCTCTCTCTCTCAATGTTGCCAAAGCACCACACAAATCTATTGTTTGGACATAAAAAAAAAAATGCTAATTATATTAAACAAGGTTAGTGGAAAGCCCCTTGTTGACCATATTGAAGGTACTCAGCTCTTAGGCAACAATTGCTATTAACGGCTGATTGTAAATGTACTGCATGGCTAAAGTGTCTGCAGTAGAGCTAAACAGTTAATTGTTTTTGACTGAGTGCTTATGATTTCACCACTGGCCCATCTGTGCAATTATCAGTTACAATTTGAAATCATATCAGCTTGTTAGCGAGCGATGCATAATATCTTTTGGATGGCCTGTGTCCATCCCTCTGTCCGTCCATCTGTCAAACATGATTCTGAGAGACCAGCATTCTGCTGTTGAAGACAGTTGGAGGCATGATGCATCTTGGAACATATTTTTGGCATTTAAAATGGCATTTTTTCTTCTTTTTTTTTTTCAAAGATTGTTACATCTAGTTGCAGCAGCAATCATGCGTTATCGTGATTAGTAGCAGCGGTCTCGCTGTGGTGGCACCTGTTGCTTGAAGGCGACATGTGCAAAGCTTACATCGTCATTAACACTGAGGAAACTATTCTCAGGAAACAAGTTCCATACAAGACGGCACGCCGTCGGCAACGACGCGAGACAGTTGTCAAATTTACACGTGGCTCTGCGAGTCGTTTCGAAAGCTCACGCATGTTCACTCTCATACCCAATTTACTCCATCATACCTTTCTTCCCCTGTGGGTCTTTGCAGTTGTCATGTAGGCAGGCACCCCAGGGTGACCACTGGAAGAGCAGGCAGTGGTGCTGGCAAGGGATGGAGCATTGCTGGACCGCCAAGGGGGGCTCTTCACCAGCGCACAGCCTGGCATTCACAGGCCTGGACACTGAACAAACAAAGGATATAGCAGACTTAACACAGGCAGCGGTGGAGTGTGTGTGTGTGTGTGTGTGTGTGTGTGTGTGTGTGTGTGTGTGTGTGCGCGCTAACTGTCAAGTAATACGTGTGGAATTGGAAAGCAAACGGAATTATGTGCTTGATGTTGTGAAGTGATTGAAGAAGATGAAGAAGCATCACAGTCATCGGACTGAAAAGCATGGATGTAGATGAGTTGTGACGATGAAGACGGGAGTGTATTTAATGGGAAAAGGCTACAGATTATAATGTTGTACACTGTGGTGAGAAGCAGGGTAGATTTATATCTAAAAAAAAAAAAGAAAGAACAGAAGGAAAATTGCTCTTCTCATCCCCTGTGTAGCTCAGGAGAATATTAAATAGAGGGCAACGGCCAGCTTAGGGAGTAAACAGGAGCTGGACAGGGAGGTGTTAAGGCAAGCCTCTGTAACCAAATGTATAACCAAGTCATGGCTGGTATCATTTGGATATCAACAACCTGTAATGGGCTCTGATATTAGTCTCTCACAAAACGATTTTTGCTTTTCCACAACACAGGGATTCACTCAATCTAATTCTCCATTTTGATGCACCTCCGCACATCATTGAGTGGCAAATTTCCATTTAAATGAGAGCCCAAAGAGAAATTCACTAAATGTCCATCATGCATTTTGTGTTCTTACCAAAAGTAATTTACATGGTGTTTGATCTCCTTTGTAAAAAAAAAAAAAAAAAAAATGAAATGCTTGCTTAACCACATTCATAAAGTGCGTAGTAGACATCTGTTTGCTTTGTTCCGTAAATTGTGATTTCTTGTATTTCTTGTATTAGTCAATTGCATTACTGGAGGAAATTGTTTTCCACATTACCAGAGCAAGTAGCCCTCCATGTTGCAGGGATGCAGCCACATCTGTTTGCATTAACTAACGCTGTGCCGTGCACACAGGGCTGCGGCTCAGAGGGCGGATCGACTATCCTTGATTCCAAGAGGTGGGAGTTCAATCCTCAGCTCCTACTGTCTGCGTGTCAAAGTGTCCCTGAGCAATATTCTGGTGATGTATTGATCTTTGTCCCACAAAACCATCGGTTCATAAGATTGATATTCTATTTCCAACATATTTGCTGTCCAAACACACCTCTGATAACATTTCTCTGAACACATCTGGTGAGCAACTGCAAAAAACACCTCCAGGTATGGACTCATCGACCCGGTAATAAGGAAATATGGATGCGGTAAAACGTATTATTTTAAAATGAGTTATGTTAATAGGCAGGAAACAGAGTGATTTGCAAAAGAGGAACTTAAAGTTGAAAGTGATTAAAAACGACCCACTGTGCGTAATTAAAAAAGATAAATGAAATACTTGTTATGCATGTTTTGTTTTTTTTTGTTTCTTCTAATGATTCATTTTATAAGTCTAATACTTTCATTCTGTATAATTGGAATCAAACAAATCATTGTATAATTTTTGAGCACAGCCATTTGAAGTTCCTAAACACTCAGTAGCACGGGTTGCCTTGGTGATTCTGGCTTTTTTTCTATTTCCAGTCATAATAATTTATTTAATAAGAGTAATTAACTTTGGCTCCAGGAAAAACCTGGTCAACCTTTTAGATTGTATCTATAGCAACAAAAAAACTCTTTGAACTATTATACAACTAAATACACAACTGTAGTTCAACTGATATGGTTCAGGGGAGGCCTCGGGTATATCACAATAGATCGATGATTCATTATTTACATCCAAAGACCAAAAATGAATCCTGAGTATATTCAGTTGATAGTTGTTAAAGAAATAACAAAATTACGACCCTGACCAGACATGCACATTTCACAGTACTATGGAACACTCAACAATATATATTAAATTCACTGTGATCAGCTACAATCCTGCATGTTTCTGTAAATTGCAGGTCAAAGTTGACTGAACTACCTTTCCATCTGTCCCTCATGTCATCATACTTCTCAAAGGAATCATTGAAAAAGAAGAACAAGCTGCAGGCTGGCTACAGTTACCGCCTTCCACACCGAGCTTATACTGCCTTCAAGACAAAAACATAGAATGTGGCTCCCTCTAATTAAAGCCTTCTTTTCAATCTCAAATTCTTTACATTGACTATCTTAGGCCACCTGTCTAAGTTTAATTACAGCTTGGTAAATCAGCATGATATAACACATTGCATAATAGCATATTACATAATTCATAGGGGGAGGAATGATCGAGTTCCGCTCGAAGTTCAAAGTAAATCAATTCACCCCCTTTAATACCGTTACTGATGATAGCGCTATATTTGATCCGATATGAAAACACATTGCCCTGCAAGTCTGTATCAGCCATGTTTCTCCACCTCGTGAAAATGAAAATGCACATTTTCTCTTACAATCCAGGCCAGACACAATTACACAGATACTTGTACAATATAATGCAATCCTCTGTGTTCAAGTCAGTGTCCACCCCCACATTAAAGTGATATAGTCAGCTAGATTTCCTGCACTAACAGTAATGGGAAAAAGGAGATAGGATTGAAAATACTGAAGTAAATACAATTTTTAAACTTTCACACTGAACAATTTAACTGTTAGATAACAGTAAAATACTGGCAGCAGAGATGCCCGAAATTTACTGTTATTTTACAGTGCACTTACTGTTAAGTTATTTTAATAGTATATTATTGTAAATTGGATTACATACTTTATATGTGATAGTAGAATAACTGGGTTTTACGGTAATTATACTGTATATGCCATCATGTTTGTGTTTATTTACAATGGGTGATAAAATCTGCTACTTTTGCATTTAATTCCACACAATAAAACACGAGAATTCAAACGCAACACAACATTGCTGTAGTTTATTACATGTCCACAATCAATTATACAGCTGACTTTTTAAGACAAATAATATTAGGAACATTTGTATTCCAGAACAGGTACTGCATGTTAAAAAGAAAACATTTACACATATAAATGTGAACTGCATATAACTAAATGACAGTGTAGAGAAGAAGGAGAAGAGAAGGAAAGAGAGCGAGAACAGTGAGAGAGGATTTCACTGCTTTACGGCTTCATTGTCTTAGAGACACACTTTGGGAATTCCAGGTCCTCAAAATTGTCCCGTTCCTTCTGGTTTGCGGTTCTACAGTCGGCTCTACAATAGCAGAAAGAAAAACAAGTTACAACTTTACATTGTTACGCTGTAATTGGCGATCAACTTTACTAAGGTTAACTTTGCAGGCTATGCTGTTAGCTAGCTAACATCACTACAGCTACTTGAGCTCCAGCTAGCTAACGTTACAGAGCTTGCTTTGCCAATTTTAGCAACCTGATGTAATGAAACATACAAAATGAAACATTAGCTGAGATGTTAATTCGATATTCATGAAGACAAAACAGCGTAACTTTACCTCGGCTGCTCGGTTGATCTCCACATGGCTGTCCAAAGTCACGTTCAGGAACAGCTTATCACGTCTCGTCACTTACAAAGTATTAGTGGTGCTATGAGCAGTTTGATCAATAATAATGTAGCAGAAATATTAGCCTACAATAGACAGTACGATGTAGATGGATATTGATTTACTGAAGCCTATTTCCACCACTTCCCAGAAAACACTGTATTATGCTGATAAATGACAGTTATCTGCTGGTTAACCGACGGCATTAACTGTTAATTTACATGCAAAGGATGAACATTTACCTGTACGTTACAATTATAATTAAATACTGTCAGATACTTTCGTGGATCCACTGTAAATGTACAATTTCTTACAGTTTGGGCTTTAATAATGCCTGTTTTTATGTACATTGAGATTATTCAGTTTTTGAGTGAAATGTCCACGATGTCTCAATTATAAATCCTATAAGTTCTTGTGGCAAGCTACTTTCTGGTGATGACAACAGCCCACCAGACAGCTGTTGGTCCCCTTCCTGATGAGCATGGGCATATGTGCAGATGCTTTGTCTGGTCTTGGAGCACTTCAATCGTGGGGGTGATAGGTAGACAATAATTATCTCCTTGCCTAGAAGCAGTATTCTTTTTCACAAGTATCTTCTGCCGTGCACTTAAAAAAGGTTATTTTCACAAAGTTGACAAGTAGAGATTTGCTTGTTATCTAAAATGGATATTAGGATTCTAATATAATAAATATGTTGTACTAAAAGTAGATGTTTCCCTTCTATAATTCAAATAATCATCCTCCAACAACTTTTGGTTTGATTGTAATTCTAAGGACAAATATTTAATAATAATTATCACAAACTAGCACTTTTCAACCTGAGCAGGACAAAGACATTCACAGTGCATCGTATTCGCCCACGCACACGTCGATGCCGCTGCGCTCAATGGGGGTAATCTGGTCTTTAGTGTCTTGCTCAATTATTGATTCATTATTTTTCTGGTGTGAACACTGCTGCATCACTAGGTCTCTGCATGGCTATAGATTTCTTGACCGGGTACAGTCACTTCTTTGTGTCTCTGCTGGTTCCCCTCCCGGTGATGTCAAGACTCCAGGAAATAGAGGAAATAATGTGGCACACAATCCCTCCCCCCCGCCATACAATGTCAATTTTACATTTCCAGTTAAGTACGGATTAAACAGAAAACGTATAATGTGTTAATTAGTGAGCTTTGAGGTGCAAGTAGGCAGATTCTGTTATCTTCTGTGAAGCAGTTTCCCCCCTTTTTTTAATTCTTTGCGCTAAGATAAATGAACCTGGTGCTGGCTGGAGTGTCATTATTATGAAAGTGGTGTTTTTATCTAACTCATCCCAAGTGATCAGCTTCAGTAAGTGAAAAAAAAAATCTTAATTAGAACTGTTATCAATCTGTATCAATGCTGCTAATTGGTTTCCTGACTCTCAACATTAAGTAAGTGTAGAAATGTAATATGAATCTGACGTCAAAATGATTACCGGTGCCGCACGAAAGAGGTCAGTCGAGAAAAAAAACATTTGACCCTTAGATGTAACATGAGCTATTTCACATGCAGAGTACTGGGTCCCTGTTGTTTAAAGCATTCGCTACAATACAGAGTAGCTCAAGAAACACTGTCTGATTAGAATCATGATTCTTCTTGTCGACTGAACTTTGAACGTGGTTCCGCTACAGCAACACAGCTTGCTTATGATTTATGATTTTTTTTTTTTTGGCCCGCGTAACCAACATAATGCTCTGCTGCCAACTTTCACTTTTAATAATTTATGCTCACAGTTTATATCAAAACACACCGCTGAGTTTACTTGGAATGTATTCGTGGTGCATCTCTTGAGTCACCATGTGCTTCCAGCGAGCCCTGGGTCAACTGTCATGAAGGCGTTTTTTTTTTCTTACCCTCCTTCCTGTGATGTGGTGCTGAGTGATCAGGGACTTGAACACAGTAGGTCTTCCTGTTCTGGATCCCCCTTCCACACAGCATACTGATGTTGGCCAGCCGCCGGTCCTGCTGGCTCAGTAGAGGAAGGATGCGACATTCGCCCCAGTCAGTGGTCCTCCACACATACCTGGCCGAGCGCGCGCACACACACACACACACACACATGCAAACATCATTTAAATGGAGTCCCGGTTTCATATATCTTAGGAAGTATACAGAGGTATCATGCTGAAAAATGAATGCATTTGAAAAAAGGATAAAGTGTCAGCACAGCAGTAGCGGTTGTTTCAGAAAAGTCCCACAAAGCAAAAGACAAATTAGCGAGAGCAGTCTGAGCCGCTCTCATATGTCAGGAGAGAGAGAGGCATGATTTCTTGTTTTTCCTCTAAAACTTCTAAACCAATGTTTGATTTCAACTATGAAAAATGCACTGGTGCAGAAAGCAATAATATCGGAGGAGTTTACCAGAACAACAGCCTGTAGTAATCTATCAAATGCTTAATTTCCGTAATGAGTTTTCCCTAATCATGTAAATCCTCTGCTCTCAGGCACTCCATGTAGATTTAGCAAATGAAACAAAATCTACCAGCAGGGAAAATAATTCTCTATTGACTACTTTGTTTACCGCATGTAATATTTGCCAAAGCCTTTCTTAACTCAAATTCTCCTAAACCACTGTTTGTCATCCCTGCCATGTCCTTTGGGTCAGGAAGTCCCAGCAGGACATTATGTTACTGTAGGTTTCACGAGGTAATTGAGTTAATGCCCCCAGAAGTGTAATTCAATAGTGAAATCATGAATATTTGCAGCCTCTCGGCTTTCAATCATAATCAATCAGGTGGAAAAAAGCCAAGAAAAGCAAAATTAAAAATTATTTGATTTCAGACTAAAAAATCTGCATCAAGAGATTACCCGTAAACAAAGCCTTTGTTTACAAGGATTGTGAGCTGAAAGTGAGACGATGCGCCATCGTCGTTAAGAAACTACCTGGGGCAGTTTGGGAGTAAATCTCCTATGATGTTGCAAGCTTCTTTTTCCTCAAGGGCAGGACATCTTTGCCCCCCTCCAACTGGGATCTGCGTCATGATCCGTGACCTGAGGCGGTAACCGGGAGACAGATCGGTGGATCGGCAGGTCTTAGAGCAGGGACTCCACGATGACCAATCCGATGTCTGGCAGTCTTTGGGCATCACACACGCCTGAAAGGTCAGGGCGGAGTTGTCCTTGGTACACAGACTGTAGATATCGGAAGAAAGAAAAGATGTTAAAGAAGAAAATACTGCAAAACTAGAGGAACATATTACATATCTTTGTAAACCCCTTCACTGATTGAAAATAGAGCTGCTACATGGAGAGTGGCAGAGCCAGAAGCATGACAGATGTTAGCTGTGGTTGGTATTTAAATAGATTGGTAGAATGATTACATGGAGTAAAATTGACATCAGTTGTAAAACACAGCATCTGCTCGGAGAACATACTATAGTGGATATGTTGATTTCCACTTCTACATAACAATAGGTAAAGCTATTCTACATCATGTTAACACAGATCTCAGACATACAGTCCGCCTTTACAGCAAGAGTACAAAGAGCTGATATGCTCAATTAAAAATATGAAACAATTTCATTAGTCATGCAGTTACATTTCCATTGTTTAATTTGGACAATTTGATTAAGTAGGTTATTAAGATGTGAGTACAATGCTAATTTAGGAATTTCACTTTGTAATTAGGCTGTAATTAGAAAAGCAGAATGAGGCAGAAGTCAGGTGGGAAATCCATATTCAAAATCCCCAATCCCACTTCTGAGCGAATACCATGCTAATCAGACACTCTGCTGTTAATGGTCCCTTCACACTGAAGTCATGAAGCCATTGAACCGGCCTCGTTGGGCATAGTAACGCGCCAATATCGAACACGTAACAAGACACCCAACTTTAAGCCCCTCATCCAAACGGCATGGGTCAAATATAAAGTCATCACATCAAACATGATACTAAAGCTGCTGCTTATAGAAGCAACATCAAACAATGAAAATACATTATTCAAACAGGATACTGTGGACGAGTGATTTCTGATACAATAGCTTCCATGACTGGCAGTCAACAACTGATTGAACAGTCAGCTAATAGTGTCATTTTACCCCAAGTAGATGTTATGGTATTTAGTCAATATCATTTAAATGTTAAGATTTTCCCTCCCCTCGAAGAGTGAGCACAATATGGAAAGTTTATTTCTGCATGTGTCTGAATGTGTGTGTGTGTGTGTGTGTGTGTGTGTGTGTGTGTGTGCTTGCTTTCTGTGCAGTAAAATCCATTCTTCCAGGGTTTGCTCAAACAGCAGGTACAGGTGGGGAGCAGCACTTGACATTTACCACAATAGCGCCTCACCCCCATGCTAATATAATGCTGAAACCACAGTGCTCACATAATCTGGTTATAATTGAATAAATAACCACCATCAATAAAACAGAATTCACCTACGCATGAGAAATATGACCCGCTGGGTACACAAGGAGGGAGGGTGTGTGTGTGTGTCTGTGTGTGTGTGTGTGTGTGTGTGTGTGTGGTGCATTGATCATGTTCCTCTCATGTTTCGATACAATACGAGTGCTGAAGAACCATATAAATAATCAATTCCATTAGGACCATTTCCTCTTACAGACACCCACATTCAGCTACAGAGCACTTTAACTAAACTCACCTCGTGTGCTACATCAGTGGGAAAAGAGTTTGATGTAGGCAGAATCCAGTTAAAGGTATTTGCCCTTGACGAGCTACAAACCAGCTCTTTTCACACAGATCCATCTCGCTCTCATTTTAATCTTGCATTTTTCTCGGACCTTAAGAAATCCTCTTTCAGGTTCATCTTTTTTGTCTCCATTCTGGCTGTGTGGAAAGTGCTGCACCGTACGACACTTGTGATTGGCTTACCTCAACATAGCATTCTTGCCGTCGGTCCGTGTGCAGCGGACTTGTCGCGTCTGGTATCCCACCTCCAGTTCCCACGACACGGGGTTCTTGTGCGCATGACGATGCTGCTGCTGCTGCTGGTGGTGCTGGTGGTGGTGGTGGTGGTGGTGAGAAGCATGCGTGTGCAAAGTGACCGTGTTGCTTTCATTGGAGCCGGAGCTGAAGTCCACTGTGGTCCTGCCACTTAACAGGGCATCCTTGTGATGGGGTAGTCGGCACTCGCTCCAGGCCCCTACTTTAAGGCTGTACTGGTACTCGCCCTCCCCAGCAGGGCAGTCAACAAGGCCGGAACAAGTCCTGGTCTCAGTCAAGTTGGGGCAGCTTGCACCTCCGTACATCGGTGTGGCCAGGACGTGTCGTGTCCGATGCTGCAGGCCAGCGCTGCACGTTTTGCTGCAGCTGGACCAGGAGGTGAAGTCTGAAACCACGCAGTCCTGGGGGCAGGGGATGAGGCATGCCTGCTCCACAGGTGGTTTCTGGGAAAAGAACTCACATATCCTCAAGGTGACTGTGGTACGGTTTGAAGTGCGCACGCAATGGACCTTGCGCCTCTGGATGCCATGCTGTGCTGTGATGCACTCGGCCGTCCTCGGCTTGTGCTCGTTGGAAAAGAAAGGGACAAGAACGCAGCCCCCCCAGTCTGATACCTCCCACACAAAGAGGTTCTGGTGCCAGTCGCAGACCTTAAAGCAGTGCCGCTGGCTTTCCGGCTTGTCCACGTGCTGACAGTGAGAATGGTGGGTAGTCCAGCCCTCCATGTGGACACACCATATTGTCCTCGTCTGAAGCCCGCCAGAACCGCACTCCTCCCCGACACACTGACCCCACTGGCCTGCAACCAAGACAAGACACACAACGGAGAGGGCATTTTCATTAAAACCTGCAGCTTTAGAGAGAAATGATTTAAATTGCCGCTATCTGGAAGCTTGCAATCAAGCACAATTCAATGCCATTCACTTAACCTCCGTGATTGCTTTATTCATGAACTGGGGGAAGGAAGAAACAAAAGTTAAAAAAAAAAAGAAAAAAAAAGTCATCAAACCACTAGCAGACAAAAAATATAAAAAATGTGACGTTAGTTTCTCGTTAGATTCACTTAGACTCTTGATCCCAAACTGATCAGTATCAGCTATGTAAGACATGGCCGGCTGGGCAGCACAGTTGATCTTTGGTCAGGTGTTATTGTAAAATAAGCTGTTCCTTAGCTGTGCTGCAACATTTTGTGATCTCTTTAAATCTGGCTGTCTTGTTTTTACTATTATTTGTCTTAATTTCATATCAATACAGCTACCGGTTCAACATCTCGTCTACAAAGATGAGATGTTTTTATAGATCATTTGAACAAAGACTATTGCTTTTTTTATTCGAAACAACCCAAACCAAACAAGACACAACAGTATTTTCCTGCGGTTTGACTCTGAGACACACAAAGGATTTGAGTTATCGTAATGCGCAATTACCATTGCTTTCATTTAGGACTACAATCAGAAAATGGATTTCAGCAGTAAAATAATTGTCTGCAAAAGAGAATAAATTGATAATAACATCTAACTGCCTTTGTTGAGTAGTTCTCAGTGCACAGAGCAAACACCCAAAGAGCAGCACAACTGTATTTTTGTATGTTGGTAGATTCAGGCACCGCTAACAACATCGAAGATTCAAAATATCAACTGACAAACATTCTTAAATACATTTCATATCTCACACGTTCTGAAAGTTGATTAGGTCTCTATGCAAAGATTGAAGTTTCATAACAGTGTGCTGGTGAGGCTGATCCATTCGTCACAGCAGCCGCTTCAAAAATACACGTTCCTCATAAGAGAATGAAGTATCCTGAAATACATCTCTAATCTCTGCTCCGGTTACAATTTGATGTAACAAAACTCTGAAGCCTAGATATTGTGGAAAAGAATTATGTGAACATCATCAGTCATATTTGAAGCTTAGGCAACTGAAACTAACTAAGCAGCCAGGTTAAGCCGTATGCTCCTGTTCTCACTCGTCACAGGCGAGCTCAGTTCAAATACATTCCACACAGTGGAGTCCTCAAAGAGAACGGCAACTTCATTTTCGGGTTTCCCCCTCATGTCTGAGTGTTGGTGCGGTTGATTTCTGCAGCGTGAAACAGAGCCGCACTTGGCAGTCACTTCTTGGAAAACATCAAAGTGTGTGTGACGAAGCACACTGATTTTCCAACTCTGACAAATAGCGGGAAGTAAAAGTACTTTGTGGTCAGAAAAGGGAACAAAATTGCTGATACCTTTTTTTTTTTTTTTTTTCCCTCCCGCTGTGAAAACTTGCGTCAGCGTCAAATTGTTGCTTAAAATGTAATACTTATATGGATCCAAGGCTGACCACACACCGCTTTTGCTGTGAAGTAGGGAATGACACACTTTTCACAGCCAAGTCTACAGATGGTGAGGATATGATTCTCATGAAAGTATCACTCAACCATTTGAGAAGAAAAGAAAGCTGACCGTCTTATTTATTCATATGGGGCAATGATCATATACAGTACATGTATGTGAACAGGCTGGCTGTGGGGAGTTTTCATGAGTGCAGATAATGGATGGATGGATTGTGTATTAAATGTTGCTGCTATCATACACACACATACACACACACACACACACACACACACACACACACACACACACACACACATATTGCCCAGTTCACTTCCTTCTCTTGTAAAAAAATGCAAAACAAAAAGTTTAGTCCCATAAAAATAGTTGTCATGTAAAGGAACCTACAACTCTGTTTCTTTGGTTGCTACAGTTCTTTAATGAAGTGGATTTCTCTCATTGACCTGGAGCTCCTGTTAACAACGCTCACGTTGTTGAAGACTTGAATCTAGCTCTTACTTCTTGATTTCAATACGTCCTCAAATCTATACCGTAAAATGCTATAATACAGTGATAACCGTTGCGTTAACGTCTGCAGAATATGTAGATTAAGGTGATTAAAGAGGCTAATTCAATTGCAATTTTATAAAAATGCTAGACATATTTGTTGTAACAAATTTGTGCCCCATCAAATTCATTGTTGACCTTTTGTCCTCATTTTCCAAAAGAAAGTATCGACATAAATGAGAAAAAGAAATGAATGAAATGAATGTGCTGATATGATGTGGTTATCTATGTCAGTCACATTCACTTATCATCCAGTCATTGTGCCGCACGCTATGAAAGGGATAATTTGATTCATTTCTTCTAATTGGAATTTAATCGATGTAATAATGAGATCCTCCTGCATCCTAAATGGCTTTCGAATGACAACTCACTGAAACTGTTCGGTGCCCTTTGGTGCCAGCGGAATCCGCTGTTAACACTTTGCTCCCTGGCCAATCATTGACACGACAACACTGCTTTGAAGCTGCTGCTTCTGGCTCAAGGGAGCAACGTTTCAATCTGCCGAACGGTTTCATAGTTCATCGAAGCACATCATTGAGTTTATTCGCCTTGGCTTTGCAATGTTAATGGGGGCTTACAGTGTAACCAACATCATTATGTTTGTATGATCTTTTTGTCTTACACAACTCAAAGGATAAGACGCCAAAGTCATTATTACTATTATTATTAATTCACAAAGACATTTTCAAACACCGGAAAAGAAGATTGATGATTTGTCCATTGGCTTAATTTCAGAAGCTAAGCTTAAGTAAGACATCCAGATAAACATAAAGAGGTGCGGTGATGTTGTATGTGGTGCAAACAGAAAAATATTAAAGTATCCAAGACATATGTTTGGCATAAACAGCAAAGACACGGACACGTCATTATGCCGACATGTGAACCTAACCATGTATTGAACCATTCAAATTGCAGATGTTCACGTTGCTTTGAACAATTACATTATTTGCCTTTTAAAGGGTGTCATAATTTAGGCTGCACCCAGTATTAAAAGGGAGGACAACAACACACAATAATGTAGAGAAAGCCATAAGAAATTAATTGGAGACACTGGAACGCAGCAGTCAATAAAAGCGCAGCCGACTGATAGCTAACGAGGAAAAACCCTTTGCTTTATGGGAACAGAGCTCTATTAAGAGATCAGATTTTAGGCACTTGAAGACAAAAAAAACTATTTGGTTACAATAGACCTATTTAGCAAAAAGACATTTGTAGCTCTTTTATACAGGCCGCATTGAAAATGAGCTGCATACAACATGAGGCCAAACAACAACAGCTGGAAACAGAACCAGAGGTGAATGTTTTATTGCCATAATCATTTAACCTGTTTTATATCCATGCATTGCCAAAAGTGAAACAGCACAATTGTTCAGATGTCCTCTGCAGTGTGTGCCATCATCGTCGTATATATGTGCATATTTGTCGTTCATTAGTGTGTACTTTTCACTGCGTCCTCATGTTGTATTAAAGTGAGCGGTTTCCTCTTCAGTTGGAGTCGGTAGCTTGAGCCCCAGCTGTAGATGACGTGTGCGAGGCTATTTTGTTTACAACCTCAAAGACGCTAGCGGCGCTTTGAACGGGAGAGACGTGTTGTTTCTGTCAGAAGGGAGAGGATGCTACCCAAGATCACTCAATGCCGTGAAAACATCTACAGCACATACATGAAAACATTTTAATTAGACCCATTAGACAGTAGAGATCGGTTGAATTTAACTTCAAAAAGTGTAGTCGTACCCCGACTTCCAACGTTCCAACTTCGAACTGTGACGTCCTCAAAGAGACGTTCTCAATTCAGTAAAAGCTGACAAGACTAAAAAAAAAAAAAAAAAAAAAAAAAAAAATCTGAAATGGGTTACACCCTAAAATAGACATGAAAAGCCCTCCACAAATAAAAGATTATGAGCAGCGATCCACAGACGAGCTTAAAGACCTCCAGTGTCTAAGTGCACTGCTCTTGTGGTCACTGATAGCACTCTTTCATGATAACCACTCTTTCATCAGCGTTGGCCACCTTTGCTCAATGCTGCTGTTTCCCCCCGCTGTGCCAGTATATGTGTGCTTGATTTATGGTGGTGTGATTGGGAGCGAATCCGCTGCCAGGGGAGCCAGCTAACACAAGCACTATCTCCTAAGCTCGGAATAATCACTCTCTCGATCCGTCAGCATCAGCATCTGTCAGCCCCTCAGGAGGAACAAGTCTCCCACAGCTCCTTCATTCCTGACGCACTTAGTCGCCTTGCTTACACCCCCGGGGGGGGCTCCAGTGCCCCTGGGGGCCACCGCTATATTTACTATTCCATTTACGTCCGGGTATAAGAAAGAAAGTAACTGTGCGAGGGGCTGTGCCGACTCGTGCGAAACAGGAAAAGTACAGGAATTGAAGTCAACCGGTGTGACAGAACACGTCCACTCTTTTGCATCATTGTTCCCGTTGAACCCTTAAGTTGGACAAATGACGGCAAAGGCTGCGCGACAATAACAAGTAACGCAACAAAAGCAATCTCTACTGTGCCCCGAAACCAGACAGACGGAGACAAAGAAGAAGCAACCAGCGAAGCAGTAAACTGTCTCTTAAACAGCAGCGCTCCGTCAAGAGAAAACTACGCTCACCGCTGTTCAATCTTTTGCCTCTCTGGTCTCTTTAATTGCATTTGGTGAAAGCGTCACTGAGTCAGGTCGCTAAAGTATTTCACGATTTTTTTTTTTAGCGCTTCTAACTTCTTGCCGCCATTTTGAGACTTGTTAATGTTCGACGTTTTGTTTTGCTGGATTTCACGCGGTGCTGCTGTAAGCCCACGCATTCTGCTTCCACGTGTCACAATAAGAGAAACGGCCATCTTTTCAGAGCGGTTATCGATCACAATGATCCGTTTCTCTATCTGCTGCACTGTCCAAAACACTTTATTTGGCTTGTAAACAGTAGAAACACATCCAGTACTTCAGTTCTGGAGAGGTGTCTCTATTAACAATGTCCAATAATGCTACTTCAACAGCACAGCACACCACTTTTGATTCCATGTCATTCCATTCATTTTGCTGACTTGCTGCAGTGACACATAGAGAGCCATGTAGAGCTTTTCTCTCTACGCCGCAGTTTTTTTTGTGCATTTTCCTCACAAACATCTGCTGAGTTCACTCACCATCTATCTTCAACTTCTCTGCCCGGGTTT
The DNA here is from genome assembly GCF_023349555.1 of Cebidichthys violaceus. Taxonomy (NCBI): domain Eukaryota; kingdom Metazoa; phylum Chordata; class Actinopteri; order Perciformes; family Stichaeidae; genus Cebidichthys; species Cebidichthys violaceus. Next base: position 4,051,310 of record NW_027176274.1, on the reverse strand, counting down.
AGTTTGACTGTTTAGATACAGGCGTCCTTTGTCACGACACTTTTTAATTAAATGATACCTATGCCGCTGCACCTCATTATGCACAGAGCGGTCCCCCGTGCCACACTTCCATCACTTGTAATTTACGAGCAGCGGGGTGCATCCTCAATTACAGCATTCATATATGCAAAAAATTCATCAGATTATCACCAGGCAGTCAATCTCTCTCCAGAAGCCCTGAATCAGCTCCTTTTTGACCAAGTGTTTGTGGAGCAGGTTCGAAACGAAAAATTTGCGAAATGAGAGAAAAGACGTTGAAAATCATCGCCGGGGGACAATTCACAAGCAAATTAAGTGACAAAAACACACTTATCCCCTGCAGCTAAAAATAAAATGCGTGTGATGATAAAAAAAAAAAAAGAATGAGCAGCTACTGTGAGAAGTTTGACCTTCCCACTTGAATATTAATCATTTATTACCATAAATGCTCAATAAGTGAATACATTATAGTATTTGTGTTGTGGCTTGACAGTGAGATCCTTACTGCAGCTCGCATTATCCCGAGGAAAAGCATCCAATGCGCTTCAGTATCCCCACACTAATGAATAACCTACCTTGGGGCTGCAATACTCTACACATGGCCCCAAAGGGCTTTCGGTGTAATTTAGAATTCAGCCTTTCAGCACTAGTGCCAGACCTACAGTACTTGAATGTCTAATCGCTAACTGAATGGCGAGCAGAATAAACAAGACAACACTAACACATGTTGTGCTCATTGAGTTATGTAATCCCCATTTAGGCCAATCAATAATGAACCAAACAAACACAATGCAAACCCCCTCATACAGCCACAAAAAGTGTCATTTTAAAATGCCAAAGTGCAGCAATAAGACTCCTCTCCTTCCGTCAACGCGAGTCTGATCTGCGGTGTCTGAAATATTATGTGTGATAAACAGACAGACAAATAAACACAGACTGGGACTGATCCAGAGTCTGTAGCCTGATTCCATGTGTGACGGTTCAAAGAGCCAGTCTCACACTCCATAAAGCATGATGCAGGACCTTCGAGCTCCTCTGCTCTGATGCAACTCAAATCCATAATGCGGTAAGTAACAAAGACGATCATATTAATACCGGCATGAAGGCTTCTAAGTGCCTAATCAATAATCTTTAGTCCGTATTAGCATGGCATACCGCCACCATATACAACATGATGAATGCAGGAAGGTAAAGAGACATGCATGTAGGGCCTTTTAGCAGAATATGGATATTACTCAAAAGAACTTCCAGGCTACGTTTTTAACCAATGTATTTATTGTCATGTACCAAGGATGACTGACTTTTAATAGCAATTACAAACAATACAAAAACATGAATAGCAGCGTCACATAATTAATGTTTATCCCACATTTTGAAATATTTGTGTTTAGATGTTTTTATGTAAAAACTATAATTGTAAAATGAATATAAATTTGTTGTTAAGGCATAAGTTTGATGCCAAAATGAACACCTTTAACCAGTGAAACCTTGGCTGGCAGCTCTGGAAGCTTAATCTGTGTATATGACTGCATAAACACACATGAAGAATAATCTTGACTTTCTTATTTTCCTCTCTGCATGATATACAGTATCCTGTTTCCGGATCATTGCGTGAGTCACATTTCTCTTTGTTTCTCCTCTGTATATGCTAACCTGCCCACAGCAGTGGGCTGTCAGAGAGTATGAACAGGCTCCTTTCTGTTAAATTGAGACAAAATCTATGGATTGAAGTTTGGTGAAGGTTCTAAATTGTTGGGAAAATTTTGTGTTATTTTTGCAGATTTGCCAGTCAGTTCTGCAAAAATAAAACTATGATAACACCTTACTTTCAAATGTAATTGCTGATATGGGGGGGGGGGGGGGGGGGGCATGATGACACAGTAGACATACCAATTTTAGTATCTTAAAATACATAGCTCAAAGACTTGTTAAAAATGTGTCATTATTAACTGAAAGATATAATCTCTAAAGCTGATAAATGATATTACATTTTGTGTAATGTCATGTCAGCACAGCAGGGCAGGGGACTAGTTTGTTATTCTCACGTTGGAAAATAAATCCCATTCCAGTGATGTTTCGCTTTTAACGAATGTGCCATCATGTTCCGCTGTCTTGCTGACAAAAGGCTCTTGGTCAAACCCAGACGGGACTTCTTCTCCGACTGAAATCAATGCTGGACTTATTCCAGCTGGTATTTAATCTACGAAGCAGATATTGTATTTCTTCTGAGATCTCGTTTATATACACAGATCCAACTTTGATTTTAGGCTGGACAATCCCTACGGAGGTTTCTCTGAGAACCAGCGTGGTTACACGTATGACTGCCACGGTACTTAAGTCAGTATCACTTTAATACGTGAAGAATACAGCGGGGACCAGGCTGAGGTGAGCTATACCTCTGCGGTGATCAGAATCTTTTTTTTTCCCGTGTAATTGCTTGCCTCATGTGGTCCCCTCAAGTCCCTGCACCAGCCTGTGTAGAGGTGACAAGTAATTGGATAGGATGTCATTCACTCCTCACCCTCACCGTCTTCCGCTGACCTGGGATTTCTCTTTCTTAAACACAAGAGCAGAACTAATGGCCAAATCTACAGGTAGCAACCTGAGGAAAGACCCTGGTGTTGTGATATTGCCGGAGGCGGGGGGGTCGTGGGATGAAGGATAGAGATAATGCTGCACCGTTCTTATGATATATATCGACGGCTTATTTTGAAAATATCGATTCAAAAAAAGAATAATAATCAAAGTTTCCAGCAGTCATTTTCTGGGAACTCTTCATCCACTGAACACCACCAACAGAATAAATATAAACTACCTATTTATTTACACCAGAGGACAACAAAAAGAGGAGATATGCATTGAAAGGTTTGGATATAACTGAAAAGAAAGAACGGCCGGAAGAAAGGGACTGCAAGGAGGAACACTCCTCATAAGTCTTTGAGGAGAGCGGTGACAAGGTAGCATTCATGTTTGAACATGCAATTTCATTTGAACACTGAGAGCTGACACGCCACAGAGGTTCTTTAGCTGTTCTCAGAATGAACAGCAATTCCCAAAGTGCTGCTTTTATCTACCAGAACAATGTAAACTAGCAAGTGCTCATAGCTCAACAACACAAATAGTGCTTCAAATGACCCACATCAGCATGCGCTTATGTGTTGCATCTAGACAACAAAAAACGACTTGATTAATGTCATGGGAAGTAAATCAAATGGATATGCACTAATCAATATTGTCCATATTAATAATGAAACTTCAAATTAATGCTAATATTTCTCCAAGATGTGTAAATATGCGATTGTTTGCTAACAATTCGCCATAACAATGTTCTCCAAGCTTCCCTTCCTTTGCCGACAGAGTCCATTTGCTTTTAGTTGTTCATGCACGTGAGCACTCGTTTGTTTTACGGCCGCCGCTCTGCTCTGCTCTCACATGGCGGTTACAGCTGATAGCGCCCTCCCAACTGACAATGTAGTCGAGGAAGCGTAACACCCACCCTCCAGTTCACCCTCAGATAAACACTGTTTGCGCTGTGAGCACTTTCACCGTAGTTGACACTATTAGCACCGTTAGCTTCACCGTTAGCGCCGTTAGCCGGCTTGCCGTCGACATGTTGAGAGCTTTTAGAGGCAATCGAAACTCTCTCATTCTCGGTTTGCTCACCTTTAATGGAAACAAATAAGCTAAATAAAGCAGGGTGGTACTTTTCTGGAGTCCTCCCGGGTAGCTCTGAATGTTGTTTTTCGTTTCCAGGTCGGATACAGTCCAGATAATGTGTCAAGCTAGGTTAGCTAGTGGCAGAAGTGGACTTACAGTAGCAAATTTATCTTACAAACTACCCCATTACACTGTTAACTCCTACATGCATGTTCACCAATCAACAAGCAAAAGCTTATGTGACTACATAGACTATATGCAATATAACCCATGAACCTGACATTTGAACACACAATGAAAACTATGTATTTTCACCATAGTCTTAACAAACCCCACTTACCTATCAGAGACAACTATTTGGTTATGCATATTTTTAACTGGGCAAAATATGTCTGTTTGTTTAATGCTGTTCTACAAATGTGCTGCGTTCAGCTTTTGACAACACTTGCTGTACACCTTACAAAATATCTGTAAGAATCAGGATTAAATGTTATTAATACTTCAGTACTGCTCTTCTCATCCAAACAAGCAATCTGCCTCACTCTAAATGTAAACTGTAAATGAATCGCAATTCACGACAACACTGCTATTTCTGTAAGCTGTCATTTTATGGTGCAGTCTTTAACCAGATACATTCGTTTTTTTCTTTAAATCAACCACCAACATTTCTTTGGAGCAAAGGTCAGCACCGATTCAATGTGGACCCCGAACCAAGAGGGTTTCTCTGACAGAAGAAGTGATTACCCGAGTTAGGTGGACTGCAGAGTGTAACCTGCAGAGGCTAAATACTTCACTTGTCCTCCATCTGTCATTTGAGTTCCCTTTGTCCCTCAGTTATTAATCAGATGTTCGCTCATGTTATGGTCATTTGTGGAAGGTCAAATAAGAAAAAAAAAAACATTTAGCGGTGTCGCTGGTATCAAATGATGTGGCAATAGAAGAAACCACATGAGAGTTCCCGACGGCTTTTCCTTTCCTGATGCCAAAGTCAGCAAAAGCTCAGTATTGAGCTCCATGAAACACTTTATCGGGGATCCAAACAAAGCCATCAGCCACTATGCAACCATACTATCACTTGTTATCACTGAGTCCATTAGAAATGTGCAGACAACTCCAACTCCATTCCTCTGAGAGACTTAAGGACAGAAAACTACTGAGGTAGTTAGGGAGTTCTGATACTTGGAGGTGAACCATCCTCAGATCCCTCAGATAACACAAAGCACTCTCCGGCTGTAGTGTGCAAATAAGCCAAAGTCAAATATATGGGAGAGTGTGTCAATCGCATGAATAATTCTGTTATTCTTGGCTGGTCTGTTGCTCGGTTCAGTCGCCTGATCCACCATATTTGTCCTGAGTTGAGATATCTGTATTGACCAACAAACCTATACACAGTGAAAGCAGCATGTCAGCAGCATAGCAGCAGCAGCAGCAGCAGCTCACATCCTAAGTCAGGCGATGCATTCAAGCACAGCGCTCGGTGTGGGTCAGCCGTTTTTCGGCAGCACTCAAAATCATGGTAGTTGCCCCAAAAAATGTATAAAATATACTTTACACATAAAAAATATGCTTCAGGTTGCAGCTGCCGACATGCTCCGTGGCTGTTCTGGTTCAAATAGACCCGTGTACGGTATGTTCTGTCAGATTTGAGAGGGACAACTGAAAAATGAGGCTGAAAAAAACGCCCCCATAGACAAACCTTTAGTCTTATGCCGGTAGGAATCAAGACAATTTTATGTAAACAAGGCTTGTTTGATAAATGTAACCCTCACTATCCTACCACATCCTTCAGCTGTCACACTGTGATGCAATGTGTATTAGAGCTCTTGACTGATGTCTGAGAGCTTGGCATTGTCTTCTCCATTCTTCAACACACACAAAATAAGAATGGCAGTTATTGGTAAGCGCGTGTGCACACATCAAGGAGACGTGTGGGTGTGATGCACGGATTTTAAAACAACATTAAGCCTGGTGCAGCTCACCCTGAAAAGCAGCTGTGCGGCTTGCATTTTGCAGCTCATAACTCACGGCAGAAATAGAGACCGGGCATTCACTGCTCTGAGTATGAATATAATATTCCCTTCCATGCTACCAGATTATTAGGTACAGCTGTAATACAATAGTCCTGCAGTAAATTCTACTTCCATGAAGTATTATGCATTCGTTTTTTTTTGTTGATAACGTGTCGGTTAGGCGTCTGTTCACTTTTGCAGTCATTTCGAAAGCTGCGGTATGCGATGCTGTTGAATTGTGTCTTGTCATATTGCGTATGTATTTGAAGCGACTGTTACAGATGTGGCCACGCCTGTCTTTTTAATGTGACCTGGCACGTCCCGAAGGGTGGTTTTATCTGTCGGATGTGAACATTCTCAAGGCGAATCTAAGTGAAGCACAGCCACAAAATCCACATCTTGAGGTATCCAATCTCAGCTGCGCGAACATAAATCTGGATAACAGCCATGATACTGCCAGGAGCAACATTCACTTATCACACGCCCCTTTGACATGGTACACGTCCAAAGGAACGGGGTGTGTACGTCAATGTTGCCGAGACTCGATGAGGCTTTCTTGCACAGTTTTGCTCTCCCGCTGTTCTCTGCACAGATCCGGGAAAAAACACTAGAGAATATACAGAGCAACACTACAGAGGAAAACTATCGGGATCCATTTCTCCGTGGGAATCCAAAAGACGCAAAAAAGCTCTGTTTGTAATGTAAAAACAGAAAAATGCCCATCAGATGATTCCTGCACAGCCACACGAGATCGTGGCTCGCTCTCCACACTTGCAGCATCTTTCCTCAGTCATCTTAGAACTCATCCTTCATCGTGATCTCAACTACACACCTGTAAACTTTTGTGGCTGCATCTTGAAGAGTTGTGACTACAGACAGACATAAATATAAATACTCGCACACAGACTCACAAGGTGAAAACGATACCAGCGTTGCCGTCGCAGCTGGTGGAAATACATGCTAGCGGAGCCACTTTAGCACGTCTTAATATCCCAGCTACCCGTCCCGACTTGATTCTATGTTGTTTTTTTTATTAATAAATGGCATCAACACTTAAGAATGCTGTGTAGTACGTCTAGTTACACAGATCTTACTTAGAACTTGTGATGAACACAAGTCCAATCAGAGCTCTGGAGAGACGACTGGTGTAGCCTAAAAAAAACATTCCAACAGTGCTCGTATTTATTGGAGAGCTTGATTGTGGAAGAATCAACTATTGGAACTGAAGACACTTGGCTGTCTTTCACGATTCTGGATGTTTTTACATAATCTTTACGTTTAATTTAAAAGACCCTGCTTTGGACTAAGAGACCGTTTTTACACTAGGATTATCTGTAATTGCATGAGAGATGTAAATCAAATCACAGATCCAGCCACAGATTCGATTCGCAAATGTCAAACATTTAGCATTTGTAGAGTTAAAATGAAAAATGTACTTCTCAGATAATGTTTGTATGAAAAGTATTGTTTTGTTATTGGTACCATAAAACGTATTGGCACCAGCACATTACCAGGCCTAACACCAGATCTTTTAGTTCAGCACTGTAGCATTGAGACAAGTGGAATTCACCCGTTTACAGCCTGGCTATCTAACGCTCATTTAAAAGAACCACAGGCAGGGAGAGGAGACTCAACATTCCTGCTGACATTTTAAGTTCCAGTGGACATTAATCAAGAGCATTTTCATTGCATCGCATTACTGAGTAAAAGATTAGAGAAACCCCCTGACCAATTTTCTCACCCAGCTGGGCAGAGCGCTTTAGAGCTAATTATGTTTTTGAGAGCTCTTCTATCGGGACCTTCCACAGATTCCACCTGTCCACTGTTAGAAATCTACAGCCATCCGGTCACATTAAGTCCCACAGACTCAAAGACAGGTAGATAATGAAAAATCTTGAATGTCCCTTCCTGATTTTGGAGGTTGCAGCTGCTGTTTCCCAGCGGCTTAAACGAACCTGACTTGTTATTGTATCTCCACTTCCTCCCCAATACAGTGAGCTCACGACCCAACAGGAAAACTTGAAAACTACAGTGCAGTTTTGATTATTAATCAGTTTCTGCAGACGTGGCAAAAACTGCTAATATTACTAAAGTTTACAAGATAGCATTCAACTCGGTGCATAACTCAGAATCTTCAGCCACTAAGGTCCTATGTTGGTTCATCGTAGCAGCAGGCCTGTGCAAATATTGAAGGTGTGTGAACAATAAATCAAGAGATACAGTCATTAGTTTGGCCTCTTGGTGGCAGCAGGTAAAAGCTATATGGTCATTAAACTCCAAAAATGTCTTCCTGTTGGGAGCGTCAACGTTCACAGCCTATGTTTGATATGCGCAGAAAGGCAGAGCCCATCATATTACCTCCACGGCAAAAAGGTAATAAAAGATCAAACATCACTCAGCAAATCCTAATTAAAAGTTCACCTGGCTTCTCTCCTCATGATTAAGTGCTGGGCGTTTGGGGTATGAAAATGATGCATGGCGTATCCAACTTATATTAATTATGTGCTGTGAGTTTCCTGCACATTCACACCCTGCTAACTCACGGTTAAGCGTCTTTTCCCTGTATCACAGTTTTACAGAACAGCCCAAACATAATTTCTGACGATCTGTTAGCTCGTGTCTTCTCAGAGATTAATGAAAATGACTGTCAGGAGGATGGCGGGCTGGGGTCCTTCTTAGGTATATTCTGTCTCACACAGGATCTCAGCATTATGGGGAAACACACATTCATATTGGTACTAGTTGTTCTCCAGTATGGGGTATGGGTACAGTGCCAAACAACCCTGAAAAAAAAAGAAGCATCGTCTGTTCTTACAATTCAGATGAAATGAAATGAATTAGAAATATTTAAATATGATTGCTTCCTTTAAAATGATTAGTATACGTTAATACAACATTCTCTCCTTTTTACTTGAAAAGGTCTTGACTGTATTCGTTGTTTGGCCTACTTTTTTTTCCATTTGATCATTTAATGTGCGAAAGGCAAATTAGACTGTACAGTATATATATATATATATATATATATATATATATATATATATATATATATTGGCTATATATATGTCTGCTTCCAAAATAAACTCAGCTCATTAAATCAGCCCATTAGCTGGTCAGCTAATGGCTGTGATGAGCTGACTGCTACCAGGCATCTAAATCCGATGCTCTCGGTTTAATAATGCATACTGACCAGAGCTGTACGTCGCTCTGGATAACAGCAGCTGCCAAATCTACAAGTAATTGTAGTAAAGTTTAACCGTCTCGTGATGAACACAATGTATGTGTAAACAAGGTTTGTCAGACCGACTTGCTGTATTGAATGCCAGCCTGTTTAAAAGTTATGCGTCAGGGCTGTTTTTGGTCATCATTATCTTTGAGTTAATGCAACATCAGCAAAAAACAAGAGCCTTTGGCCAAAGAGATCCAAATAAATCCTTTGTGCACAGAAAAAAAAATAATGGCAGGGACAATTGGGGTTCTCATAATACCTCTCATTATACATGTCATGCCGTCGCAGTTTTAAATGGAATCGCCTCTTCTCCATATATGGGCACAGAGGGGTAGGTCGTCTTTCAACAACTGTTGCAAAATACCGCCTTAGGGACTAAAGGAGTTCCAGAAGTTAACACATTTCTAATTCTATATGTAGTGGCTTAGACCAGACTGATTTTTAATGACATTTTTAGTTCAGCTGACGCATGAGGCTGATGTACAGCCTTACCAACTTTTTCAGCTTCTGCCCAAACTTGCTTTTCAGGCTTCACTTCATTACTGATGATCAGCTTCTTTGGATATTCTGACTTTGTCATTGGGTTGCTTTCTGCCATTCTTCGGCTCAGGCCTCATGCTGCCAAATCAGCCAGTCTGAGAGCATGATCCCTGATCAAGGAAAGCCCCCCAAGCAACCCTAGAGCAAAACCCACCAGCACCCTTTTCCCACCGCTGTCTGTTTATCATTAAACTAGTGTTCTCTCCCCTAGTTACATCTTATTGAAATGCAACTTTGCCAGCGCCTCATTTAAATCTCTGTGAACTGCATTCCCACTTGACTTCCATATAAGTTCAACATTACAACTTCAGGTTTGTGAAATTCAATAATACTTTTTTTTTTTTTTTTTTAACAGGATCCAGCAGCAGGGGAGAGGGAGTCCTTAGGTAAAGTCACTTTGCTGAGATGAATAATTATAAAAAAACATTTGTGCTAACTCCCTCTAAAGACATCGGAGACTTCATAAGATAGGCAATGTGTTATTATTTCAACATAATTCCAATTACTGGAAAAAGGATATTTTGATGGGTAAGGATATTAAAGCTACTCTTATTTGTAAAGTAAATAAAACGGCAATAATAGTGTTAGAAAGGCTTGTTTCTGAACAGCGTAGCAACGTGACTCTAGGAGTGGTAATGACGGTCTGTCAGTCCGTCGGTCCGTTGGTCCGTTGGCCGACCGCTGTAAGCATTATATCTGTTTAGCATCAGCATGCTACAGCAGCATGCTGATGTTAGCATTTAGCTTGTTGAACTGATACACATGGCTGGAGAAAGTGCAACGGTCCTTCAGTAAATAAAAGTAGAATTACTAAACTAAAGTGATCCGTTGGTGGTGTTTTTGTAGCAATATATATATATATATATATAAATAACACTTTTTTTCTGATTGGCTGAAGGTGTGTATTAAAACCATTGCAAAAGTCAAAAGATAGGGTCAGATTGGTTCAAGAATGTCTAACTCAATACTGACAATTGCTCACTTACACACTGAACGAGTTAGTATTTAATCACTTCACTTCTCCGTATGGGCTTTGAAGCAGTGCGGTGAGAATCGTGGCTGGTGAAGCACTGACTCACAAACATATGAACCCAATAGAGGAGCTTAAATCACCATTCAATTGGCAGCTTGCACATTGACTACTGGTTGTTTTTCATATTTCATATCAGCATTCTTTACACACACATAGGTAAGGTACATGTTTGATTCCACCGGGAGCGTGTGCACCGCGATCCGGCTGCACGTAGTGATTTATTTTGAAAAATGACCGGATGCTTTATCCCTTTTCGGTGTCTGACTTCCTGTCTGGGTCGATCTGCTCTGTGTAGCTTGACACGACAAACCCGACCCGTGTACCAACATTTATCTCATAATCATCCTGTCTTTGGTACATAATATATATGAGTAGTAGAGGTGTTTTTTTTTCCTATGTTGAGATTGAAATAGCATAGATGTCTTGTTTAACTCCTGTGGAATTTATTCATTTGCCCATTTGGGAAAGGTCCCTCTCTCACCTCATGACTAAAGCAGATAATTGCACACTGTGATTACCACACTGTGATTTGTCACTCATAAAAACACATGCAGCAGCATTGCTAAACAAAAAAAATAGTTTGAAAGGCAATAATTAAATTGGTTTGTTGTGCCCATTAAGGGCAACAGGTTGATGCAGCTCTCCCTCTACTCTCAACAGCTAAGAAGTATTCAGCTGCTCAAAATGAACAAGTGGTAGGACTGAATGAAAAATAGTGACAATGTAGGGGACGTCCACAGAATTGTCTCGATGAAACTGAAATGTCTACGACACAATCTGAACTAATCAATTTTGTCCAGAGAATTCACTCAGGAAGGCCACTAAGTGGTTAGACTCTCCATGTAGCATGTGCCTGACAGACTCAAGATAAGACCTTTATAACACATAAAGGTCTTTATTAGGTCAAGTACCATAATACTTCATAATTGCTGGTTAATTATATTAATTAGAGTAAGCAATTATTATAATAATTGCTTACTGACATTTGTAAAGATCATAGTGTGTTATAGTTGCCATTGTTGTAATACATTCCATTCTTTAATAATAACATTAGCATATCTGTTATAACGCATTATAATGTGATTACAAGTGACTTCAAATGGTCATTGTTTGCTTTAAGGGAAGTGAAAGAAATATCATCACATCTATGAGAGAACAACACGCAAACTATTGTAAAATGAATTTCTACTTTAAAGTTCCCAATGACCACTTAAAGTAACTTATAATGACATTATAATGCATTATAACAGGGATTACAATGCGATATAAAAAAAGATGACGACGTGTTACAACAATGGAAGTGATAGATCACTATGATCCAGTGACACCTGACCTGATCTTCGTCTTGTTCTCTTGTTATGGTTGTTATTATAAAGCATTTACGAGTATGTATCAGCGCTATGCTCACAGGGCTACGAGCTGATTATAATGCATTGTAAGTATGTTTATAATGCATTGTAGACATAGAAAGTGTTCCAACACCCAGTGTCTTATAGTAAATTAGATAGCAGTAGGATGCATTCAGTGGCGGTTGTGCCCGTTGCTCAAAACATGGCCTGTTGCAGCTACTGTCAATGCAGGCGTTTTATGACTCCCTGTGTAATTGTCATCAATCAGTGTGCAAAAGAGAACTTGTAATCTTGTAAGCATCAAATTCTGACATTTTGAGTGTATGATGTGAATCATAGCTGAACAATGTGCTACTAAACTCTCTGTATTAGACACGCGAGAATCCGGGGAATTCAGGATCCAGGGGGGGGGGGGGGGGGGGGGGGGGGGGGTTAGTACAGCTGGTCCCAACATTCAAAACAAACAAATCATGAAATGAAAAATCAAAATCAAACCTTAAACATTTATTATGATCGATTGCGTGAAGAGAAAGTTGGATGCTGAGAGGACAGTGACAGGATCTAAATAAAAACAATAACTTTTGCTTGGCTTGCCTGGATTTTGTTAACCGGCAAAGCTTTTTAAACGTTTTGTACCACACGTAAACGCTGTTTGTGGTGGATGGTGGATGCACAAAGACGTCTTTCCCTAATCTAAGTGCTGCTAGTTCCTAAACACAACCATGTAATCGCGCTCTAGTTGCTGTATGAGTGGACGTTGCAGGGAGAACACATGAAATACATCGTCCCCCCTCTTCATGTTGAGAATGTAATTTAAGGAGACTGGACTGACACGGATCCAGTCTCCTACATTTTTATTTTTTTTTGTTAGATGAGAGATATATATAGGTCATAATTTAAAACGTATATTTTGCATTTTGGCTACCGCATTAACACCGGCAGGATAACGACGCTGCAATCCCTTCCTCACGTGTTATCCTCACAGCCTCGCTCTCATCTCTGCCTTCCGCTCCTCCTCTGCTCTGACTTGTCTTTTTCCACGCAGCAGTTGATCAAAAGGGTAGAATAAAACAAGCCATCTTGATAGACAGTGCTCTGCAATCACAAAATGACTCATATGGGAGTTTTTTTTCTCTCAGGTAAGAAAAGAAAAAAAAAAAATCCATTTGGTTTCACCTCGCTGTCTCTCCAGTGTGTTCCCCACTGGGTCAAACACACAGTAAACAGTGCAGGCTATTTTAACAGGTCTCTGTAGAGGCTGCTGTTCAACCGCAGAGAACATTATTACCATTTTCCTCTCACTTTTTGGCAGTGCATCAGTGAGGAGTCACAGTCTTCCTTTTTTTTTTTTTTTTTTTCTGCGGAGATATTTTAAGTGAAGTAAAGAATCCGACCCGGGAAACAAATACCATGCCATTAAGTGTCAAACAAAAGGAGGACATATTGGTAGAATTAGCACGGGGGATTGCAAGGAGAAACGAGAAATCTTATCAGTTGACCTATTTACTTCCAGCTCTGTTTGCAGTAGGGGGTACTATAAGCAGTTATGGTGACAAAAAGCACTCCAGCACAGTCAAAAAAGCTGCTCAATGAAGAAGATGAACACATTTTATTTAATTTCCTTCTTAGCGTTTAGGTTTTAGCTCCTTCTGTATGTATTGCATCCTTATCCCTGGACTCACACTGGCTCAGTCTGGGTTAGACCTTCAGGCTTACAGTTTTTTGTTGTTGTAGGAGTTCATCTCATTATAACTATTGTAATTACAACAGGCGTGTCATGTTTTGTTAAAGCAGCAAATAGGCTTTTTTTTTTTTTTTAATGAACTGGAATAACAATGAAGCTCCCTCACTAGAGAGCATTTACAGAGCAGCATATTAAGAACCCTGACAAAACCGAGGCACTGAACGACAGAGTCATAATGCCGTGTGACACACGAGGCTTCCTTTATTTTGCAGTGCGCAGCAGAGGATGTTGGCTGCTCCGTCCGTTCATTCCATGCAGTGACAAATAACTTTTACAGCCTTTTTTTTTTTTTTTTTTTTTTATGTGCCTCACCTTCACACTGACATGCTTAACCCACAAAAACTACAAGGTCATTCACGTAAGCCTCAAAACTCAATATACTCATCTTCTAGCGAGGCATCAAAGAACGGGACACGCTCCTGCCCCGGCTCTCCTCGCTGCTGATTTGCGGAAATCTTTGCACTTGGGCCAGTTTGCAGCAGCGGAACAGGAGAAGCTCTTGTCAGCAGGTTTAATCTAATTTGCATTGAAGGAAGCGAAGCTGTAGACTCATCAAATTTCAGTATTGTGACCTTTTTTTTTTTTTTTTTTGCTTGAGAGGTATTCCTAAAATTGCTTCTAAATAACTACTTTGGTTGAGTTGTTATTTCGACTTATCGGCAAGAATTAGCTTCATTGTGCAGTCAGCTATGCTTCAGAGACTCTGCTTCTAACAGGATGGGTGATGCACACACAGCCAGACACTACTGTGCAGAGTCTGAACGCGTCTGGAAAAAGATTCAAAATTATCAATTCACATTACATTTCTTAACAGCCATCATACTATATCTCATTTAATTCCAGCGTGATGTATCAAAGAAACTATTCGTACACATGGAGCTTTGATAAGCTCAAGAAGTGCCTTTCATGCAGGTCCAGACCGGCCATCGGCAGCACCGGGCAAAGTCCCGTTGACCAGCTGTAGAGGGGCGTGACACAGCGTCTGTATGATGCCCTGGGATTGTTCATTCATTGTGTGTGTGTGTGTGTGTGTGTGTGTGTGTGTGTGTGTGTGTGTGTGTGTGTGTGTAGTGCTTGTGGCCAAGAACTGGATGCTGCAGATGAAAGAGAACGAGAGAACGAGAAAAGGTGGAGCTGAGAGGGAGAAAGCAGTTTTTGTGTGTAGTACAAACTACTAGATGTTAGTGCGATGGTGAGATTTGAAGTTTTTTTGAGTTATTTTAGGTTCCTAACTCTGATGAAGAGCAGCGTACAGACGCTTAAACTATCACTGTGTTCCATAATGCAAACTTTTTCTTTTTACTTTCAAAACATCAACACTGCAGCTGCGTTTACACGTTGTTCTCATGCATGCAGTATGCATTTAGGACATATCACTTTGTCATATAATTGCACCTTACATATTGTTGTATATAAAGAGCAATGCATAATGCCCGAGAGCCTTAAGGCATTACAGTCTCTTACATGTTCATACTTTTAATTGACATCTGGCACCTAAATTATCAGAATGCAGGAAATGAAATGTTTGATTTGAAATAGTTTTCTGCTGGAGAACCCCCAGATCCCCAGCTTAATATGTGAACCTGCATGGTGAAATGAAACCTACCCTTTGGTCATGGGTTTCTTTTAAATACATACGTTTTAATATCCTTTTAACCGGTACAGTGGGTATTCCAGGCATTTTTGTTTTATTGTTTTTTTTGCAAAAAATGTTATTGCAAAAAAATCAGCTTTTATTAATCTGAGCCGCTGCCCCTCTATCATCCTGCGTGGTCTGATCTTAATGTGTGGAGATTGAACTGGGCTGACGTTATATTCCCAGTCTGAATTATGATCCCCGCTCCTCCCCTCCTTTTATACATTTCAATATTAGTATTAATTAAACCTGCAGGAGTCATTCTGTAATGAGATGCCCTTCTGTCTCTGATTCCCATCATTTGCACAGTGGCCCTGCGGGCTGGATATTCCCAGTAGCTATGGAGCTCTTGATAATGACTTCGTCATGGGCGTGTGTCTTTCCCTATTCCTCATTCAAGCCTCTAATGGAAAAAATTTAACTGTGGGAGATTTGACCAGAATTGGAGCGTTTTATAAAAGGGTGATGTGGAAAAACCCTGCGCTGCTTGAAAGAGACTTCTGAGAGGAAAGTCGCTCTGAAAGCTAACTCCTCTGTGAGAATATTCTCATGGGATTAAGGATCTGACTGCTCGGAATCTCGTGCCTCGTGGCCCTTATGAGACAAGTCGCCAGCTTTTATGACAGACTCAATCAGTTCCCTGCCAGTCAGAAGGACGGATGCGAGTTCAAAATGAGATCTCAATTGAATAATCAATGTGAAGGGCTTTTGAAGAGGCTCGTCACATGTTGTCAAGGTCGCTGATAGCTGGAACGCTCGCTTCACTATCATACACATGGTGCTTTCAATGCTGATCGCATTTAAATGAAACAAAGCAGAACATCCATTTCTAATTCACTTTTCATTGTGTTTTCTGTCAATGGTAAGCCCAAGGCACTAGTTGAAAAATTCAGAGTGGATGTGTTTGGTTTTTATAAAAGCGTGAGATGTAGAATATGTAATTGGAGCAACATCCTCAGATCAATAGTCAACTTTGAATTCTGTTCACCTTGATCCTAATCAGGCTTACTTGCTGTACTAGATTTAACTCATCCAAGGGAGATATGCGTGGCGGCAGATAACAAACCACGTTTTCTTTATTTGAAATTTTAATGAGACACAGCGTTTCTGCACATTTGCAAGAATTTACTGAATTGTAATGGCAAGCTACATAATTGATAGTGTATGAATAGAACAAGAAAAACATCTTGAAAGCTTTACAGTGTTTACAAAAAGCCAGAAGAAAACATTTAATTCAAGTGTGTGTCACCTCAATAGTCGTGTGTGAGGATGGATGAAAGTGTTCTATATGCTCATATTTGTATATTTGTATATATATATATATATATATATATATATATATATATCAGTGGTGGGCCAGTCAGGGCCAGCAAGGCCTTCTCTGCTGGCCTAAACAGAATCACAAAGTTTATAATTTAATAATTTTTCACAAATACACTACATGTATTATATATATATATTTTTTCCCCATTAGCTTATTTTCTCATTGCACATCTACTGTCTTCGTCATGCTCTGCTTCCAGCACAGCTTGTTTTAAGTAGAGCTCTTATCCAATCAGATTCAGCCTCTATGCTGTCTCTAGGTAAGAAGAGAGGGCCGAGGCCTTCAGACTCACAAGTGAAGCCCTTTGCAGTTCAAGTAAATGGGGACGATATTGTTGATTGTCATAGTCTTCAATCAGATCTTCATTTTGACATGTTGGGCGTATTCTTTGACCTATCAGAGCCTTCTAGCTGGCCTACAAGTACGTCATCATTAACCTGCTGCTCAGTAGTAACGTGCAGCTCTGCAGTAACGGGCGCCGTGATTGGTCAGTGGGCGAGCGCGTGACCAATGTGAAACCTAAGGACGCTGACATTTTTAGGGTTTTGTTTGTTGTAGAGTCTTTTTTTTTTTTTTACCTAGCTTTGTTTTTTTTAACATCAAATGACTGAAGGAGGAGGAGAAACGGATTTAGTGGTGGAGTTACGGGCAACATTTCAGGAAAAGCTGGACATAAAAAGAAATGGTCGGCCAAAGCAATGTTGTTACAAAGCAATAATTATGGTCTGGAGAAATGGGGATTGTGTGGCGAGTGCTTTGGCCCTGAATGAATCAGTAGGGAACAGCTAAACGCTGTTTGTAGTTCGTAGCTCGTGTGCTGCTGTTGTTTACCTGCTTAGCTAGTTTAGCGTAGCCTGCCAGAACACACGTGCGGTGCCTCAGCTGTTTTGGGGTTTTGGTTTTTTTTGGTTCCGGTTCAGAGGTCACAGCCCGTTGTCTGTTACGTGAGCGCAGGCCACCGAAAACATTATATTTCCCACAATTTAAGCTTCTGCATTTTCCAAACGCACTAGTATTATTCAAACGTATTGTTCGGTTCGTAAGCTTTGTACCGAACGGTTTAATACAAATAGGTGTATTATTACACCCCTAGAAACAAATAATAACCGTAGCTGTGGCTCATAATGAGGTTATATGAGGTAGAAGGACAGCACTGAAGGCCCAGGTATAAAATGCACGGCCCGCCACTGATATATATATGTATATATATATATATACTATATATCAGCATTACATGATTATATGTTTCTCCTTTGTAGCCTAAACATATCTGAATTCACCATGTACTGTATGTACCAAAAAGAAGTTGGTGGCTGATCTTCTGTTTCCGTGAAAGTACTGAGATGATGGAACCAATATCTTAAACTTGAAACTTTACTGTAGGTCGGTTTGTCCTTGTTAATTTGTTTGTCACATCACTGACTGGCCTTTTGCAGAACTTTTGGAGCACAGAGCAGTGCGGCAGCGGCAGTGTTCCGCCCTTGTGTGAATCATTGCTTATTTACCTTTAAAGCTCTCCGGTATGCAGCACAAGAAGAAATCCCACTTTGATACACAGCTGTTGTCAAAATACTGACAACTGCAGAGCCCACAGGACAAATCACCCGGTAGCAGTCATCGCTGAGATTACATTAAAATAAAAAAGTGACTTCTGAGAATGTGCCTTCCAAGTCGTTAACAAAACATGCCAGCTCCAACACATGTTGTGTTTTCCATCCTCAGTCATTCTTTAAAAAAAAAAAAAAGATGATAAATCAATGACGAATGATTGAATGTAAACCCTGTTATACTGTATCAACATCAAGAAAATGTGCTGTTGAATCTTAGAAGCTTACAGGCTTGGGGTGATTTCTAGCAATGAGGTCCACCACGCCAGGTCATAATTTAAGATGTTGGCTCAAGGCAAGATTATGCTCTTGATCATTTATATTCTAAAAAACATATATATATATATATATATATATATATATATATATATATATATATATATATATATATATAAAATGTGTTATTTGTCCACTGAACTATCGGGGTCGTCGAAGGGGGAACACGACTTTTGAGGCTTGCTGTAATACTGGTAGCAAGTATTAAGAATCAGTAAGAATCAGTTCAGATTTAGTAACAGAATTGTGAGCAAGCAAACACAAACCTCAACAAACACACAGAGCAGAGTGTGGGAAAGTGGACCATAAGTTATGGACGAATGTTGCAGATGAAATTAGACATGAGAATGATTTTTTTTTCAAAGTGATTATTTGCTGAAACACAGCAGATTGTTCATGCCGTAGACATGCTGCATGACGCTAACATGGAGTGGATTAGTCCAGATTATCAGTGAGTAAGAGGTTGCCACTTGCAAGTTTACTGACTTATATGGCTCTATAGTCAGCTGGCAGCCGATAGATCACATATATTGTAACTGCTTCGTCAGGTATATTTCGAGGGAAACTTTCAAGCTGGAGAAGAAGACGAAAAAGAAGACGACGACAAAGGAAAAGGGAAGAAAGTGATGAGAGAAGCATCTCTTTGAGGTGTGAAAAATGGCAGCTTAGTGTGCATGGAAGAGGATGAAATAGAGAGAGAAAGGTGTGTTTGTCTATTAAGACGACTTATGCACAAAACCTTAATGTTACATTTCAATGACAAAACTCAGTACAGGAATAATGTGTTGTGTAAAAAGTGTTGCGATCTTTTCAATCCAGCATTAGACTTAAAAATAAATGTACTTGCATAAATATAAATAAGTGGGTGTGACACATGAGGAAAAACTACTGCCTGTGTTTTGGTTTTGGACATTTGAATTCAGTGATTAATGTGAGTAATCACATTATGTCAGCACACACGTGCAACATGTCGACTGTCATTCACAGCCCATGTGTGACGAGTGACCCTTCACAGAGCTTAAGTTTGTCACTTATTGTGTCGTGCGTTCTCTGTCGTTTCATTCAAAGTCTCACATTTCAAATGAGCTGAACCTGCATGACAACTACTGTGCTTGTTCGCGTTCCCGAGAGGAAGGAACCTGTTAGATCTGGGGATTGTTCTCCAGCACCCCCGTCAGGACAAGCTTTGACTCCATTTACAAAACAATTCAATCTTCCGTGAGGTATTGTACTGACTGGGAAAGCTGACAGGGCAGTGCATTTGTCTTTGCTGCAAGAAGTTGCCAGAGGGTAACTAGATATTGTCCGCTTGCAACAGCTTATCCGGTGATGCTTACTGGCTAAAACATGCATTTGACAAAAGTGATTTTTCTTTGTCACTGTTAAAGCGAAAAAGCCCTCTGTAAATTATTCAGTGCAATTTAGTTAAATGTGAAATCCTGGTGGACTGGTTGCTAGCACACTGTCTCTTCTGAGCTTATTTTTTTTTTTTTAGAAACAACAGAAGCTCACTGCAGCAGTGATGTTTGATTTCAGCTTTGATGGTGCAACAGAGTAGTGGAATTGCAAAATAAACACACTCAGACCCTGAAATGAAATGTAAATGTTGCCTGACTGTATCACTCCACATACGAGTATATTTTTTTTTTTTCTTACAGCCACAAGGTCCCGTGTAAGATCACGTCCTAGAGCGTCAGCCTCGTAAACTGTTGGAATAAGCCTGCAGGAGCTGAGGGTGATCCCTCTCATTAAGGAAAACCTTTATTGATTTCTCAATCTTTTCAAAATCATTGCCCCTCCGCTGAAAGTTCTCACATAATTTAGATGAACAGGCGGCTTAATCCTTCGATCCTCTAGAGAACACTGGCAGCATTTATCAAAACGACACGTGCAATTTCATTTTTGGAGCCCAAAAGTACGGAAATGTTGAAATACATAAACAAATACAAACTAAATACTGGGAACAGTCTCGAATGTTTTATTAAAATGCTATCGGAATATACATTTTTTTGCTCCCAGAGAAAAAGGTAACTCACTTTCCTGGATTTGTTGGATTCTCTAGTCAAAGAAGGAAATAAGAACTTTAACAAAGGTGTTGTTTTGTTGTTTTTAGAGAGAGAGAGAGGCTTTGATGCTCACTACTGCCCCACCTGGGATGTATCTTAGAATACTTCAGCTATTTTCCTGTTTGTTAATCTAAGCTGAAAAGAACACAAACAATCCATGATAGGTGAATTCCAGCCTTCTAAAGACTTTCTACATTAAAGGTACATGCATTTCAAAGATGCCAAATGAAAACCTGAGAGAGAGGATTTTACTTTTTCAGTAGACTAAAGCTGACACCGGATGAGCGCTGGTGTCTTGCTGCGGTGCTTTAAATGCAGATGCTTATGGAAGTCAAAAATAAATCCAATTTTAACGCTCTGTTTTGGAGGATATCAGCATTCCGAAGGACTGTATATGCCTTTGAATTTAAAAAAAAAAACAAATTTGAAAAAGCAAAAGCTACGGTATGCAAACTTTCATTCGTCTGCCTGTATACTCTAAAATCAATTTCCCCAACACATCACCTAGTTTTATGTAATCTACAGCAGTGCAGCAACACTAATGTTGTGATATAAAACAGACAGAGAGCAATGCAAATCATACCGATTTGCAAAGGGAACATCCGGTCCCCTATGTCATATGAGATACCTCCTGCAGCGTTTTATTCTCTCACACATTTTGATATCAGAAATGTATAGAACATTGAGTGCTACCTGTAGTTGAGCATCGTGGTTTTAACTCCTACTCCGACACGGCTTTGCAGTTGGCTGTA
Source organism: Cebidichthys violaceus (assembly GCF_023349555.1). NCBI lineage: Eukaryota > Metazoa > Chordata > Actinopteri > Perciformes > Stichaeidae > Cebidichthys > Cebidichthys violaceus. The sequence goes on along the minus strand of NW_027176274.1, from coordinate 4,030,073 downwards.
AGTTAGTGCTAAAAAGGGCAAGTATGTTTGGTTTGTTCTTTGAAAAGTCACTTTAAAGAGTTAAATAATAGCCCCATTAGCCGCAGTATTTCAGTGCACCATTCTGGTCTCCAAGACTCTGATGAAGGTCAAGCTTAAATGGCTCCAGCTCTCTCTCTGAGCCAGAGACTCCCAGCTTAGCCACAGCTCTGGGAACTGGCTCACACAAAAGATTTAGCCCACAATGCTGCTGGCCTAGATAGACACAACTAACACAGAATAGGGCGGCTGTGCATAATTTAGAGCGCATCTTTTCCTACACTGACGAGTCCAAAATTAAAAGGGAGCTTGTCAGCCAAATGGAGCATTCAAATACGCGATGTCCATGGTGAAGATGGGAATGTTAAATCAATATTAGCCGACGCAAACGTAATACTCAGACTTGTGATATAGAGCCTGGAGCTGCTGCCGAGCGTGAGAACATGTGGCCTCGAGGAATCTTTGTTCATTCAAACCAAACTATACCAAATACGTCCTCCTTCTGTAACACCTTTTATTGTACGACTGACTGTTCTTCAACCGCCGCTTCGCTTCAAAGCGCCGTGATACAGTCCCTCGGAGGCGCCGTATTCTTAGGTGAGGCATGTTAAGTTCCAGATTTCCTTTCTTGTTACAAAAGTAGTTTTTTCATTTTTTAAAGTCAACTGAAGCAACAACTCATAAGCCATCTTAGCCCTGCGAGGATGTTTAATCCCCACTCGTGTCCCGGTTACATCCCTTTTGAACATGCGCTCTTTCAAGTGAAATTAATCAATGTCTTTATCACTTGGGCAGTGTCATTACCCAACCACGGAGTGAGAAATGAAAGCGCTAATCGCACAGCAAGTGGTGCATTTCTGCGGGAAGGCCAAGTTTTCCTCCTCAAGCTGCTTCGGAAAGACATTGCATGACATGTGACATCAGCTTTAACTAAAGTTATCCAAACGAGAGTCTCTCACAAATACAGTAACATATTATTTGGATGCACAGACTATGAAGGCAATTATATATATATATATATATATATATATCAATCATAACTGGGGCCCCTAATCCACAGCAGAACATACCAGGACATGATTATTTACTGTGCACCAATGTCTCATTAACCGTGTCATGTAACCACAGCATACACATCATTATGGTAACAATCCAAGCCCTGCTTGTCATTATGGGCCGAGGGATGAACAGTCCATCAGAAAGAGCGTGGGTCCTCTGGCTTGATGACGTCCAATAGCAGCCGGAGGAACAGTCCTTTCCCTGCAGAACTGGGAGCACTGAAAACTAATGTAGTATTTTTGTCCAATAAAGAGAAGTAGCAATGACTGGATGTTTGTCTCCAGTGTGTGTGTAAATATATATATATATATATATATATATATATATATATATATATATATATATGTAAATATATATATATATATATATATTTATTTATTATCTATTTCTGACACTATTGGAGCAACCGTTGCAAATGGCCCGCAGGGTAGTTGCACAACTCAATGTGTTGAATTGTAATTGATCACATGCAGTGATTAAGACTAAAGACCTGGATGACTGTATTTGATGAGTCAGCGTTGATTGAAACATTCATAGCAAAGGAGGAGGAGAAGAATGAAACATTTTACCTGCTTTCCAAGAGAAATGATGGTCCTTTGGAAACACAATGTCTGACTGGACTGAAAAGGAAAGCAGAGACAAGAGCAGGAAGAGGCTGAGGTAGTTGCCAGCTTGCCGCGTCCAGGCAATGACCCCAAAGTCATCTTTTAGAGTCATAGTCCAGCCCATTGCTTCCTCTCTTACTCCTGTGGGAAGAACATGGAATTCATCAGTAGGTCACTCGTAAAAATGGAGCGAGACATGGGCCAGAGAAACCAACGGAGGAGAATGTGTGTGAGCTCTTTAACAGACATTCTGAGGTTTCCCACTGACACCTCCAGCCCAGAAATATGACTTTCAGTCTCACCTTCCAAAGTGCATAACTCTCTCTGGCTCATGAATCATAGGCTGTGTCCAAAATCACTTATTGATTATTATTATAATATCCTAGGTAGAGGACTCTAAATATCCCACAATGAATGGTCTGATACTATTGTACTGTTTATTGTTACGCACCATTCACCTAGTCAAATTCCTTCATGTGTTCATGGCAATAAACAGATTGAGATTGTGATTGTGATACAACCGATGGTCACTCACCGAGCAATACATACCATCATGCATTGCGTATGTAAAATGGCAGACAGACAAAAGGAGACGGAGCAGTGTGATTGATACAAATCCATGAGTTGTGGCACAAAAATGATATATTTAATTGAGGCAGAGCAGCTAATCACAACACAAACGGCAATTATTTGTATTCATTTGGGAAAATGTACTTATTCCCTCCGCATTCACAACGACAGGGCATAGCCCTTTATTCCCTCCGTGTTTACCTTTCACAATAAAAGTCCTTGACATTACAGTTTAAATTGCTTCACTGCCTACCAGGGAGAACTTAAATCCACGCAGGGCATTGTGCTAAGAGGAAACTCTTAGAATGTGTAAGCATCACTAAATTGCATGTCGGTATTATGGATGGTCCACCAACCAACGGTGATCTGGGACGTTTTAATTGCGCGTCGTAATTAACGGCGCAGAGAAAATGGCCCAAGTAGTGTCCAAAATGTTCTTTATTTTGACGATGAGCTCACTATATCGTCCTCTATATAGATCTCTCTCTGGTGAACAGGGAGTAGGGAATGAGTGAATGATTACCTTTTTTTTTTTTACGGGTGATACCATGCCTCCTTCTCCTCCCACATAGACCAAACATAATTAGTCAGAGAGGCTCGAGAATCTCAGCCTCCCAAGGTAGAAGTGGACACATGTATTGAGGGAAGGGGAGACTTTAAGCTTGGAGTAATACAGGGTATTAGTACCTTTTTAATGCAGCTCATTTATTCCTATCTCCTGCTACTGTGATTCATGTCCTAGGAGTGTTAGGGATTAGTCCTGGATTCACCAGGTCTCTAATTGTGTTGTACGGAAGCCCTGAGAGGAGACTGAGGAAAAATAAATAAATCAGGTGATTCATTTTGTACGTCTGATCTAAATAGTTTTGTCTCCTGTGTTCCTGGTTTGAGAACAGATGGAAAACAAGGGTTTGCCAGAATAATCTTGTTAAATTCCTTTATTGTTTTTAATCTGGGAAACAGGTGGGGAAAAAAGTTTGCCAAGAAACAAACAAAAAGTTTTGCGAGGAATTTTTTTTTTTTTAAATCGTATTTTCTAAACACATTTTCTAAAAATTGAACATACCTGGAGGGAAACATGAATGCTTTTAGTTCTATTTACAACATGGCGTAGTGGTATACTTCATTCTCTTGAGGCTAAAATGAGTATTACAAAAGCAAACACTAACAATTGATCCTAACAAAATGAAAAAAATTTAACAAATTTTGAAAGAATATCTTGGCAAAACCTTTGTTCAGGCGTAAACACAGGTGATAAAACAATATGAATCTGACTTAGAAAACAGATGACCCAAAAAAAAATGTATCTCTCAGCCTCTCGGGGCTTCCTTTGCACCAACAGCTAAATAAATGGATATGGAACAGAATCTGAAACAGCTTATACTTCGAGAGACTGATTCTATGAAGTTCATGACTGTGGTGATTCATTTTTCCAAAAACACATTTTACTGCACTGTAGCACTTGGGTATTGTGACATTTTATTTTTACCGGCCGTTTCCTTGTTGTTCTGCAATCATGAACTCAGTTTGGTAAAACTTAAAAGGATATGTAAGCTGAAGCTCATGATAGGTGGCGCATTTAATGAATTTATATTGAGATACTGTTTCTGTAGTAATGTTTGCTTTTGTTTCACCATAAAGCAACCGTTTTAACTGAATTTGATTATAAAGTGCATGAATATGAAAATGTGTTTTTCTTTTTATGCTGCAGATCACATTACGTGTACAGTTCCCTTGATAGCCTAGTATTATAGAGAGTATCTGATGGTAGATGAACTGCTGAGAGGCAGCAGGCATGTGAGATTTAAGATTATTTACACATGGTGGGTCTGTGAAAATGCCGGGTGCTTGATTATTTCTTGCTTGATTTCATTCAGGGAAATTAGATTTTGACTTTTCTGCTTTTGCTGTGTTTAGGTGGGGGCAAAAAATTGTTTAATGAAAAATAACTGCTGGGCGGAGATGGCTTGGTGCCCAGAAATGGGCTGCCAGATGCCCAGTTTTTGATGGACTGTCCAATTTTCCTCTGGGTTTGATGTGTTATTCTGTAGTCCAAAGTGTTTCGCTCTCTTTGTGTCAGAGGGGTTTTTAAAGGTGAAATGTGAAAGACACACTATGTCTGTTTGGTATGTTTTAAGACATTTCAAAACCAAAAAGATGCTAAAATCGAATGCCAAGAGGCTGCAGGCTTCCATATAAATACATATATATACATATATATATATACATATATATATATATATATATACATATATATACATATATATATCCCGGGCTAGACGGGCCGTCTGTGTGGAGTTTGTATGTTCCCCTTTGGCAGCGTGGGTTCTCTCCGAGAACTCTTCCTCCCACAGTCCAAAGACATGCACCCTATGTTAACTGAGACTCTAAATTGCCCGTCGGTGTGGATGTGAGCGTGGGAGGTTGTCTGTCTGTCTATATATGTCGGCCCTGCGATAGTCTGGACACCCGTCCAGGGTGTACCCTGCCTTCGCCTAATGTCCCTGAACAGGATAAGTGGTTAAAGAGAATGGATGGATGTATACACATCCCCTCTCTGCTGGCCGTCAGCTATATACAACTGATAACTGTATATTTAGATTGTATGGAGGACCCAGTAGAGGTGGAACGCTGCTTCCTGTTTCTTTGGCCTTTCAGCATACAGCTCTTTGAATTCCATCCACAAACAGAATAGTTTTAGGGTTACTTGTTCTCGCTGATTTAAAGAACTCATCCACTTTAAATAATGAATCCAACCGTTGTCTTTTGTTTTATTAAAGATGCCTTTGTCTCACATTTTGTGATGGCCAGAGAATTTATTCTGTTTGGATGAATGAGCAGAGTTGTCTGGCACTTACACAGCCCTATGCCTATTAGACACCTCTGTTGCTGATTACTAGCCAGCCTCTTGGGCTGCACTGCTCTGGAAGCCATACCTGACTGCACCCAGATTTCATCCTCCCTCCAGCCATTCTAATTCCACTATTCATGGAACAAGCAGCGCTTTCCATAGGCTGACGCAATGTGTCACAACTGATTGGGAAACATGGTCCTGAAACAAAAAACAAGCGATGAAAACAAGCATGACCCCAAGGCTTCCAGCTATTGTTTTTCAAAGACAGACATTTCAGATTAGCATAGTGTTAGATATAACAACATCTTCAAGTTCCCTCAGTTTAAAGAGCTCGTGGCAATCGTGTTCGTACAGCTCAGCCTTGGACTCATCCAGTTTGTGTCATTAGCAGGGGGGGGGGAATGCAGGCTATCCGGAAAATCTTTGAAAAAAAAAAAAGAGAGAAGCGCTTAAGCTGCTAAATATCTGGGTCAAAGGAATCATGCCAGGCTCTCAGTGGTCACAGAAAACCTCGCAAACAGCAGTGTGGCTCAGATGCTGCTGTGCATCCTATTAGATACTCCGTGATGTGATGGAATGCAATCTGCTTCTCTGTCTCTTGTGGTCCTTGTTTGGGACTCACTCGCTGGATTCATGAAGTAAGAACCCTGCAGCTACCATAAGGGAACAGATGAGCAACACTCCACAGCCATCTCTTTCACAGGTGGTCACAATAATTAATGTTTGATTAGATCTTTCCAAATGAATGGCAAAAGCTAATTTGGTATGCCAAGGCTCTGAACAATCACCATGTGGTCCTCCAGCCCCTCTTTAAATAAGCCAAACAGACAGTTCTGTCTGGAGTGCAAACAAAGGCATTTGAACCCAGTACGTTTTCCAGAGACGCCAAACTCGTAGCCAACCAGCTCGTTCTCTCTTCGCATGCTTAGCTTGAATCTCCTGCCCACATTCCCGTGTTCTTCTTTGTGTACCGCATCCAGTACATTCAGGTTGTGGTGCATGTAAACGGTGTTGATTGGGTTTGGCAATATAAAAACACAAATTCATTCTCACCCCTAAAGAAGCCGATTTTTGTGCTGATGTTTTCATTGACAAGAATGACCATGAACGCATTGGAATGCGCAACACAGCTGTTTGTATTTCTTTAAATCACATCTGCATTCATCTGTCCCTATATGGAGAGATATTTGAGAACATTGCCGTCCGTCTCTATTCAATTACCGCTCGTCTATTTAGAACTGTAAACACTTACGGGTGTTGTTGGCTGAACAGATGATGACAGCTCTGAGACACACTGTGTATTTGCAATTCCAAAAAGAGCCCAGTATCCTGAATCCATACTGGACGAATCTGCACCTCACAATTTACATCTAATGTCAATGATCACTGCCAAAAGCAGGAAGTAGTTTTGAAGTAAAATTTGTAAGGGTGTGGCGGATGGACGACAAGCTCGCTTCCGTGACAACTGTTGTTGTGTACAGTTACGGGCCCTGTGCGCTCGCCTTCCGCGTCACTCTGATCTGCATTAATACGGCAGACTGATCTCCGCAGTTAATCCAGTAATCATTTCCAAACTCGGGCTGTTTGAACAGGACCACTGTCTCTCTCACGAGCATTGCCGCAGCTACTGGTGGCCCGCACTGCAGAGCAGAGAAGCTACTCAGAAGTGGATTCACTCACTTGTTCACTAAAATATTGTTGATTGTCTGGGTATGGCTTGAGAGGAGACGCTAAAAGGTTATGGCTATTTCTTTAACCGATATCTAGAGAGAATTAAATGGCCGACCGTCACCATTAATCCGGGTACTTACCCATTCCTTCCAGCGGCACAAAAGATTGGCTCTGAGCGTAGCATTAAAGTCAGAGTACTTCATAACGTTTCATTAGCTTACCTATTTATAAACGTCAGCATGCTGACTGAATGTTTCTGTATTTTCTTCCCACTGTTTTTTTTGCTGCTTCTCGTCTAATTCTCAGTGGGTTGTCGATGACTTTAGTCCATAAATCTTTTTCATCCAAATACTGGTAACAACAGATACTATTACAGACGGAGATAGTACATTACCGACTGCATATATGCTGCACATGCATGCAGTTCATTTGTCCATTCGTCCGTCTTCACACTATTGTTTAGTTTTTTTATTTGCTGATGGGAAAAAGGTCTTTGTAGTTTGGTCTTTTTTTAGGTTGTCAGCTAATATCTTTGTCATAGTTTCCTTTGACATAATGAACAATGGTTGTGACAGATATGACAGACATCGTATAGCTGCACCTTAGAATAAAACACAGAAATGACTACGTTTCCTCAAAACCAACTCCCAAACTGCAATTACACGTGAATACACAGCATCTTAAACGGCATGGTTTGCAAGTACCTGAGCCAGCTGACTGCCAGTCATCCCTTTGGGTGATCCGGTTGGTGCAGTGGCAGATGTTTTTTTTTTTGTTTTTTTTTTCCAAGTCCTTCCACAGAAGACAGAAGCAGGGCAGAGGAGGCCTCCAAAGATGTTAAGTCTGACAGGGACAGTAAATCAGCTGTGCCAGGCCTCACGCCCGGAGCATCATGCAGTGGATTAATCCTGTGTGAATCAATGTGCAGAGGGCTGGGACTGTGTCACACCTCCAGCAGCACTGAGTGGTATTAACTCCCTGGCTCTGGCTCTGTCGAGTACCCTGCACCCACTGATGTTCCCACAGAGGTTGGCACAAGAGTCAGCCTACGGGGTCTGAGGTGGGGGGAAGAAAGAAAGAGACACTGATATAAACATTTGATACCGCAGCACAGTGAAATCTGACACCTCATACAATGACATTCTTAAGATTATATTTCTTTCATATGATGCATTGCAGCTGTTTTGCATCGCAGAGGTGTGCAGGAGATACAGACATCTATTGTGTCTTATCTTAGCAGGAAGATCTCAGAGGAACTTTCTCTGCATATAAAAAGGGATTATTCTGTGTCCCGGATTTGGATTTGTTGCCGCTATAGAGGGGGAGGGCAACGCCGCTTATGCATTTTATTACTTATTATGGTACGAGGGTGGTTGTTGTTTCTGAACTTTACATTAAACTGCAAGGCTTACAGTCGTGATTTGTCCCTGCCTGTGACACATGACAGTAATATCAAAGACAAGAGTGCATTCCAAGAGTAACAGCTCAGGATTTTACTCTCCTATGACATTCGATGATTACATGCCAACCTTCCAGCCAAGCCTGTTCCGAGAGCTCATCCAGAGGAAACTCGGATTCTATTAACGCCTCCTGCCCTTGTCTCCCATCCAACCCCAACCCCTTCCCCACTGGCCCCACCTCTAAGCTTCGCTCCCTTATTGACCTTCCTGGCCACGTTCCTGAAAACCCCCAGATTCCAGTGACCCAGACCTTATTTCCCAAGGCTTTTAAGTGCTCTGCCGTGCCATTCCACGGTGGCTCAAATGAGCTTGTCCGTGTAACTGCACTTCTCCTTCCCTGGCCGGCTACTAACTAAATAAAAGTCCACAAATAGGATGGAAGAAAGGTGCTCCTGGTGGGTGGAGCAAAATCAATTGTGAACATGCAGTTTCAACAAGGGACAAGCAATTCATTTAATCTCTATCCAATCTCAACCCCGGACTTCTATTACAGCCAGTGTGTGTGTGTGTGCTACCTCTGTACTGTTTTCTCACCTCTTGGGGATTTCTGGATCTAGATATAGTTGGTATTGCAATAATCATCGTTTACCTCAAGAAAAACAAAGACAACATCCGGGAAACCAGAACAAATTGTTTGAACAGACGTCTGAAGATACAGCCCAGTATGTTCAGTATCTGAACTTTAAAAAGGCAACGCAGTTTTTCAGCAATGCTGGTGGCAGCACTGTTGGTCTGTTCAGATCATAGACTTAATATAAGAAGTGGATCACTCATTGGTCTGTGGACTGCCGCTTTTAAAATCTCGAGTTCAGCATTTTGGCTGTCGACATCTTGTTTTTTTTTCAACCAGAAGTGAATACGAGAGTGTGGAACTAAGTAAAAACAAACGCAGTATTAGACAAAATGTTACAATTAACCAAAACTACACTGTCAAAAAGTTAAAGTTTGATGACAAAAACACAGACAATGCTCAAACCAGACAATGCCGTGACCTGACAGTGTGTCACGCTGTAGAGTTGTATTGGGGAAGTGTTTAAAAAAATGTGTTCATCACTTTTATATCATCAAGCAAACACTAAATATTACAAAAAACTCTCCTTATGTCCAAATACAATTCAACTGCACCACAAGCTGCGTTTAAAATGACCCTAAATTTGAATCAACAACTTTCTAAAGCAGTTTTGACAAACACTGGATGTACCTTTATGAAGGCATGAGGGTTATTGTATTAGACTTAGTGTCAGGATTAGTCCTCTACAGACCTGTCCTCTACAGACCTGTCCTCTACAGGCCTGTCCTCTACAGGCCTGTCCTCTACAGACCTGTCCTCTACAGACCTGTCCTCTACAGATGTCTCTGCTCCACTCCATAGAGTTCAGCCCAAAGACAGAAGTGTTTCCCACAGCGTCCTCCACCCTCAACCTGCCTCATGCTTCACACCTTCCGTCGAGAGCTGGTTACTTCACCCGTTTGGCACTATCCTCCAGTCCAACGCCAAACGCCCTCTTGACACAACCATAGAGCGTTTGCTCTATAGCCTACATCACAGGCATTGGTTTCCTTATCTATCCCAGAGAGTATTTAGATGCATCATCTGCGGTGCGTCTAGCCTGACAGTGTTTTGCCATCTCACTGCACATGTATAGTAGCTGTGAGGCTTTTCTTTTTCTTTTAAAACCTCGGGAAGTTTAAAAAAGTGGAAGACATCCGCAAGTTTGTACAAAACAACCTGACAGAATCTTAGCATTACCCAGCTCAGAATAGCTGCTAATATGACAACCTGTACAGTTACCAAAAACAAGCTCAACACTACACTGAAGTGATCATCAGTGCATCGTGTTGGGTGATCAAGCCCGACCTAAGCTACAAAACCTGCTGGTATCAGCATAGGAGCGAATATACAATGCTTATGGAAAATCATCACACCCTGTCAAAAATGCTTAGCATAATGTTTGTCTCATTACACCCTGTACAATAAAAAAAAAAAATCAAATGTTTTATCCCAGTCATATTTACACATAGCCTCAACATTAAAGTGAAAATAAGATTCTCACAATTATTAATATTTTATTAATAAAATACCTGGTTTGGATATGTGATCATCCCCTAAGATTAACCATTATAAACTCGATCAGGTTCAACCGATCACCATCATCTTCTTCAAAAAGTACCAAGTACACCCACATGTTAAACACACCCCGTGTGGGAATCGGACAAGCTCTGTGTGTCATTTCTTTGTACCCACTTTGCACCAAGTCCCGCCTTAATGTGCTGTGATTGGCAGGTACTACTACTGCGCTGTGATTGGCCATCTACACCAGGCGGACCTGACAAATTCCTGTTTACGACTTGGTCTGGCAAAGTCCAGCTTGTGCCCCCCGGCTAGACAGCAGAAGATGAGCAGGGAGGGGGGGGGGGGGGGGGGGGGGGGGTGTTCACCTTCCAGTGTGAAGCACTTTGAATTACCTTGTTGTTGAAATGTGCTATACAAATAAACTTACCTTGCAGCATGGCAATGGCCTTAAACACACCGCAGCAAAGAAATAATAAAAAACATGCAGTGGCCTGAGGATGGCATGGTGAATATCCTTGAGTAACCAATGGCCAAGTCAGAGCCCTGGCCTTAATTCGATTTCAAAAAAAAAATCTGTGGATGAATTTGAAGAGAGCAGTCAATCATCGCTCTCCACAAAATATGATTAAACTCAAACAATTCTGCAAGGACAAATGTACAAATATTCCCCAATCTAGGTGTGTAAATCTGTCATATCCAACGAGACTGATGGCTGCAATCAAAGCACAATGTGGCTCTGCAAAGCAGTAGAACTTTGCTATCCTGCTATTCTAGTTTTTCAATTCGTCTTCATTTTCAGAACTGTTTCTTTTTTTTTTGTTAGTTGAATGGTGTTATGTGAAATGTGTAAATAAAGCTGGAAATAACATTGAAATAGGTTTTGATTTCAGGCTTTGAGACAAAAAGTGACAAAGAGGCATGATGATTCTCTATGGGCAATGTAAAATATGATAACACATTAATGTGAAAACATTCTGCTCGTGTGGGTGGATGTTGAACTTGACCATCTCCTGCACATTACCATCTGTCAAGTGATTTCTAGATGCCTTCTCTTACAGTTCATTGTTGTGAACTCTCATTCATTTCATCTGAATGTCTCAAAAAACAAACCGTTCTTCATGTCTAGGCTCGGGAATATCCACTGACTCGAAACCTTGAAAAACACCCTGCACATAAGCAGACGAATGTCAAACTCAACTATGGTGCCTTGCCAATAATCATATCGCTGAAACAAACCACATGTTTTATGCAATCCTTCAAGAAAATGAAAGAAACAAGATGTTGTGCGGGGCTGTATTTGACAGAGAGAGGTTTCTCTGTACTCTGCCAGCACCTCAAACAGTCTGGCAGTCTTGGTCTGCTCCCGAAGTCGGGGTCGTGAACTCAATCAGCTGCATGTTTATCGTTGTGTCACGGAACACACTATGGCTCTTTCTGCCCGCCTCCATGTGCTGTAGGTGCAGTAGTTAAGCAAGCTGACGGGGGTCACAGCATTGATAAGGGCAGGAGAGAACTCAGCCACGCCACCCAGCCTCACCGCGAAAAAGATCGGTTAACTGATAGCATTCATGGACTCCTGAGGATCTTTTTCATTTCTCTCACAAAAGTGGGGACTTGGTTTGAGTTTGGTTTAAAATCGTTCTAATCTCTGTATTGTGGCGCTTTCTTTTGTTCTCTCTTTTGTTTCTGAATAGTTGTAAATCGAATCATTGTATTAGCTGGCCTGGAAGCACGCGTCGTCTTTACACGATTGTCGAATCACAGTGATTAATTACAAAGCAAATGTGATCAGACAGGGTCAATTTGAAAACGGCAAAAAAAAATGTGGCACCAGAATGTTTAAATATGGACGAGCTTCAGCGAATCTCTTGATCGAATTAGTTACGTCAAACACCGTTACTGAGAGGAAGTCTGTACTTCTAAGTGTAATTTTGATTTGACGCGCAATCTGCAAATTCCTAAATCATCTCAGTTGCCGTATTTCTTGGTGAGTGCTTAGGAAAAATGGAACCATACAAAGCTGTGACCCACAGCTCCCGTCTCCACTGTGTTGCTCAACTTTAAAATCTAATCTCTGATCCAGAATCAGTGCTCGCTGTGATCTATGTCAGCTCAGCCTCACATCTACTGTGTATCAACACAACCCAGTCAGTCAGGGACAAGCAAGCATCTAGGAACGCCGCTGATGTAGTTTAATGTGAACAGACCCTGACGTTTAACATAGAATGGTGCGTCAAAGCTGCTCTAAGGATGTGAAAGGTGTTTCATTTGGTATATCTGGATATTCATGCGTCATTCACCTGCTCACACATGTCCCTGTTCAAAGCTAATCAAAAGCCTTCAGGGTAAAATGAAGCTAATTGATGTGATGACATGAAACAAAGCCACAGAGCATTGCATTGTTAGCCAGATCATTTTCACTATTTTTTTTTACATCCATAAATATTTCATCAGACATGATAAGGGATCTCAGAGGATGTCAAATTAACGCAGAACAATAGCACAAAGGGTAAAAAAATGACAGGCTTTTTTTAAATTTTTTGTTCTATTTATTGATGTGAACATGCTCAATAAGAATGAGACACGTCTCCAAGGGAGGGGGGGGGGGGGGGGGGGGGGGGGTGAAAAAGCAGAAATGGCTAAAGTTGCTTTCGCTGAAAAGACACCTCTCATCTTCTGTACACAGAATTAATCGGTAATGTTCCAGGTAGTTCATCTTCAGTACAAATAAAGGAACTACAGCCCCTTGAGAAGCTGCGACAGCATGTGCAGAAATAGATTTGGAGCATAAAACAGACACCAAAAACAAATGTCTCTGCTTTCTGTAGCGGAGCTGAGAAATTATTCCACAAAACACGGAGTGAGGGAGACGGAGAGCTTGAAAGAGAAACAAACCGTTCCTGGATAATCGGATTTGTCTTGTGTGGCTGTTCCACCTGGCCTCCAAGCCTCCTACCTCCCATTCATTAAAAAAGCTTATAATTAACGCTGCACCGGCTGTAATCCTGGTCACTCTGTCTTCCCTTTTTAAATTGATAGGAGTGTCTCGTGGGACCGGGGTATGCAGGTGAGCGTGACTGAGTCCCGACTGCTGAGGATCCAGAGGGGATTGTCACCCAAAGAGGGAGCCATCAGTGTGAGCGAGGGGGTGGCGTGACGGCGTCAGGATTAATTTTGAGGGGGGCCTGGTTGCTGAGGCGGGCTGATAACACGGGTCAGCAGTTGCAGGTACACTTGGACCCTGAAGCCCAGAGTGTCTCTCTGGAAAATAAGAGTGAATGTACCCAGAGCTGTGTGAGTTTAGGTGTGTGTTTGTGTGTGTGTGTGTGGGGGGTGGTGGTGGTGGGGGTGGAAGGGGGCAGTCCAGAAATAGCTGAAACCTGCAAAAAGTCAATTATATAGATGGGGGAAAATGTGGAGGAAAGGGAACGATGGGTGAAATTAAAAGCCTAGTTCTTGTGATTGATAAGCGGTGACAATTTAAAAGTCTTCACCAGAAAAGTGGCGGTAATAGTTTCTGTAAAAACGAAACAATTCCAGGATGTTTGAGACAGAGGTTGCACGCTGAAAGATGTATCCTAGTTTGACACAAGACTGCGTAGCTGCTGGTGATTTCTTTGTAAAAAAAAAAAAACCTGCACAATATCAACAATTAAACAACAGGCCTTCACTGTTTTTGTTTCCTATGAAAAGCTCGGAGTACAATGCGCTGACCTTTTCTCTGCGCAGCGTGCCGCAGTCTGACAATAACAGTAAAAGAAAACTACTCTATGACTTAATTCCCCTCAGCCACTTCAAAGAAGGCTTTTGCAGAATCAACGTGTACATTTTAGTCTTTAAAGCAGAATCGCGCACATTTTTTTTTAGATCGAGGCACGGCCGAGACGTTGCAAATATTTAAAATATAGAGCGTCTGTCAAGAAGGCCATAACGGGTCATCCAGCACAAGACAGGGCGCGGAGTAGGCAATTAATGCTGCACACAGAGCAAACTAGGATTTGAAAACACAAGTTAGTACTAACATCTCAAGCAACTTTGCAGATTCTCTTTGGTTTATGCATTAAGGCACCTTTTTTTGTTTTTGGTCTTTTGAGTCATCAAAAACATTATTATCTTTTGCAGTCTCTCAGTTCTAAATGTCAGGACATTATGTTCACTTTGTTCACTGACCTTTCCAAACCCATCAACACCGCAAGCAGCACTAATAACCCAGACACGCACAGCTATGTTTCTATCTCGTACTGTGCTATCTACATATTTGAAACAATGAGCCAATTGCTATGCAATGACCTATTGTTTATTAATGTGCTGAAAGACAACACGCCTGTGTGTGTGTGTGTGTGTGTGTGTGTGTGTGTGTGTGTGACATTATCAATCCAAAACTGTGTGGGGGATTAGAAGAGAGAAGGAGACACATTAGGAATGCACAGTCTTACTTCAACTGAAAAGACACTTCATCAGAGGCATAGACATTCACAATTATGTATTTCTTCATTTTATCACAATAAAATGAACCTATGCATGCGCACCAAGCAAACTGTTGTTTTGGATTTGATTTTTCCTGCCATCAAACACAAATTCCAGTCCATGAAACAACACAAAGACGTGCTAATAGACAACAGACGGCTAACACACACACACACACACACACACACACACACACACACACAAAGCAACTTTTGAAGTCTCTCCCAGAAAATGGGTAGTCTGAGCGCCGCTGCGTCAGAGCTCAAAGTTCACATTTTGAGGGGTGAGGGGAAACAAGTTGGCGCTTTGTGCTTTTAAGGAGGCGCCGGTATTGTGCAGGGAGATAAGAGCTCGGGACAATAGAGAGAGGCTGCATGAGTCTGCAGCCGTCTGGATTATCAGAGTGCAGCCGTGGACGGAGAGCAGAGAAGACGAGAGAGAGGAGAGGCAGGCCCGGCGTCCGTTACTGGGAATTATTGTTCCGTGTCGAAAGAAGGCACTCAAATGGGTGACTTCCTGTATTGATTGATGGGTGTTTCAGGGATTAAACCTTAACCTTGTATTGATCCAGTCCACTCTGCCAGTGTGGATACAGGGGGGGGGGGGGGGGGGAGGCACTAGTCTCAAGACAGCCGTTGCTGGTTTCTAAATTTGAAAGTGCTGTTTAAGGGCCTATTCATCCTCGCTGTATGGATGAACGGATGGACTGCGGGCTAAATCCAGACCAGTGTCGATGAATGAATGGTGGCGCCATAGAAAACTATACCTGTCAGGTACTTCAGGAAAAGAACAAATATGAATTATTTACACAAACAATGTCTGACCCCGATCTGACAGGCAGCCATGAGCGGCAAAAACCAAAGCGACCGCCGATAAGATAGCTGATGTCACTCACAAGTGTTGGCGCTACACAAGGCTGATGAGCAGGAAATAGAGGTGATGCAATTTGTCACTCACTCCACGGGTGTAACATGAAGGGGAATAAGTGCCTACTCGTACACACACAGACGATGTTTTGGCAGCTGCAATTAGGCTCTTCGCTGAGCGTGTGAGCGTTTGGTGGAAATTGTTTTCCCTCCTTGCAGGCTTTTAAAAGAATACACAATAATTTGTGCGAGATTAGTCGGTGAATGATAGCGACATAATGATGACATGAGAGGGAGGCGCTTTTGAATGATGGAAACATCATCATTCATGTCTTCCTGCTAGATGATCCATACTCACACTTTGGCGCACGCTATGGCTGGATGTCATTTGCAACAAGAAGTGTCTCGGAGAGACTTCTTTGTAATCTCAACTCTTCATTTTTTTTTTGTTATATCTATAGTTTGTGTAGCATGATTTTAGCCTCGTCTGTCTGTTCCATCGTCTCTCCTCCTTTAATGCCTTCTGTAAACCCATTTATTACGACTGTTATGAGAATTGCTATGAACGATGTGAAGCGTTGAAACCAATGTGGCAGTGCTTTTAAACAGCATTTACTTTAGCAGCGAGGTACCAGACTGTACTTTTCAGTACTGAAATGTGTTCTGTGTATTGCACTGCTGTGGTTCCCATTTGCTTCGGGCTGTGAGGAAACCAAATTATTGTGCAAAAAGAAAAGTGCTGAATAATCGTTATATAACATTATGGACTTATTGGTGTGGTAATTACCTTAACTCTGGCTATTAGTGCTATATCTTCCTTAATCACTCCCTGTCACACACATTAGAACAAAGACCCCTTATTGGTGGATCCACAAGAACAATATAGAAATCGCACAGGGTAAAACAAAGGGTTCCTGCTGTATTCTAGTATTTAGAATCTAGGCATCTTCCCCGTTGGACAAATGTGGATTTTGTGGCTCCAGTAACATTTTGAATGTCCTCTTATCAATCAACCTATTGGGTTGCTTTTATAACTATTCCAGTGGAAGGTCCACAGTAAACTCTTTGTCCTGCTCCTCTGTATCCGGACGCCTTTTTTTTTTCCGGACAGCATTTGAGACATTACCAAAAAATATAGGAGGCGGTTCTGTAATAGGCAACCGCTGCCAGGAAATAATTGAGAGATGATAATTGTTTAGGCTAAAATAGGACTCAAGGATAATGTTATAAAATACAAGGTGGACTGAGCTTCAATTACACAAACAGGTGCAAGGAAAACAACTGAAGGTAATTGTGCAATTATTCCTGAGGTAGGAGATAAAAGTCACCCCACCTCCAATTAAAAACAAAACAAAAAAAAACAAAGTCTGTCCAGATCTGGATTGAAGTGACAGCAGGTGACAATCACATGCCGCTATGCCGGCAGAAGCGGACTATTCGAGCAATTTAGCGAGCGCGAGAATAGCAATTGCGTTGCTGCGGTGAAGAAAAGGTGCGTTTGAGTCGTACACGCCCATTTAGCTCAGAACATGAACAGAATATCCTAACGTCATGTCTCAGCTGTTCACATGGATTGGTGACAATAAAAAACATTACACAGCAAAATACATTTTGGAACAGAGCTGGAGAGTAGTTGGGGCTCTTTGTAGTCCAGACCGGTTCGATCCTGTACCAGTGGAGGGCTTGACAGGCAGCTGTCAGCCGTTTCTTTTGCGTTTGAAACTCGAAGCTTGAAATGATGCACGGGAAAAAAATGTCAACTTGGCACGTCTAGCGCAGATAATTATACACCAGAGAGGGCCTATAGAAGCAGTCCATGTGAACCGTGGTGGAAAAGAACAACTTTTGGAAGGGTTAGGAGTCAGACCTACAGAATAGAGAATTCACCATGACAGTGTTGTCCATCATTAAACTCAGTACAAACCATCCTATTCAGCAAATAACACTGTGGTTTCACCCACAACATAGTTATTAGTTCACCTGTATGTGTCGACACAACATTTTACAACAAAAAGATCAGTTTTCTGACTTTTAGAAATATTGCCTGTGGCCTACTTTTACTCAGCATAGAAGGAAAACATGTTCCAGACCTAAGATGGACATTCATGACATTCTGATTAATATAAACATACAATATAAAAACAGTATGGTCCTTTAACTAAGCGGTGTAATAACATGTTTAAAATATAGCTACTGTTTCCTGCTTTTATGTGTTGCTGGTGTGGAGGAGGCAGCTGCAGCCAGTATATCCCTGTCAGGGAAAATAAAGAACAACTTCACTCAACCTGAGAGAGATTAGGGTTTAGGAAAGGGTACACCAATTCAGGTCCAAGAAAGGCCAGTCATTTTTTTTTTTTTCTTCCTCAGTCTGTGCTCTGTGTTACAAAAATAGCCCACCCATTGTATTTGCTGCAGAGACTTGTACAAAGTGAATATGACACGCAAAGGAAGGTTTCCTTTCTTAACCAGTTAATCCGTGCCGTAGAGTCGCAGCACGAAAGGCAGAAATAGAATATCACAGAAAATCAAAACGGCATTCAGTAGAATTCTGCTATCGCGCTAACATGAAACATGAAGAATGCAAACATTGAAACTGTTTTTGTTGAAGTGATTGGATTTTGATTGAAAATGCAACTTTAAAATGACCTTCAGTTTTGTATTCCACTTAATGAGTATGTCAGTGTAGATTTAACAAGCTATTCACATGTTATAAGGACGGGGATTCAGGGATTTAAGAAGCATGTTCTTACTGCATGTATTCCAAGACTTTTAATAATGGATTATGTGTTAGTAACAGCGTAACCTTTAGAGATTCTGCATCACAAAGCCGCACTTTCTTGGAATTAGATGCATCTCCAAAACAAACCAGAGGATGTGTGCGTCACTTGAACTAGACATCTCCCGTAGCTCTGATGCAGATGCAAATATTATTATAATACATCCAACGAATAAAAAAAAAAATAGACATTGTTGACAAAAAAAATGTAAAACTGAAATGTATCTGTAATAACAAAAACATGTAACTATTTGTATGACAAGGACTATTGCTTTCATTACAGTTGCAACCCAGTAAATCAGTCTCTCACATCACAACAGTAACACCTCAGCTAATTAACTTTATTCACAAGAGTAAACCTTGTGGGACATATAGACTTTTTTTAATTACAGAATGTAAGTCACATGCAAAACAATCAAACCATAATGCAATTAGTCTGCTATAAATTCACTGAGCAAATATTGTGTTATTTTGATTGGAGCCTAACAGAAGGGAATGCTTTTCATGATGACTTATTAAAGGCCAAGGACTGGCTGTGACGTCTTCAAGATACCTCCTTGTTCCGTGAAGTAGGAAGCCGAGAGGTCAATGGCAAAAGACAATATGGAGGTTACTCCTGTTGACATACATCTGTGAGCCGGGCCGGCCCGTGCTCATAAAGAATCTCTCTTAGGGATCGGGCTGAATATTAAAGTAGGATTCAAGGCACTCCTACCTCAGTCCTAGAAATGAAAACAAGCCGGAGAAGCAACCTCACAGGATTAGCTGGTCTATAATCTATTCATACATACATAATCTGCATCAAATTCAACTCTGACCAGGGCGCCCCCCCCCCCACCACGGCATACATCTTTTACTGCTTTACAGTACAACCCCCAATTCAAAGGCTCTTTGACGAAAGCAACTCTTGTTGTACAAATGGTGCTAATGCCAGCGAGACGAGACGGAATCAGTTACAGATAGCTAAACAATGCCTATAATAACGGCGCCGTGTTCGATAGCATTGTGGTTCTCAAATGAAAGTGACTCTCTGATCTTATGCCGATGGTCCATGAATTATTTTTGAATCCTCAAACATGTGAAGCTTGGAGGATGGCTATGCTATTGCCTCAGCTGACTTTCTTCAACGCTGTAACACACCCGGCTCAAGGTGCAAGCGAGATGATAACCTCAGAAACGCATGCGGTGCATGTAGCACCGAGGTGCCAGCAGCAGTTGGAGTTCGCCTACCTGACCCCAGCTGGTTTGGGCTGTTTTCCTCGCGTGTGCCAGTACGAGACGGCCCGAAGCAACATCGATAACGTACCTATTAGATGATCGTAAGGATTGAAACGATTACTCAAGGACCATTAAATAATAAACCTTCCATACAAAGTGCGCAAGATGCTGACTCGAACATCCAATTGAACTGCGGTGCCATAGCAATGGATACACTACCGCATTTATAATTCTCGCAGCAATCATTATGGCTTGAGGGGAAATTCTCATAGGTTATACATTATACATGGTTTTAAATGAACCGTGATAAAGGCAATGGAACCTGGCAATTTCGCAACGCATACAGTGATTGAGTGACGTGTAAAACCTCTCAGCCTGTTATCCGCCTAACCCCAGAGAGGAGTTGGAAAGTTTCTAGGTGCGTTGTGTATAGGTTGTGACAGGGGCTGTGCATCAGCAGAGCGCTTCCGTCTGACCTTCCCCGCTGCTGAGCCCATTACGCTTCAATTAACGACAGCGGCCTGCTGCGACCAGAAGGAACAGCTGCTGGGCCCGCGTGGCGGTAATTCAATGAGAGTCCCAGACAGGGGGGACACACACACACACAGAACTTGATCCACCAATCAGACACACCTATGCACAAGGGGATACAAATTTACTCCGCTGTATTGAGCCTCGAGACGGAGCAGCGAGAACCGGGACCTGGAAGCCACGAGGCTCTCACAGTATGAGAGCGCTAGTCGGAAATATTGCTGAGCTTCACCATATGGGTAATTCGATTGCACGTGCAATAAAAAAAAAAAAAATCTGATTAGTGGCTATGCTATCAGCTAATGGATACTCAAAGTTCATGTTAAAGCACTGCAGAGATTCTTTTCAATTGCATTTTTATAATCATTTGAGTGGGTGATTATGATCTCTTCTTCTAAATAGGCTTTCTGCTGCATCGTCCTCTTTTAACCTTAAATTAAGGGTAGCCAAAGTCTTCGGCAAACAAATTTAGTTGGTTAAAACTCATGAGCATAATTGCAACCCAAGTTTCAATAAATTAGAGGCAGTTGGGAGAATTCAGAGAGGCAGAGTAGAGGTTTCACATTTGCCGGACAATAGCAGTGCTGTATACGAGAAATGAAAGACCGGTAACGAAGACAAGGATTTCTTTTAGATGATCATCATTAAAGACATGCATGCATCCGCCACGTAAAGCCTTTTACACCATCAACAGTCACCTTGAAACTTTGCGCTTGTGATGCAAAGCAACACCAAATCCTGACAATGCAATTAACATGAAAAATGTGAAACAATAGGTTTGTGTAGACAGGGTTTCCCCAGGTCCCCTAACAATGCTCACGCCTTATCTGCAACTTCACCAGGAGTCTGGGAGAGTGTAATTACACCAGGGCCCACCAGCCTGGGACAGTACCGCTGGCCTGATTGGATCTCTCCTTGGCTTGACCTCTTCGACCTGGGGTGACTGAAACAGCGCTCTATACATCTCGACAAGGAACAAAGCATTACTTAATCAACTGATCAAAGCTCCAGATAAAAGTGTCCTGATCCCATTAGAGGTAGAAATAACTTACTGCCTAGGATGTAGTGTGGCATCCTATAGGGCCAGCATCCTTCATCATGGGTTGGGTTCTTAATGAACAACTTTTCCTCATTGCGGAGTCAGCAGAACGTGTTCAAAGGAGCAGACAGATGCAGAAATGGAACTTTGTTAATCTTATCGGTGTTGTCTTATATATAGATCACCTGAGGAAACCTTAGTTCTATGTGTGCACAGATAAGTATTTGACTAACTTACTGTAGCTGTCCTTATTTGTATCTTTTTGTCTTTTCAGTAGATATACACATTTCTCCAGAGCTACCACACACAGCCATCAGACAAGAAGGTGCCACCTGCAAAAAGCTGTGTAAAAGAAAAAAATAGCAACACATTCACACACGTGTCAACACCACAGTGAGTGACGACTGATCAGGGTGTGACTTCTAAGAAGGTAAGGTAATTAATTTCAGGAACATAGCGTCGTCCCGTCGAAATGTTCTTTACCAGCATGTGACTCATCTGTCTCACAAGAGTCTACAGTGCAGGGATGGGACTGTCTTTGTCTCTTTGAATCTCCTAATCTACTCAGACCCTCGGTAGCAAAGCGTTGCGACAGCTCCTTCACAACTGTCACATTTGAATAAACGAATCTGAAACAGGAAATGGAGTCTTGGATCAACACTCACTAACTGAAATCTGCTGTACTGAATAATGCATTCTTCATAAAGTCAGTGTGCGGCAAAGACATGCGAGACAGAGTGGAGGAGGGCACTGCCTGCTGTGAATTAGATGGTAATTGGAAACTTGACAAGTACTGTAACACTGCTCTCAGTCTCAATTGTAGATTGTTTACAATCAACAATAAAACTTGCTGCTATTTGGAAAATTCGCTCACATGTATTTAAATACAACTAATAATACCTTTTATTCAAGCACTTCAGAGGTTTATAGTTACAAGAACAGATGGAAGAGAGTGAGATCAATACTAATAAGACATTAAACAAAAAATGACAGCAAAGTAAGAACCAATTTTAGAACATATGTTTTTTTACAAAAGGACATTTCATTGATTTCCAGATCTCCGACAAGTATTTAATGACTTTGGAGCCCCGACCACAAAATGCCCTCGTGCCCTTTGTCTCCACCATGGTCCTGCTGGAAGTGAACAACAAGAGAGCAACAGTCTCCAGGCTAAACACAGAAATGTAAAGACAGCAGGTGCCGGGCAGACCTGTGCTTGTAACACCTCTAAATTGATTTTTTTTTTTTTTACAAGCAAAAGTGAGGACGAGCCCAAAAATTTTCAAATGTGCTAAAAATGTTCTCGATCTTGTGAGCAGCAGCCGTATCATCTACCAGCTGGTTTGTCGTTAGCATTAGCCTCTGAATGACTAGCTAACACAACAACTCAGTGTGGGTTCCCTCAGTATTCTTTTGCTGTTGTAACATCATATGCGCACCAACTCGTTGTTCAGGACAGTTGCCTCTGCAGTGAGTGTCACCTCCCATTGAAATGAAAGGAGCACCTAGTGGCTCCGCCCAGTACTGCAACAAAACAAGTACACGGCAGTTTGGTCATAGATGACCGTTTGAATTTCAATCTCTCACTGTCACAAATCATATTATTCGGGTGTTGGACCTTAAATCGTGAAAAGGGCCGTCCTGTCTGAATCAATACGTAGCTTTATTATTTCAACTCAGTTTCCTGTACTCAGAAATATACTTTTGTTGATTAGATAAATCTCTTTGTGGGAATGAAACAGGTTGTTGTTGTTGTTGTTGTTGTTAAGTGTTTCTTTCATTAGCAGGTCATGTACGGCAGGACACTGAATTCAGTACGGAGCTCTTGACAGAAATGCAGCCACTCAAGGAAAGGCAGTGTGCTCTTTCACTATTAAAAAAAACAACAACACAAGATCAACGTCAGGTTAGCAGAACATTGGGGGGGATCTGAGTTTGATGTCTGGGAAATGATGGCGCTGTATAAGCATTCAATTAAACCGAGAGCAGCTGACATTCAAGACTAACTCTGTACTATAAGGCCCATTAAGCCCAGATTGTTTGTTTACATCTTTATGAAGTATGTCCTTGATTGGCTTTCAAAGGAAGAAAAAAAGAGAGACATGAGGAATAAGGAATGTCTATTCAATAATGCCTAAACCAGAGACCAGGTTATGATTTCATTTACAGAGCATCATAGAGTCAACACGTGTCCGTCTGTCCCTGTTGCTGAGCTACAACCCTTGTCCCACAGCTGTCCATGTTTGGCTTACGCCGTCTTATCGTCGTGACCGTTCCCACTGACGTGTTAAATAATTCTGCGTGTTGTGTGACCTGTGGCTGCAATTCAGGAACAAACCGTTTGGGGAATTCTGAGCTGTGTTTTAGCCCAGTGTTGTCTATGTGAATTAGTCTTAACATCAGCGCTGTTATCCGTGTATCGATCTGAACAGAGGCACGCCGCTTCATTTACCAGCAGCTAGACAAGTCTACGTTACCGGTGAGGGAAAATAAAAAAGTCATTTGTATAGCTCCAGCTTTCATGTCTCCCTTTCCTTAACACTTTTTCATTTGCCATCCATTATATGTGTGCGACACATATGTAATAGATAGGAACAGTCAAGAAAGATTATCTTTGAAGTGCAGTTTTAATATTTTAGTTAAGATGTATAGAATATTTAATGTCTTTCACAGCTCCGAAGAAGGTTAATATTCAGAAATGTGCTGAATGTACAGACACAGTTCCATTGAATAAATGCAGCCTAATGAAGTGTTGGCCGGTAGGATGAAACTTATCTGAGAAGTTATAGCTACAAGTGCTCTTTTATTCTAACTTCGTCATAATTAAATGTGACACTTTGATAGAAACCCCCCCAGGACTACATTACTCATCGATAACAATTAAAATAGTATTCAGCCTACCACAGCAGAGCTCTAATTGTTGCTCTATCTACTCCTGGGTGGGAAGATTCTGCATGACATATGGACTCATGGTGTGAGTGCTCTATCTCCTTTGTTGGATGAGGCACTTATCTGATTGTGCTTCCCGGATAAGAGAGGAAGGAGAAAAGGGAGGCTGAAAGTGGGACTTTATTGAACATTCTGTCTCTGTGGAGGAATCTGGGTTAGCTCACTTTGTGAAAGCAGAGACCTCACTGTGGCTAAATCCAATCAAATGTTTTGAGGGCTGACAGGTCCAATCAGTCAGCGGCTGGTTGCTGCTCACCTCTCGGGTTCAGTTTAAGAGGAAGGTGTCTGGTTTAAGACTTTCCAGACGCAGAAAGCCAAACAGTGTTGGTGAAAAATTACTCGACGAAGAGCACGATAAAACTAGAAAGATGGTGTTTCTCTTGCTCTTCTGCTATCTTGATGACATCTTTTTTTTTTTTTTTGCATCATCGAAATTGCACCGTACTATCATTCCGGCAAGAAAATGAACATAATCTTTTCATATATATCTACATATACACATATACATAGCGTCTTGTGACCATTACTTCAAAATGATATTGTGATATTTGTCTTTATAGTTATTCAAAGATGTCTTTTTGAATATCTTTGTATTGCTGTAGTGCCTGATAAAGCCCCACACACCATCAATGTCTGAGATTCATAACACCTTAGGCTGAGAATCAGATTACACAAACAGAAGAAGTGAACTCCTCTTTGAAATAGAGAGTCAGAATAAAGACAAGATCAGCGGGTGGGTATTTTATCTTCACAGAGCAACAATAAATGCAGCTTGAGGTCTGCAGCAAAGGGGCATTCAACGCCGAGCTATCAAAACTACTTTCCTTTTCAGTTTGGCTCAGCTGCTTAGTATCAATAGTGCCGTTCCTTCTCAGGTACCGCCAATACTGTGTGCACAGGGAGCTGCTGTTGTTCTTCAAAAGGCCTGTGAAGCACGTCATTGGGACTTTATCCCAATACTATTCATGCTCAGAGTAATACAAGAAACTGGGATCCTACTTTCAATTTCTTGTCAGATCAACTTCTTGTAGTCAGAATTATTTGGACTGTCACATTGTCATGACTTCAGAGTTACTTTATAAGGAAGTTCTTGGTTGTTGGTTTTTTTTCAATGAAAGCAGAAAGACAGCACGTTCAATAAAAAAATGTTGTTTATCAACCATATTTGGCTGTAATACCACAAGTGACCACACGGCACCTTTCGTGTACGAAGGTGAAAGACCTCACCACCAGATAGCACCCATGCAGCCACAATTAATAACACTACAGGTGTACATCCAAAACTGTGACAACAAAAAAGAAGTGTATTTAACTCAAGAGTCAGACAAGTGTGCATTGGCAATAAGGTTTGAGATGAGATGTCTGTCACAAGGTCAGACATGAAAGGAATAATACCCAAAACGCAGCTATAACAACGCATTTAAAGCATTTAGCCACGCCTGTTGTCTAGACTCTAGGGAACACACGCAGCAAGAACGTCCAACCAGGGATTGGATTATAGGAACACAATGGCTGGTTATTAATTACTACATATTTCTTTAGCTATTTACCAGTAAAAAAATCAACTCTGAAAATGCGTGCAAACCACAATGTGGGAATATCGGTGTTCGTTTCCATGAGAGACAGAATGGCACGCTCTATTAATTATCTTCACATTGAAGTTGAGGCGTAATCAAAACAATATGATTCCTTTATTTCATCCCTTTATCACACCAAGCTTCTTAGCTGTCCATGTGTGGATAGTGATTGACATTCACACCAGTAATAACGGCGTTAATGTTTAATTATTATATACACCACATACAGCTCAGCGAAAGAAAAAAAAAGAGAACATTCAAAGGTTACGTTAAGAGTAATAGACTATATTACTAATAATAAATAAATGACCCCGATGGCATAGTTTGTTCATCAGATTAAATGCTGATGCTCCATCTGCCATTGATGGTCAACCTGAACCACGATCAATAGGCACGCTAATCTAGATTCACATACCATCTGTAGCTTCCAGCTTGACAGTGATAAAATCAGCCTATCCTCGAAAGACAGCAGCACAAAGAACTCTAACGATGTTCTGCTACGCTTCAGCCACCTCGCACTGCAATTTTAGGAACAGAACTTGAAACAACTCTTGTACCCAGCATACATGGATTACAATTACAGCACGTGTGGCAACGTCACAATGTGATGTTCCCTCCTGAATGCATTGAGATTAAAATGTGGCACACAGATGGTCATCATCTACATGAAGTGATTGGAGTTACAGTGTTATCAGTTAACTTATTAAGGTGACACTTTACAGTGTTTGTGGAAGCCACTTCAGGAACGAATCACACAGCTTGAGCAGTGTGTAACCGCCATTGGTTAATTAGTAGATTAGTAGAAAAGTATGTTCTCTAAAAACACCTGTTGTTTCATAATTGGTTTACGTCTTGTTGTTTGCATCACACAAACATGAACTCTCTAATACTGTATTCTCAATGCTGTAGAGACAAGTCGATGTGGAGTGTGTGTTGCGAGACATGACAGAGTTGCTAATGTTCTAGTCAAGGACATGAGGTCAAATCCACGTCATCTTTGAAGAGGTTTAAATATTCCTGGATTGTGTTCAAACTGTGCAGCGGGCCGTTCGTTATCTTTTAAAAAAAAAATTCCCAGCTCATAGAGCAGATGTTGTTATTGTTAATGAAAGCAGCAGGCAGGTGTTTGTTTTGGGATGTGGGCTGTGTGACCAGAGCTTGGAGGAGGTGTTCCTCACCAAGGTTACAAAGTATCGGCCTTGAAATGAAGACGTCTCACAGCTTTGATCTTAATGCAGAGTTTGTTTTAATTTTTGGAGGTCTAGATAAGTCCAGAAGTGTGTTGGTATGAAGTCCCCCCCCCCCAACCCACCTCACATTACTGATATTTGCAAATTAGCATTTATACAGATTTTCTATGACTTGGGCCTGGGACAGCGTGCTTTGTCCTTAAGTGCCTCATCTGGAGACAGCGTTAATGTGGAAATACACTGGACACTGAACAAACACCCGGACACATTGGAGGCCAGGGTCCTTGCATCCCTGCCACAGTGAGCTGATGTCCTTGGATATGTCCAGCAGTGCTTCAGAGGGTGGAATTTGAAAAGGTGGGGCTGTCGGGAAAAAAAAAAATGGGTTTCCAACAAAGTGAGCCATCACCAGCGAGTTGTCCAGCCCAACCTTAGCCAGGACCGAATGCAGCGTGGCCCGCAATGGGCAGGGCCCCTCCCCATGCAGTGTTTACAGAGCACTTAAGTTTCTGAGCCATCCTTTGCCTCTAGACTTGCAGGCTCCGCCCCCTAAACTGACCATTAGGCAAATTGTCCGGGAGTTGTTTTCGTCTCACAACTTTAACCCGTTCACAGTGTTGTGAAAGTTAATTGTAACATTTTAGTCGCCTAAAACGTCTCATACAGCGCGTTCGGTTGTACTTGGCTCCACTCGCTCATGTCACTCCTGGTTGCAAAAGAAACTGCTGGAGTCAACTGGATTCAAAACTGCAGTCCACAAACCGACGGGTGAGTTCACAGTTATTATGTCCACTTCATCTAAACAGAAGAGCAGTAGAAGAGCACACTCGCCTCTTGTAGCCTAGGTGTCTAGGCTTGCCCTGAGGTTCCTGCTGCTGCATGGTATTAGGGGGATGCACCGCTTACATTACCTGCCCACCGGCCCCACCATCATATTGTTTTTTTATGGAAATAAAATCCATTTAGTTATTTTTTTGTGTATCAGAGCCCACATTCATTAAATGCAAAAAAAATAAAATAATAATAACAGTTAAAGCACCAATTATTCCAGAGCCCTGGAGGTGATGTGGATAACCAATGAGCAGCAGCTTGCCCTGGCAATCCTAACTGTGCCACATTTGTGTAAGGAGTGATTCCCATTCCAAGGCTCTGGCACTTGGCCAGGAGCCACTCAGCAACAGCACAAGAAACCAGCCAGTGCCAGTCATTATCCCATTGTTTAGAGGCACACAGCCTGTCCTAATTAGATGCAAAAGAGCATAGAAAGTGTATCTAGTGGTACTGCAAATGAGGACAGAGAAACACCTCACACAGCCTGCTGCTGCAGGTTGGAGTGTAATGAAATAATGAACTGCCACGGGATCTCCTCCTGAGGAGAGCAAAGCACATCGACAGGCGGCCTTTTGAAACGGGCAACTGCTGCAGAGAACAACGGGCCATCACTGAAAAGACCTGCAACACTGATCCTTGCAACCCAGGTGTCAGGGCGCGAGGGTGAAGCGCGTTCGATAAATGCTGATCCTCACTGCGGTTCATCCACACATCTTAAAAAGACCCAAACAGCATTAAATTGCTGTAAATAAAAGCATCAGGCGATTCTAACGGACAGTAAAGCTGTTTAAGAGATGTTGGCTGGATTCTTCACAGGACTTGGCATCAGAAGAGGCATACCTTCATCGTGTCTGCTGCAGCTTCATACGACCGCTCGTCACATTAGACAAGGTGACCGCTCATCTATAGCGTCCACTTCTATGACTGGCAGAATGTTTCGTTCGCATTACAAAACAATCAAACTAGACAAGCACAGCTTGAAATCGTCACTAGGTAGAGCCTGTCAGTTCTGCTTGCCATTTAGGCAGGTAGGAGAGAGAGAGAGAGAGAGAGAGAGAGAGAGACACAGAGAGAGACAGACAGAAAGAGAGAGAGAGAGAGAGAGACAGAGAGAGAGATGGAGAGAGACAGACAGAAAGAGAGAGAGAGAGACGGAGAGAGAGAGAGACAGAGAGAGAGACAGAGAGAGAGAGAGATGGAGAGAGAGAGAGACGGAGAGAGACAGAGAGAGAGAGAGACGGAGAGAGAGCGAGAGAGACAGAGAGAGAGAGAGATGGAGAGAGAGAGAGACGGAGAGAGACAGAGAGAGAGAGACAGAGAGAGAGACGGAGAGAGACAGAGAGAGAGAAAGACAGAGAGAGAGAGAGAGAGAGAGAGAGAGAGAGAGAGAGAGAGAGATGGAGAGAGACAGACAGAAAGAGAGTGAGAGACGGAGAGAGAGAGAGACAGAGAGAGAGAGAGAGACGGAGAGAGACAGAGAGAGAGAGAGAGAGAGACGGAGAGAGACAGAGAGAGAGAGAGAAAGACAGAGAGAGAGGGAGAGAGAGCGAGAGAGACAGAGAGAGAGAGAGAGAGAGACAGAGAAAGACAGAGAGAGAGAGAGAGAAAGAGAGCGTGTTTGGTTTGTCTCAAATAAATGAATAACTAACGGCTCTGCTTGCATGAAGGATTGGCACACAGCTACACTTCAACACTTCAGGCATATTAGAAAAAGGCCTTGTATCAAGGGACACCAAAGACCAGCATCATCAGCCTCATGTTGTCAGTACAAGAGTCAACCAACCATTCAGATAGCAGTTTGTTTAAATGCTCATTTAAATATGTCCATATATATATATATATATATATATATATATATATATATATATATATTACAGTATAGGCTACAGACCCATTATCGTACTCTTTGTATGAACGCTGCGTTTAATCCCTGACTGTGTGTGATATAGCTTCATCGTGGCTCTGAAGCTTATATGTTCTGAGAATCTCAACCCTTTTGTGTCTTGCTATTTCATGTTGTTTTGATTCACTGTAGACAGGAATGCGTGAAAAAAAGTGGAGACATTGGATGAGATTGTCGGTGACGTGCCTTCCAAGGGGAATCATCTTTTGGCCCTGGTAACACCAGGTGCACAATATTGGAGCCTTCGCCTATTCATATATTGCACAATTCTCATTCTTGTTCGTATTTTCCACTCGGAGGCGGCTACTTATCACGGCAAATCAGACAAGACGCAACAGTGTCATTAAAAAAAAGAGACTCGGTGAATCAGAAGCGCTTTCCTCTTGAGCAGCTCCAGTGGGATCGCCCCCTGTGCTCTCCCCTCTCCAGTTTAAGTCTGCGTTACTAAGTGGTTAGGTTCACATCTTCCACTTGTCATTACTGGTGACGTCCTCGCATGTAAAACATCTTCTGAATTCTGAATCCATAGGACGAAAAAAAAAGGGCGTTGCCCCGAACATCAAAGTGGCATCACATCAAATCCGACTGACTGCAGCTGCACATTTCCATCAGAGCGATAGCAGGAACAGCATGTTTTCACCAGAGGTCATGTGTTCTCTTCAGGTGAACGACTCTTCTCCTCTCTCATTAGATGTGATTACTGGTGACACCTCAAAGACAGCGGGGAGAATAACAGACAAAGATCAAGTCAATCGAGACTGAGGGGGTGGGGGGGGTGGGGGGGGGGGACGTGTTTGACCATCAAGGAGGAAGCGTATTGCTGCACTAATTCTATTACGTGAAAGGAAGACTTAGTGAATACAGCCAGTGATCCAAAGTTAATAGGGTGATGGAGATCCAAGCTAAAGGCCATGCGGGCTGACAGGAGGCCGGCCGTCTTTTGTGACAGCACCTTTCAGCTGCCTGACAACTGCATTACACCGAAAGAATAAGCTGCGTGGTCAGTTGGAAAGAGCTACAAACAAATAATCCGGTTACTTGACAAAGACCCTTGAGATAAGGCATGTTCAAGCTCCTACATTTGTATTCCAAGTGGGGTGGGGGCTAATGTAATTGAAAATGGTTGAGGTGTCGGGGGTCAGTGAATTCAATAGACTCTGGGAAAAAAAAAAAAAGCGTTTGTATTCTGAGCAGCAATGTGAAGTAGCAATAACCAAGCGGAGCATAATGATTCTTCTGCCCAAATAATAGCTTCCAGATTTGTCCCTCCATCTGACTGCTGTGAGGGATGGGAGCGTGAAACATTGCCACTTACTATGTCAAGGGTAACGGTTGATAAAAGAGGTTTCCTCTGTGGGGGATTTCTTTATTTAAGCCGATTTCTGATATTTTTCAAGCCACCGAGAAAATAGGTGACATTTGGTTTCCATAACCAAGCTTCCTTGACTCAACTTCATCATCATCTTTTTTTTTTTTTTTGTAAAATTGGATCAGTCAGCAGTGACGGTACAACATCCATCATTTATAGAGGCCGGATAAGTGAAATAGTTACTGTTTTTGCTTTTGCTTACTAACACATTTAAATGGATGAAGTCCACAGTGTGGTGAGCGTAAAGGTCCAGCTTAAGTCATTTGACCTTCATATGATGACGACGTGACGCTTTACTGCCCCGTGTCAGCAGAGGTAATGAGATCGAGGAATCCCTGGATGCTCCTATCGTGGTTAATGACTTGATGAGCACATGTCACACACACACACACACACACACACACACACACACACACACACACACACACACACACCCTGAAATAAATCCCAGCCAATATAAACAAATGCTATTGTGTTTCCAATGGACGTGGCATCTTTCCTTTCTCTATTCTGCTCTCGAACATTCAGCTCCTCCCAACTCCTGTTACTCAGGATGAATGGGGTGCATATTAACGTCGGTGGTGATTATTCATATGCTATTCATACAGTGTGTTTACACTAGGAAACCCCCCCGTGTGATGTGAGGGTATTCTCTCTGTGGAGCTGAAGCCCGCCCCTCCCTTCTCCCGCTGGGTCTGTTCCCATGAATAAGTTAATTTTTTTTTTTTTTTTTCTTAGACTTTTGATTTTAAGCTTTGAACAGAAATCACAATCTAAAAAAAAAGGGGGATTTCTGCGGGGGCGCAGGAGGAGGGCTCTCTAACCCGAGAAAGAACAATACGCTTGCTCAAAAGGGTTTAGACGGAAGCGGCGCTTTTTGCTGAACATGTCACTAAAGCGATCCATTGTAATCAGCAAGAAATCAAACTAACCACAGCCTGCATTTCTCCACAAGAAGGTGCCGGGTGGCCCGTCAACCATTTCCTAATTCACATGGGATTCCTTTTCTTTCTACTTTTAATTTAAATAAAGGTGCCAGTCTGCATACAAAAGGAGTGCATCACAAGAAGTGCCAGAGGAGGATCGCCCGGAACCTCTAAAAGTATAACTCTGTTGATTAACTGGCTTCTGGACTCTTGTTATTTTGCAAAAGTGGCCCACGGGCAAAGCAACAGAAGTATCCCTGGGTTACAATAACCTTTCCAAAACTTTTGTCTGCAGGGAGTGAGTAGCGTTCAGCAATGTGAGCGCTGACTCCGCTGACTCCACATACTCTCAACTGGCCGGTATGATCTGCAAGCCATCGACAAGTGAGAGACTGGAGACCTGGAGACCTGGAGACCTGGAGACTCGATCAATATGCAAACAAGACTAATGTCTTGTTTGCATATTGATCGATTGATCGATAGGTTTATTGATAATAATTAGAATACCAAAATGTGACTCTATTGTATATTACACTGTATTTGATACACTGCATCAATAAAATGAATGAAAATGAACAGCAACAACATCATCAAATCAATTAAATGTCTAATTCCATCAAGTGAGCCAGAGGACGTGTGGGTGCTTCATAACTAGCAGCACCAGATGGATCTGTAAAGTGAAATTGTACAGCAATTTCAAATCATATAGGAGCCCACAAGGGACAAATATCCCCCCCCCCCCCCCCCCCCCCCCGATCCCCTTGTCTCTTCTCTGAACAGATTGGCTCCCAGCTGGAGTGTATTTGCCAAGAAACACTGTACTCTACTGTATAACCTGTCATGTAATCTCTTGGCCTTGAATCCTGGTTATGTGCCCTGATAGGCTTATAAAAGATTAATTATCACATAAAGTCTCCAACATTAGTAGGCATCAAATCCCTTATGATGCTACAGGAATGGAATTAGGATACACACACGCACACAGGTGCACACACACACACACACACACACACACACACACATACACCATCCATGTTGAGGGCATGCTTTGAAAATGTTTGTTTTCTGAACTCAAATCATCGATTGCTTATATTTGCAGCCACGGTGCCTGTAACTTGACCGCCAGCCTCAGTGGGTGTAACACACCGCCTGCCTCGCCTCCTGGAGTCCAATATACCACCCTCATATTTCAATCAATAATAAGGGTGGGATGCAATTAGTAACTTGGACGGGTTGTGAGAGTCACGTGACAGATCAATCGAGCGGAGAGGCGGCACACTCATTGGGGTGATTCACAGCCCAACAGTTTGTCCCCCGCTCAGCCTGAATCCATGCCATCTATCTTCTTTATATGAAGCATTCAAGGCTGGAAATATGCATCTGTCAAACGTCCCCCATTACTCCGGCTGCCTGTCACACCTGGGGCAGCTCACAACCACCCGGAAAAAAAAAAAGACGGAGTGTAGCTGTCAGCGGAGAACCCTCAGCGGACTGAAAAGGCACCAGCTTCCCCCCATTTCTCTGACTCTAATTTCCTGAAAATGTGGATATTTTTTTTTCTTCTGGGTCTCTTGCTGTATGCTGGGTTAATGACAGAGCCTGGTGTCAGGCGAGGAGCTGAGACAGCTTCTTTTTTGCTCCAGATAACATTAACACATTGTTTCATAATGTTAAACAAGATGCCCAATAAATAGTCTGCAAGGCACGGCGTTAGTGTGACACGGTGGCTGCGTGGGATTTGAAGAACGTGTGAGTAATTTCGGTAAAGTTGTGTGTCGTGAGAAAGCCCGTACCAAGGACTCCCTCTCTGCGTGTGCAGTCGTGGGTTGCAGTGCCCACCAAATGGCACGATGCTACAAAAAACGGCTGCACTGTTGGCTCTGTGGTTGTGGAAGGTGGCCAGGGCGGTTGAAAGGAACAAGTTGCAATTAAAGTGTAGGCGATGTCTTCACTTACTGTTTTCCACGGCAGCCGGTGTCCGGATGTTCTCTCACCTCAACAACCAAATGTCTTTTCACATCACAAAGCCATTTCTCTTAATTTGTCTCCACCGTCCAAAGAGCATGCTGCAAACTATGTCATGAATGAAATATAAGCACGCCGCTGTATTACTTATGAGACCTAACGCAACTTTGCTCTGAGCTATTTTCAGATTTCATTTAAATTCATCAGGGTGATGAATATTCTTACACCACAGACCGAGGCGATACGCATCGCTCCATGAGAAAATATTAGCTAAACATGAACTTCAGAGATTACTTATCAGCGAAAAAACACCTTTCAACGACCCGATGACGTCGACATCAATCACTGTCGTTAAAGCCTTCCTGCAAGGCGCCTCCAAGTGATTCTGAGGCAGAGCAAACAGCAGCCGAGCCCCCCCCCCCCCCCCCCCCCCCCCCCACACACACACAAGACATGATTCTAGTGACACTAATGTGCTTCACTGTTGAATTTCAGATGTCCGATGCGTTGTGCTATTGTTAATTTAAAATGTATAAGGCTGAATGTCGCTCATGGGTAATCTAAAACTCATTTGGACATCTCCTCAATGACAGAGACAAGAAAAGATGGCTACTTCAGTCACTTGTCATGCAAATTCACATGTCAATTTCAAAAAGGGAACTCTTTTTTTTTTTTTTTTTTGCAAATGCATATGAATATCAACGTATAGCAAATAGTATATAACCTGGATTATGCTGTAATCTTTTTTCTGCATCACTCAGCAATGGGCTGAATCTAATTATCCTCTTTTCTCCAGCACATTAAGAGTTAATGTTCCATGCACACAGATTTACAATTTGTGTCAATTATAGAGCAGCAATAAATGCTACGCGTCTAGAGACAAAAGAGGGTCTGTGGACGGAGGCAACCCATCTTTACTCTTCATTCTAGCACCACACAGCAGGATTTCTCGGCTGTACATGAAGTCCAATCCAAACTCTCCATAATTGTAGCAAAGAGACGCTCACATCAGCTTCTCTGGATTTAGTTCACATCAATAGAGTCCACTCGTCACCTGCTGATCTGTGAACGAACACCTGAGCTCATGCTCCCGCGACTCTTGATTCACTTCCTACCCCCTGGCTTTTATCAGCAACAGCCCTTTCTTTTTTTTTTTTGTTGCATATTTCTCTTTCCCCATCTCCGTGACTGTATGAAGTCTGTCTGCGATTTTAATCCCAACAGTCCTCCACGCACCTCTCAGTGACATTCTTACAAAGTTGTCATGGTCACAGCTTGCAAACAATAAAAAAATAAACGCTTACAGAACCGCATTTGAGTGCCTTGGGTATGAGACAACTTCACATTAGCTTTCCACTGCCCCTCTCAATGCAATCACCCATCTCCAGTTCACATTTCATCACGACAAAACCAGGAGCAAGGAGAAAGTACAAATCTAGAGGTATGAACTTGTGTTCACGGGAGAGCAGGCAATAAGGTGTCTGTTTTCAGTAGTAAAGCCCCATCAGTGCAAAGTGAACACATCACAAAAAAAAAAAGAGGTCTTACCTGGGCTGTCGGTGGGGCTGCTGCTGCTGCTGCTGCTGCTGCTGTGTAACAGATCCTATCTCTGCCTATGGGACAGAGTCAGAGAGAAGGAGAAAGAGAAAGAGGAGCCGGAGAAAGCAAAGAGAGAGGAGGGGGCAAGGAGAGGGACCGCGAGAGCAGATTAAAAGAGAGGAGGAGAAATCAGAGAGGAGGCGAGAAAGTGCCTGTGGACAGTGAGGGAGGAAAACACGCACGGAGAGGAGAGAACAGTGACAGCGGCGCTCTCACACATCGCTGCGTTACACTGAAGGGGATGTGCTGGCTGTGGGAGGTGGTCCTTCTCAGTCAAATGACATCTGCCTCTCTCTTAAAAACCATTGGCTAAGAGGGATGATTTTCTAATAAGCCATCCCCGCTGTCTCCAAGTGAACACACCCCCTCCTTCTTTCCCACTGCGCGCACATACACACACACACACACACACACACACACACACAGACACACACACAAACAGACACTCTCTTACTGTGCATCCTGCAAAGAGAGTCTTTCGTCTTCTCTCTATCCTCTCCCCCGTCACCTTCACCTCTCTTTATTCCCTCAAGTGCTTTCCTGTGTGTGCATTGTCATGTTTCACAATTGTTGCAGGAAGTGTTTTTAATCTCGCAATGCACAATTGCTTCAGCTTTCAATTGTTCCTTCTCGTGAAGGGTATTTTCAGCCTTTTCAAATAGCTTGAAAAAAAAAGAAAAAAAAAGAAGAAAAAAACAATGGTTGGCTTTTCCCCTTCTACTGTATATAATGTACAACCTACCGTTTGAAGATGTGTCATTTTTCAGCGAATGTGGACGGAGACACTCTTTGTATATAATGACCATAATCACACTGAACATCCATTTGGAGTGCTTACAGTTCCATTCAGCAGATGCTTAAGTGGCAGAGATGGTAATAGTTTCCAAATGTTGGTAGTTTGAGTGGTTCTCTGCAGGTTTCAGCCAGATTAAAATATCTGGTAAAGTAAAGTACAGGTGGTCAGTAAATAGATCTAACCAACTAGATTACATCTAGCAAATAAACACTTATTTTTAATGTGTTTTATTTGTTCATGTAATTTAAATGCGTGGGTGGTAAAAAAATAAAATAATTATAGAATGGATGGATATCAGTGCAATTAAAGTTTTCAAGCAGTGCCATTGACTAAAATGAGTGTGATTATATAGTAGCTCTTATCGCCTACTCACAGAGTAAGTGTTATTGGAAAATCTGGGGGAAAAAAAATTCCATTTCATGAGAGAAATACTTAAGCTTTGAGGTATGTGGTGTTTTTAAAAGGAAATTATTCGGCACATGAAAAGAAACTTTTCCCTCCCCTGAATGTCCCAAAAAAATATAATTATGTGTGTCATAGTTCACAGATGTATCTGAAACCGTAACGCAGGCTACGATATAGTAACCCCTGTTTCTATGAGCACAGTCAGAGCCCTCGACTATCAGTAATACGTTTGCCAACTGAAAATTTGCATAAGCTTAACCGGCCAATCAGGACATGCCTACCCAAATACATGGTCCCTATACTCTACACAGCTTCAACCTCAGTCACCTTGTTAATGTGCGCCGTGTGAGCTACCTGCCCCTCTTGGTCACTATTGTGACCTTCATTCTAACTCACACAAGCTCCGCCCTCTATTGGACTCAATGGGTACAGTGGGTGGAGCCCAATGCATTACATTACATTACAGTCATTTAGCAGACGCTTTTATCCAAAGCGACTTACAATTCAGTATCTATCTACACACCTGTAGGCACAGCTACGGGAGCGATTTTGGGGTTAAGTGTCTTGCTCAAGGACACATTGACATGAGGGAATCGAACTGACGACCTTCTGATTGAAAGGCGGCCCTGCTCTCCACTTAGCCACGGTCACCCCGTGCCTGCCGCGATATAATCACACCCCATCACACTGTTCCTCACAGGCTAAAGACGAGTCGCCGCGGTCCACCTACTTCTTTTGAACCTAGTCTGCCACAGCAGAGAAGTAGGAGGAGCCAGCCAAACGTTGGTTCGTAACTGAAGTGGATAGATCTATGGATGGCCTATCAGTGTGCCTGATGGGGACCGTGCATTCAACATAATAACACTGCACAAACTGGGCAAAGTAGATGTAGCTTTGCCTCCCTGACCCCCGCATTGGGGTGGAAGCTAAAAGGCATCTAGCTGGATAACCCTCGACTGAAGGTAGCCCCGCCACGGTCACCACAGAGCAACAAGCAACTAGGGTGCGCTGACGTTACGGTTAGTCCACACGCTCTCTTAGCTGAGGTCAGTGCTAGCGCCAAAGCTTCAACGCCTGCTAGTGATTGGAGGAAACTATTACCGTTAGAGGCGGAGCCTGTGTGAGTCAGAACCGTTTCGTTCTAACCTCTTATTCGTTGTCTTTCCTCCTCCAAAGAAAGTAAAAGTGTAGCTTTAATTATGGCAAGCAATGGGCAAAAATAACAGAAGTGACAAAGGCAGCTGCAAAGACAAGTTATGTTGTGCTGACTATGTTGTTTAGCTATAAGAGTCAACTATGAAAGAGGTCAAACATCGCACTTCAAGAAGACCCACATATCGGTTTCCAAATTGTAGGGCCATCGGTCTCAAAAACCACAACATAATACGATGTGTGAAGAGGACTCGCATTTCATAACACCACTCGCCAACCGTGGAGGAATAAACATCACACTGGCAAAAAGAAAAAGTGTGCGCAAGTCAAAGCTCAGGGGTTCAGCACTTAACAGCATACATATACACAACGTAGGCTCGAGCCTTAAAAATGATCGCACAAAAGACGAGCCTGGTCTAAGAAGCACCCCAAATGGGAAAAGTAATGGGATCCGATGAGGCAGCCCTCTAGGTATTTTCTACATTTGTATCTCACTTTCGGGAAAGTCAAAAGGATGAGCGCAACCCACAATGTCTGCTGCTAAGTGTTCGACGTGGTGGGGTGTCTGTAAATTTGCAGACATTACTGCACAGCCACAGTTATCATATCGTATATAAGTGGAACACATTATGCCACACCAGTAATTTTCAGAACTCAGTTTTCAGATTATTGAACAATTTACATTTTTTTTAAAGATAAATTACATGTTTTTATTCATTACCCCTGCTTAAAAAAAAAAGAAATCTACTCGGCCCACCTCTGATCTTAACTGTCCATTGTTCCCATCTACTGACTGTGCAGGAATGACACTTTAAAATGAACATTCAGAAATGTTTCAACAGTCAGTTCACGTCTAACAGCTGACCTGCACCTTAATGATTGGTCTTAAAACAACTGCCATTGTTTCCATCTATTTCATGCAAGCCACCAACAGCTGGTACTTAGAAGCCGTCCAAATTAGACCTGATCTGTACATACTTGCTCATAGGAATGGGGAAGATCTTTTTGAGATGTTTCACTCTGATGAACTGCTTTCAGCTCCTGGTTCTTGGAAATCCTCAGTAATAGTTCTTTTAGACTGTGCTGCATTCCATCCTCCTTGAATGCCTTAAATATTTAATTGCTTTTTACCTACAACCAGCATGCCAGGTCCTTTTTGGATTGCTATTGATGGTGAATGGTCCTCAGCATAGTACTACTAATAGTTTGTGGACCGCCATCCTTAACTGTCCTTGGTCTCTGTAAAATTGACATTGACAAATGTCCCGCAGTGGAACCTATATAGATCTGAAGTTATAGTCATCATGACCATATTTCACATAATCTTTCTTTCAATCTTGACACCCTCAGTTTATAACAGAGGCTCAATCTTGAAAATAGTAAGTCGACGGGCCCTGATGACATCACAATGACGTTGGGGTCCTCAGATTTGAAAAGTAAGTGATCTGTAATCTGTAAAATCAATGCAATGCCCCTTTAAGTAAAACGTTCCAGTATTAATAGTCACATAAATAACATGTACAACACTACTGTCTCCATTCTGTATTCCATATTTTGTGATTCATTATGCTTGTTAATGACCATATTGGTTCCATTGTACTCTTTCTGTATCAATTGCGCTGTTGGAGTAGCTCACTGTTGGGACACAAGCTTATCTGTTGGCTGTTTCATGTCCTCCATAATTGCATTTTTGATGGACTCCTTTTGTTTGACCCACACTTTTCTCTCTGACCCATTGTGGGGTAATTGGCTGAGCTAGTGATAACCCGCAACTTCCTGTCATTCTGCCCTGACATCCCTCTGCCACCCATACTTTTACCCAAAGAGAACTGTAACCTAGCATAATTGGAATTGTTCTGTTTTCAGTATCCATCAACTTGCCTTCCTTGTTCCTCAGAAACAAGTAAATTTACTTTTGACAAGATCCACGAAACCGCTGAGCCATCGCACAGGAATGGTTTGTATGCACAGCGTCTAACGAGACGATTATAGATGGAACAACACTAATTAATCTGACAGTAAATAAGCCTTAACATTTCTTCAGGTGTAGAGGGCAAAAATATTTTTTATCATTTCCTAAAAGAGCAAGTTCACTAATTTGTGAAGTGGAAAATATATTCAGACAAAGCTCTCGTCTTCGAGCAGTGACTGAGCTGACTGCCGGTGTTGTTCGCCCTCTTCATTTGTTATCACAAAAGAAATTCATTTTGAGATTCAAACGCAGCAAGTAAGTACTCTGTAGTGTAGGAGCAAGACATGGAGAGAGCCCCCGTAGTATTTTCTTTGCTTCACATACAAGAAAACACTCTGAATAATCAGTCACAAACTGAAAGACACAGACCAAATCAAAATCTAGGGACGGCATTAAATCCTGACAGTAAATTCAGATCACCCGTTGCTGCTGGGGCTGATAACCGACTCTCTGCATCTCAGCCTCTGGATTCTCTCTTCCATCCACGGCAGCATGGCTGGCTGCCTGCGGTTTGCTATCTGATTATGTGTTTTATTTAAAGCTGTACTTTCCAAGTACCAATCAGGCTTTCCATCAGGTTGCCTGTCTGTTTGCCTTTGAAGCGTTTAACCTCACATGTCAGTGTCAGCCAGAGGCAAGCTCCTGAAGCCATATCTAAGAAAATTGTTGTGGTTATATTCACTTATCATAGTAAGTAGTATTGAAACTCAGAGCTATCAGCTTCTTCATGCAATAGAATATATCATTAATTAGACCCTCAGCCACGGTGAAGCTTATCATCTAAAATAGAACAGTTTACCGACCCCCTGATATTTAAAATTAGGCTCAAACAATGCAGCATTCATTACATCATGGTGCCGTTAGCCGTGGCAGCAACATCTTCAGGTGATTGCATAGATTTTTTTCACTCTTTTAAAGTGGTCATTAAAGTAAAATGTGAATTAGAAGTGATGAAAAAACAACACTGTCAAGAGTATACGTTTAACGGTGATAATGAACCATTTCAGATATTAACATTTTTCTTAATGCTGCTTCACTTTTTTATCAATTGCCATTAAATTGCTCATTGATGGTAATTATCAGATTACCACAGGTGTGATTAACTTAGTAAAGAGTCAAATCATAGTTCAGTAAAAACAAAGGTTTTAATGATGGATGTTGGGATTGATGATGGATGTGTTTTCATTCATTTGTAGTACTTGATTGGTTGATTTGGAAGCAACGTGGTCGGACAGCGAATAGTTTGAGATTTTGGGCTCTGTGATGTTCGTGAGGAATTGACAAACCGCTCCATCGGACTGATGCGTCGCACTTCGGCCTTGAACTAGACGGTCGTGGTAAAGATGATGATTGATTATTTTATGGCTGTGTAGAAATGAACCAAAGTTCCCCTTGAGAGGTCAAACTTCTTCAGTGGCCATGCTTTAAGAACACACTCTGAGGTGATGAGGGTTCTAAAGGCGACGTTCACTCCCAAATTTAGGATACGGGTACTTTACTTGGTTCTTTTCCTTTAATGACAACCACTGGTGTTACACAAACAAAGTGATGCTTCATAGGAGACAATTTGACAGTTGATAGTAGAAATGATCAATTGAATGACCTGAATTCCATTTAGCTGCTTCGGGTTTCAGGATCCGGGTGTAGCTCTTTGGAAATTTCTTTGACTTTGTCGTAAGAGGAAAAGCACAGGTGGAACACATTTTGTTAACGATGGCTCAGCTCCGTCAAGTGTGACAGTGAGCCAGCGTTAGTGTTATTAGTAGCACCTGTGTTTTCACTGCCACGACCATTAGGTGATTTGTTCATTTCCAACAAGGGGGACGGAGCCCGTTTGTTTCGTTCGCCAACCCCTGAAGGAAAATATTGACTAATTAACTTGCCATTAAGTGTGACAATTTAGCATTCTGTTTCATTGTTTAATCTTGAGAGATTAATTAATTACTTTCTGACCGGATTAGTCTGCAATTTTTAAAATGCTTTTCATTTCGTTTTTTTTTAGTATGCATCCCTAACTACATTCCATGGCACAGAATTAGTTAGGATTTGGAATTTTGTTTATATGCAAATTGCACCACCAATTGCTTTTAATGAATCAATTCAATTATCAAGTCTTACCTCCCCAGCCTACCGGCAGCAACAATCAATCAGAAGGTGGAAGCCAAGGATGAGAAGAGGTCAGCTCTACCAACAGTGTTAGCAAAACATCAACATAAATAGCATGCATTTTTATATATACATATATATACACATATATATGTGTATATATATATATATATATATATATATGTATATTCTTTTCTTTTTTTGTCATGGGACTAATCGTAAAGGGTGTAATGAAAACAGTGCAGGCGAGAGACAGTGAGTAATTGCAGGCTTGGCAGTGTTATCCATTACAGCTGAGAGAACTGGGAGGAGGGTAAACTCACCCAGAAATGCTGTTCCTATTTACATTTAGACAAGCCTTTCTTTGATGTCAAACCCCTCTCCCTCATGACAGGGTTAACAGTCTTTTAATCTGCGGTTGACGGGAAAAATCCTGTGACTGATAAGCCAAGGTGCAGGACAGTTCACATGGTGGCAGTGGAGTTGGTGAAAGTAATAAACACTTGAGCAGGTTTTCCTTACTCACTGGAAGTCAAAGGCAACTTGCTGTTTTCACGAACATTAAAAGCAGCTTGCAGAGTTGAACTTCTGGGCCGTTGAGTGCAATCAGTCATTTTAAATAGGTTGTTTTACATTTCCCACGAAGATTTTAAAAGGTCATCCATAATCATTGCAGTAGCAATCACATCAAAAAAATAGAGACACAAAACAAAACACTGCTGATATGGCTGCTTGGTGTTGGACCTAACTGAGGTGCTGAAGCTATAGACTATCAAACTTAATGAAAAAAAAAAAATGCATTTGTACATCATGAAATCATGCAAGCAGCATGTTTTTTTTCTCCTTTATGCCTTAAGTGCAACAGGCCATCATTAAGTCCACTCTTGCACTTCCCCATAATGTAATTCATGTTTAGCATGTGGTTGTTTTACTGAAAAACTCTGCATATAAACATCCTAAATAAGCCAGTAAGCCAAAATTTCTAATTGATGTTAGAATTCTGAACAAGGACATCTTTTTTAAAATAAAAACACACTTTTATGGATGACATTTAATTGCCTGGCTTTTGACGTATACCGAAACGTGATTATATAGAAGTACACAGTTTTAGTTTGACGGGAGAACAATTTGTTTCCTTTCGTCACGCCGACTGGGTACGCAAATCAATCTCTGCATTCAGTGCAGAAAAAAAAACAAGATTATGCTGCAATATCAGTTTTTTTCCATCAGCTACATAACTAGCATTAATTAACCAAACCTTGACCAGGGTCTGCAGACAACAGAGTGTTTTGTCCCTGGTGAGTAACCGGAATGGACTGTGAAGAAAATGTATGAATAAAAAGAAAACAAGAGACACAGAGCATTCTACAGCCGTTTCCCACTGAAGGCAGACCCTGACACATTCAAAACCATCAGCAAGCACTGTGCTGCGTACTGCCTTGATGGCAAACTTCGCCAGCTGGTTAATCCTCACGGAAACAACCGTCTTTAAACTCGTAAAATTGGCGACATATAAAATCTTTGAGTCGTTAACGACTCTTTCTACCTCTAATCTACAGCAAACATCGTGTCAGGTTCTTTCTTGTGTAACTTCCGTGCTTAGTCTCTTCTATTCCGCACACGTAGAGGGCTTTTACTCGATCCTATGAGCTCTATTACCAGCATGTACATAAGCGCGTACGGAAAAAAACTGTACCAGTGCTCCTCTACCCGAGTCTTCTCAGAAAACTCATCTCGCCATTAATAAGTCCCTGCTCGCCCTGAATATTTGGAAAGGGGTTGAAATAAATATAATTTATAAATATCAATACAATACAAATATCTCTATTTTGTTTCTTTAAACCATCGTGTCAGGTCTGAGCATTAGTTACCTGTGACATTAGTGGATTTGGACTCTTCATCAGCAGTAAGTGGAGATTGTCGTGTTTTCTCAAGATGCCACCGATTGACTTGGGGGTCAATGGCGTCTATATGTTCAAATGCATTAAATCGCTACCGGCCCTGGATCTTTCAAATCATTAACAAAAGGCAATTACGCTGTTCAACAATATACATTTACACAGTTATCTTGTGCTTTTTAAAAGGACAGAGATGCAGGCATCCATGCAAGACACATAATGGGAATCCCTTTGTATGCACGCATCAAATACTCTTTTTCATGAAAGCCATTTGTATTGTGTCTTGTCTAAGGCATAGTATCAGGAATGAAAGGTACCTACGAGTGAGAAGAGTGCTCTGATGGATACTTAACCCACACCTCCACCCTCCCACAATAACACATAATACACAGACCTCCACATGTAGCATTCAAGACCACGGATCCTTGGTGATACAGGTGCAGTCACTGAGCAGTGTGCAGAGCAATCTTGTTTTGGAAGATCCTGATCCAGATTGAGATCTTGCTTTACACTACAGCGTCCATGCAGAGACGCCTTAGTGAAGATTCTGCTGCGGTGGGATATTGGAGAACAGTTGGGTGCATTTCAGCGCTGCGTCAGTGAGCTGTAATTTGTAAAACACAGATAT
Organism: Cebidichthys violaceus; assembly: GCF_023349555.1. NCBI lineage: Eukaryota > Metazoa > Chordata > Actinopteri > Perciformes > Stichaeidae > Cebidichthys > Cebidichthys violaceus. Next base: position 3,985,599 of record NW_027176274.1, on the reverse strand, counting down.
CCATTTCCCGACTGAGCACAATTACCAGTATGTTTACAGGGAAAGTACTGTAGCCATTCCAATTACTCCAATGTATCAGAAAATAAATATATGAAATAACTACTCCCTCCGACTTGCATGGGTGCAGCTGAATCAGAAATCCTACTTTGGTTCAGTGGAAGATTGGTGTTCTTTTTGGGAAAAATAGGAGGCACAGTATGGTACGAGTCCCAGCGGGGGCCATAGCTAAGATGATTTAAGTTTTCCGTCTCAAGAAATAGTGTGTTGAAGAACAAAAACATAGTGCCAGCTCCACATAGTCTGAGTATCTGTGGAGCCTCATTGAATATGGCATTCTAAATAAAAGCTATAATGCTACGCAAATAATGAAATAACATAAACATGTAAGATCAAACTTAAATTAGGGCCCTATCAAATACGTTTATATTGGTTTTCCTAATTTCTGAAGCACATTTTGTCATCAGAAGGAGTGTCTGATCATGTGGTGGATCAATACGATTTCAACAGTTCATAAGAAAATATTCAAAATTGTATGAAGCATTGCACTATTTTATGTTTTTTTTTATCAAAAAGGTGATTTAGTACAGTTATAAAACTCAACATTTCATCCTTTTGTAAAATAAAGTCCTCTAAATTTAACTATGAGTGTCAAATTCCATTGTGTTTTGGACGACTGACGGGTGACCACTCCCCAAGTTACCCTTTAAGAAAGGTCTTGCGCTCTCATTGGCTTTGCCTACGGTCCACTAATGCCGCGAGAAGGTTTACATCAGAGTTGGTTGAAAGCTCGGTGCGTCGCATACAGTCACAAAAAAGGTTCTTTCTTCCGTGCATCGATCTCTGATGCCAAGGAGCAGTGACAGAGCAGCGGTACTTTGACGGGCTGGGAATTGAGAACGGGTCGCATCGTTGAGCAAGAAGTGCCATGCCAATGCCAACATTTGCCTCTGAAATGGGTCTTTTGTTGGGAAGATCAAGGCTAAAGTCGTGTTGCGTGAGCTACGCCGGCCGTCTCAGAGGGCGGCGGGAATCATAGAGCCCTCTACTTACAGTAATCGATCTTCAGAGAGGAAATGTACACGTTACAGATGTAAAGGAAAAGAGGTAGGACGGGTTCTATTGTGCTTTAAAACTACGACACAAGTACCATTTAAACTCCACTTCATACTGAAATGACCATAGCTGGTACCAAAGGAAGTATTAGAAAACACCAATAAAAATCTATAATATGTTTTAATTGAACTAAAAGTCCTAAATTCTGTACTTGATTCAAACATGTACATGTAGAATTCTGTACATGGTCATTTTGATTTTGATTTTAGCACACTTGTATTTCCAGTTGGGGTTGCTCGGCTCAAGAACAAAGATGGTTTAGAAGGCTTCAAAAAACAGAAGAAGAAGAAAAAAAAAAAAAATACAAAGAAAAAAATGTCTTTATTGTGCAGCCACGACGAACATGGTGCTGGATAGCTTTTATTATTGAGCAGTATTGCAAAGTGCTTTTTCTGGCTGCTGAAAGCAAAGCAGCCCGGTTGTCAGAGGCTTGGTGTCACACAGTGAAAGAGTATATGTTAATGCAGGGAGAGGGAAAAATAAACAAAAATGAAGGCCGTGGACAGAATTGAAGGTAAAAGACGCTTAGAATAAAGCTTGACATCTTATGAGCTCCAACACATTTCTGCCCTAAAATACTATACTACCTTTCTAACGTTCAATTTTTGAGTGAAAATGTCAGAAAACCTGCCTGCATATCCGCTGCTGTACTCTTCACAGCAAAATGAGGAGGAGGGTCATCAGATTTTTCCCACAGTAGGAGCTTTCCCGGCACGGCGTTGGAATGATTGGTGTGAGCAGAACGTCACACAGAGGGGTGAAATGTAACTGAAATTATTCAGCTAGTCTTATTTCCACTCTGTATGGGGGGGGCTGGGGGGGGGGGCTGCCTGCAGAATCTGCAATGTCACGCATCAACAGTTAAAACACAGTAAAAGTGAAGACAGAGAACACATGCAGTCTACCTGAAAGTCAAGACTAACTCACGGATGTTCCTCGTGAGAATGTTTGTGGATGATTGAATGTGTTTTGGAAATGGAAAAATATCAGATTCCCTCTTCCAAAACCCTCCACACACCCACAAAGCCTCGCTCTACGGTTTATCTCGCTCCCTCCACGCTGCTCTGTCTGAAAAAAAAAAAATATTGTTTAATCAATGTCCCGAAAGAACTTTGGTCATATCAGCAGATCAAGCTCCCCTCATCTCCCCCTGACGGGTTCTGGGCGACTGTTGGTCCCATTATTTCATCTCTGATATCTGCTACTCCCATGTCAGCTTGGTCCACGGCAACATTCACTCTGCAGTCAATCTCACCTTTTTTTTGTCATGATGCTGCAAACTGGGACTACTTTGTGAAAGCCTGCGAAGAGAGAGATTGACAGGTGAAGGGGGGGAAATAATCAGAGGTCACAAGGTGTGATAACGTGACAGGGTGTGAGCAAGAAACTAGCATCCTGTAAACACACATTGGGGAGTAACGGCAAGACTGACATCCTATGTAAGAGTTTCAATTCACATGGAAATGGAAAAAAAAATAAAATAAATAGAGTCGATGGAGTTAGACAGTTTGCTGCACAATTACTATGTGAAGGATAGATGAAATACCACAGATGGATATTTTTATGGCCTGTTCATTTCCATAGGCCAGCTGCTGTATGAAGACACACGCACCGACACGCACGCACACCCTCGCACACATGTACGCGTTCTCTTTTCAACGCAAACCCATTACCGTAAAGCTTCCTATGATGAAACATTAAATTAGCGACGTAGCTCTGTGTCCATCTCAGCCCTCCGTGATAGATGGTTCGCTACAATGTGTGTGTGACACTTCCCATTTTGCCCCTGACATCATTCACTATTAGCATTTACGGACCACAATGGAAAGGGTCTCATCCGCAGCTTATGGCCTAAGGCCGCGGGGGAAGGCGACGCAGTGTCGGAATTACAAATGTGACAACAGTCACTGGAAATGCCCGTTTATAAATCGTATAGGGGACTTAAATTTTGGAAAACGCTCTCCTAGTACTTCTTCACCCGGCCAAGGCAATTTCCTGTGGAAAAGGGTGGTAGTAAATATAGTTAATGTGCTGAGGCGGCAATGTTACACCAACACGCTGTTAAAACAAGATGTGAGATATTGGAGTGATTCCTTCCACAATTGGGATGTGAAATTTCTGAACCTGGTCTTGAATTTACCACGAGAGGACCACCAAGAAGGTAAGCATTGATACATCAGAAACGTATGCAGAAAACGGTCCCTGCCTTGTTTCAAATTAGTCAAAATCCATTGAAGTGTTTCACGTCTAGACGGCTCTTTGCAAAGGGAACCAGAGAACTCTTTGAACTCTGGTCTGCCACCAGTCACCATCACCAGCCATAACTGCACAGAGCATGCTAATGTTGACCGACTCAGCTGGTGTGTGACGCTCAGAGGAAATCGAACAAGCCGGAGAAGTACGACAGCTAACGGTGTTGACTGCTGCCGTCTGCGGTCGGAGAGATGCTACTCAGCGACAGATTTGAGTAATGGAGGTGGATTTAATAATGGGACACTGTTTTCTGTTGCCACCTCAGTCAATTAGGCTAAAATTAAGACGTGAGTGTTTTTTTCTCAGGAAATCGTGCTCGGTGCAATTTAATGAGGAATATAATGTACAATGATTTGATCAAACAGATGTAATGGTAAATGAGCTGAGAGGCACAGTTTCACTGTAATTATAAATGCATGGTTATACGAGACATGAATCATTCAACATTCACTACATTGTTTCCATTTACCAGTAGAAGTCAGTCAAAAGTCTGTCTGTCTCAGTACTTCTAGTTATCACATAGACCCAGACGACTCAGAACTGACACTTTATAATCATCCAAATATTTGCAAGAAACGTTCACATGCTACAATGTAGCATAATTCAGGCTGTTCATCTACAAAATGAGGCGATACCTACAAAAAGTAAAGCGCTGTAATTTGTATTCATCCCACAAATTCAATTTGTACATAATCCAGTTATGAACCAGGAAGTAAGAGCGACAAACTCTGCGCAGAGATGAACGCTGACATTCGTAGGAGGAACGCACGAGACATGAGGAACAACTAAGACATGATATGAGGAGACATTGGCTACCAAACTATAAGACACCTGCGCTGACAAAGTCCTGCACGGCTAATGTAGGTCAGTCACAGTCCAGCTGCAACTGTATGTAAGCGACAAGCCAGAATCAGAAAAGCACTTGTAGCGTCAGCTAATCTGTAGCAGAACTGTAAGCAGAGCAATGTGAGTACCTCCACTGGCCCTACAACCATAGCAACAGAATGAAGTACATGAGGTTTTACATCAAATTTGTTCTGCTGTTCAAATGAATAAAAAGCAAAAAGCCTATGTCCTGATTTTCAGTAATTTCTCAGCGACTCTGTGCCTCTGTTGATTTGTTTTTTTAGTCTTTAGATTTTAGCCAGGAGGCTAACCTTTATCGCACTGGCACTAATCCTGCTGTGATCATTTGGATTGTAACACAGAACATCAAAATGCTCTGCGATGAAACACAGAGCATTTTAAGGATTATATACGAAGTCAGATAAAGGGAATCAGAAATCACTCCTGGCCAGTTTCTTACGCAGATAATCTCAGTCATGAACTTCACTATCTTTGTCTACCGAAAGGCCTATCTCTCTAACATTCTGCAGGATTTCTTCTTTTCTTCACTCACCAACCTCGAATCCGTGTGGATTGAGGTGGTGATCAGAGAACACAAGAGCGCGAGAGCCCAGGAATTACCTCTTCCTTTGTTCATCCTGTTCATGCATCAGGGGTGGAAATATTCCAACATGACTGGGGCGTCCAACGTTTTGCGGTGAAGCCTCAGATCACCCGTTTATTGCCACCGTATTCACTAAGAGGACGGCTCCACGTTCGCCCCGATTGTCTGGAATATCCTTCCGACAGCGCAAACGTTTTTGTTTCATGGTTTTCTACAGCCATCTTTTCCTCGAACAGCTATCCAACAATGTCCAACTCTGGCAACCTTGTTTTTCTCCTCCATGTCTGCATGTGCATACACTGAACCGATTTGTTCACCCTGTCCATGGCGAAGTCTAACAAGGGCATTGTGATTGTGGTGGGGAATACTCCCCATGTAGTGAGTGCAGCATAGAGTGTAGTGTTGTGAACGCAGCCCTCAGGCTGGCTCCTCCCCCAACCAATCCCCTCCATCAGCGCCAGCTTATAAAATCCACCTTTTGGCATAGCCTCATTATGTTCTCTGTCTCTGTTGTAGCTTTTAGTTTTTGGTGTAACATCTATGTCTTTAACGTGAACCTTTGTGAAATACAGCAGCTTATTTTGGACATTTTAGAAACTCCATTGTTGTCCTGCCTTCAATGAGTGAGTGCATATGTTAATATATGAGGCGGTGAGTGGTCGCAACATTAAATTGTAATATGTTGCAGTATGGTGAGCCCTGTTAGTTCCTGTTTTTCATTTGTAGGTTCATGTTTTGTTTAATTTACATTGTTAAGCCAACTGGGTTCGCTTTGTTCACTTGTCTTGATTCTTTTCGGGATAGTTCCCTTTTTCTTCAGGTGAAGTGGAGTACCATTGTTAGGAGGCAAGGCACCTGTGGTGAGGTCCCTGGTGTTGTTGGTTCCCTCTAATTTCCCCCCTACGGCTTGCCGCATCAAACACATGCATAATGCACCACCAACACATTCAAGTTGGTAGACATCACACTAGAAGTTGTATCTATGCATTTCATCTCCCCATACTGTTAAAAAAAAAAAAAAAAAAAAAATTGCAAGAAAAGGTGCTATAAATGCATTGCAAAATAAGGTGTCAGTGTTGGTACACACTTAGTCAAGGTGTCTGAGAGACTTGAGTCTGTTTGAGAAGCTTCAGACCGCAGCAGCCCAGTAAAGACGAAGAGGAACGCAGCGATCAGATCCCGTATAATGGAAGTCCCTGATAAACCCTGGTTATTTTGCGTAAATGAGTATGAATATCTTAAATAAACCTGTAGTAAATTTATGAATCGGTCTTGGAATTTGAATAACGGCACATGACTGAACAGAGCAAAGGCTTAAAATAAACCTGACTACGAGAAAACCTTCCTCGGTGTGTGTGTGTGTGTGTGTGTGTGTGTGTGTGTGTGTGTGGTCGGGTGGCTTGTCTGGAGCCGGGCACCATGCATCTCAGCGGCAGGAGACAGATGGCGTTTGACCGAGGTCGCACATGCTGCACAATCATGAGCCCTCTCCAACTGTGGCAGTTCTCAACTTGTCCACCTATTCATTATTCATGAACAAGTCACTGGAAAGGGTGTAATTGCCACAGATTACAGCCTACTGAAGCTTAAGGATGATGCAATTTCAGTTTGGAGACATTGTATTAATGACTCATCATACTAAGGAAGTGCAATCTGGCATATGGCTAATGTAGATTCTGAGAGACCATTAAACTATTGTCATTTCACTCTATTTCATCATGAAAGGCACTGTGAGGTTTAAAACAGTTCCTCGCTAATAGGAGGGAATCAGTGAAATTTAAAATGCTTTTTGTGACAGGACTATGCAAAACGTTGAAAGACACGCAGTGTGATTTCACCTCCACTTCATTAAGATGTGAAAATGCTGGAGTATTTTGTGCGGAATAATGTTCGATGTCCTGCGGTGACAATGACCCCGCCTGCTCAGAAAGGGGTTCACGTTCAAGGTGTTCCCCCTGATTAACCAATAACACCAACCCGTTCACTCACTCCCAGCTTGTCAAATACCGACCGCGTCGTCCGTGCCTCTCGGCAGTGGAGGTGGACACGCCGGGCTTTCAATGCAAACCCTCCCCCCGGCATGGGGGGGGGGGGGGGGGTTGGAGCACGTGACGTAATGTAGTGCGTGAGGATCTGCTTTGGGCGGTTTGTGGCCTGTGTGAAGCTAAAGGTACACGTTGCTTTATTCTGTCCCGTTTATTTTTGTCACGTTAGTTTGGCGATTTTGGTAGTTTTGTTTGTCACTTCAGTCGTTAGAGTCAACCTCGGCCCGTTGCCTTAAGCTAACCAGGTGGCTGTGTTGGTTCCCTTTCTTTGCTAAATGGAGGTTCAAAGTTAGCTTGTTGTCGATCAGACGCCCACATACTGGTAACGGCACCTCGATCACTCAACAAAGGGACCCAATCGTCAATTATTCGTTTCCATCGTCAGTGCTGGTCTCTTCAAATGGTGTGGAAACAATGAGCTTTTCCTCATTTCCACAACAACATTACGGCACCTCCCAGCATTAGCAGCCATTTGTGATTGTGCCTGGTAAGCATTTCGGCACCAACTTTGCTCATGTTTTTTTTACAATAAAGGGAAATGAAAACAGCTGAATCTGTATCTGATAATGGCCTGTACAGCTGCGAAAGGGGGGTGAATGGGAGATAACAGCCTACAGCCACCAGAATAGCCATTAAAGAGTTGCGGTAAGATACAAGGGGACTGAGACGATGGCAGGCCTTTTGTTCCCAACCTTCATTGCGGCGAGGCTCCATTCTCTCTCTGTCTCAGGTCCTTTCCTTCCCATCAACAGCACAGAAGTGCAGGTCCCACAGAGAGATGAAGGAAGAAACAGATTAGAGAGAAAATGTGATGCACAGAAGCAACCAGCGGCTGCTCCAGGACATAGAGGGACTGGTTTAATGCCCCATCACTCTGACAAAGGAAGTGTCCACCATCGCAATGAAAGAAGAGTCACTCAGTAGAAAAATAAGACTGGGTGACGCGCAACCAGTACGGCTGAAAATGTGCAGTCATTGTGAGGATTTTGGGGAGAAAAAAAACCGTTGGTCTGTGACTTTGCATCAATGTCTGGACAGAGCTCTGCTCTCTGCCGTGAAGGACGCAGCTTCGCATTTCACCGTTTTTTAAATTTATCCCTTCATAATTATCTGGTAAAGATTCCCCACCTGTGACAAGAATACCAACAAGAGGTTTGAAATGAAATCTTCTCTGTTGGCCTGAGCTCAGATTTTAAATTATTAGGATGACTGGAATTTAGATAGTAAGATAGCTTCTCAGGGAGCCAGAGCCTCATTCACCAATCATTGTAAAGAACATTCACCATTTTCTTATTTGGGATTTCTTTTTGTCGCACACTCAAGAGCACACTTACGCAATTTTAGTGCAGACATGTCATGTGCAAAATAATGAGTCATTTAGTTTTCTTCTATTCTACAGTTGTGGAGCATTCTGGTCTTCTAAACTTTTCTTAGGACCTTCCTCAAGATCAAACTTCAGAACAAACTTAAGAAGATGCTGAACCTCCGTTTTCGTCACCTCTCAAGATTCTTGAACTTTACACAACTACTTGATATAGATGTAGCCAATGTAAAATGAAGCACACAACTGATTTTCTATTTCATAATGAATAATCCCAAATTCTGCATATAAGCAAAAGAAGCCACAGGTGGGCTGAGGGTAAACATGCTCCCTGAATACCATACAGTAACCAGAACACTCCACATACATTGTGAGTGCGCCTATCACAGTAATTAGTTTTCTGATTCTGGAGTGGTTGCCAAGTGGACTTGAGGGAGCGCTGTGTGGTTGCCAGATTCTGAATGCGATAGCAGCACTCATCCAAGAGTACCTGAAGCACTTTCGGAGGTGGTATTTGTGGCACTGTTAGTCCTACCAGTACTTTGAGTAGTACCATTAGCGCTAATCACCAGTACAAGTGTTAACAGCACTAGCTGTTTAGTAAAATTAAAAAAAGAAGCATGCTAGGTATCAAAAAGCTGATTGAGCAACACTACAGATCCAAGCCTCATGAGAAATACACAGTTTGAATCATTTTTCCACTTCAAAATATGATGTGGTAATATGAGTGCAATGACGGCTGGATCCAAGCACAGTTCAGCATGATTTCCCATTGTTGTGTATGTGGAAATCGTCCCATCAGTTAAATTTCTCGGACAGACCATTACCAAGAATGGCACATAAAACTTTACAGCCAGGACATCTTCCATTTATCTGACGGTCACCTCTGTTTCAGGCCTGACAGAACCTCTATACTCCTGACTGCTGACTCGGCGCTTGATTGAAGTCTATCCATGTCATCTTGGCAAAACCAGAACATTAATTAATCTTTATTACCTTTTAAAGGAATCCCCTTCGATTCATCATTCATCAGTTACAATGCTTAGATGCTATCCCAGGATCAATATGTGGCATGTGCACCTGTTTTATAAACACTATTTTGTAATATTACTTCTCATTTATATGCCATGCCTGATAGCAACAGACTTGACAACTTAAAATGCAAGTAAAATCTGAATTAAACTGGAGGCTAACAGCATGGCTCTAGGGATGTTTCAGTCTGTCAATCTGTCGATCCACTTTGCTCCAGATTAATCCTGATGACTTTGGTGGTCTCCTAGCTTTTTATTGTGCACCTTGATGAGGTTTTTATTGGTGGCTTTGAGTGAAACGACTGAGTCTCAATGACTACTGGAGGAAATACCATGAAATATGGTGCCGACATTCACGCTCCTCTCAAGATGAATTGCAGTAACTTTGATGCCCTGACTTTGTCTCCAGTGAAGGTAGAGAAAATTGGTAGAAATGTCTGTTTCTCCAATACTTTGCATGCTATCATGCTAACTTAAGATGGTGAACATGGTAAACCCTATACCTGCTAAACATGAGCATGCTAGCATTATTATTAGTGATGTAACAGATGCGGTTAATTACAGTTAACCATCACAGCATGAAATTAAGTTTTACTGTTGTTCGTTATCTACTAATCAGTAAAAAATTTGATCAGGACATCGGCATTAATGCTTTTCTATTCGCCGATTTCTGATAATGTCAATAATGTCCGTTTTTTGAATTGACAGGAGAACGAACGTTCCATTCAGTTCCATTATGGAGCGTTCAGGCTCCGCTCATTGACAACGGGTGCTGGGCGAAGGTAAATTATAACGTTATCATGACGTGTTCAGGTTTTTAGTGAGAAACGTGAATACATCAGTTGTTTGAAGGAGACGTTTTCACAACAACGTAAATAGATATTAGAGATGAATCGTGATTTGTTTACAATACCTCAAAGCATCTTATAATACATCATTACAATAGTGTGTCTCACTATAACTTAATATAACAACGTCAAAGAATAACATTCAGAATTGTTAATGGTTTAAACTGAGCTTTGTGGTCCAGCTGCTATAATCAAACAATAACGGGTTCTGTATCTGTCAATATGGATTATCAATGATTGGCATTTAGTGTCGGCGGCAAAAAGAACATGATCCGGGGTCTCTAAACGTTATATTTGCTCCCTTTTTTCTTGTGTGACGATCCGATCCGTGATGTGATCCGAACCGTAAGTTAAATAGCTATTTATTTACCGAGCACCAGCAGCACGAATCAACAGTTATTAAGAATTATCTCATCTCATCTCATCTCGTTATTAAGAATTAAAAACTGTTAGATCAGGAACTAGATAGGAAGTGGCACATGTATACAGCAGTGTTTAGTATCATAATCTTCTTTAATGTGTGGAGGACAAAATAGTATTGCAATTAGATATCTATATCTTTAGCATGCTACAGAAAATGTGCTGCCAGAAGCAGAATACATCTCGACTGTGTGTCCTTGTCACTTATTGTAAAGAATCCCTTTCTTTTAAACCTTTGAAAGCAGAACTGAAAAAAAAACGGAGGAAATTACAGCAGCAAACAAGCACAGTTCTGAGAACAGCAAGATGTTTTGTGCACAGTCTGGCAGTACAAATAGCATTTCATTAGGAGGAGAAGGTCAACTGTATCCATCACCCTTGTTGAGATAAATGAACAATTGCGTGGCAACTAAAAGATCATCAATTGATGAAAGACTAACATTGATCTGAAGAAATAGGCCCAGGCACCAAACAGCCTAAAACATGATTTAGGCTGTTTCTTTAACAAAATCAGCCTCTGAGGCACAGCCATAAATGCTAAGCCTTTAATTAGCATGTTAAATGAATGCAATTCTGAACTATTATACATAATTACCAGGTGTCTGCGATAAGAGCAGATTATTTATTCGTTTATCTAAATTAATTAGCACAGGGGTGACCTTCGAAGACTTGTGATCATAATTGTATCCCAACAGTGAACTCCAGATCTACAAATGTTATAATTGTCTGTACTTTATGAGAGTTTGCTTTAAACGGCCTCTTTATTTTTGACCGATTTATAATGCTTCGTTCCAAAGAACCAGAGCAAGTTTCCTGGTTTATTCTGAATGCTATAGCTTTCGATACATATACATGAGATAAATATAGTGTGTTTTCCCTCCAGGTACGCTCTTTAGTCTAAACGAAGCTGACACAGACATAGGCCGGTGTGAAATCTCCGAGGGAAGTCTAGTTGGGGAGAGTCGTCCCCTCAGTCAATGCATGAATAATGGATGAAGGATCTGGAGACATCACTTAGAGATGCTGTCAATATCAGCTGGGGCCCTGCCCACCCCCGTGGCTGCTGCCCTTTACCACAACCTTTAAAAGGTGGATTCCCTTAATGCATAGACGCCCTTGTTTTCTAAAATACCCAAAAGATAAGAGAGGAATGGGACATTTAGTCACCACAATAATGGGCATGGGTGTGATTTTTGTGGGATGGGGGGGAGGGGTGTAAGATAGTTTAATACTTCAGCTGTTTTTTAAAAAAAAATGTGTTTACTGTGTAAAAAAAAAAAAAAAGGTGTGCTTTCTGGTGTCGTTTTCAACATCATTTCTGTCAGTTGCAACCCGTTAACGTGTTTCATTCAGCGTTGATGTCCTGTTCTGTTCTCCGGTGTTGATCGGCACAAGAGGACGGCTGATGACGTGAAGCACACAGACGCCCTGTGTGGCATGTGTGGTTACGGTTAGGCTATTCAAATTACAATTAAAAAAACCCATTTAAATTGATATGTGTACAATAAATGTACGCTGTAATAAGGACAGGTACAGGAGAACATTCCTGCCTACTGCTATAAGACTGTATAACAAAATCACCTCGGGCCAAATCATTCACTGTTGGTTAAATCTCTGCACTACTGTTTATTTAGTTGATTTAATATTATTCTGTTATTCTATTTCACTGTGTATATAGTGTGCATTTTTTATATAATATCTTTACTCTGTTATTATAATTGTATATATTGTGTATTGACATGTGCATTTTTTATATTATATTAAGATTTTTACTGTGACCTATTGCTGCTTGCAACAAAATAATTTCCCCTCGTGGGATCAATAAAGTTACTATCTATCTATGTAAATAACTGATTTGAATAATATTCAACCCGGTTGACCCGACCTGACTGATCCTGCTGACCTGTTCCAGAGCTCCCTGGCGGTGCCTTGCTCGTGGTTTGCTGCCAGTGGACGGGGCGATGCTGCCCCTGATTTCCTTTTATGTTTTTGTTGTTTTATTTTGTTACGTTAAAAGCACATTTTTACGGATGCTATTATTTGGTAATTTATGTAATTTGCCCTTTCATTCATGTACTTTCTTGTGGTCTTTTCTCTCATTTCAAAGGGCTCAGGCACTCACACCGTTCTCCCATACACTGACTGTATAATGCTAGCTGGCCTCTATCTCACTGTTCTTATCATCATTTTGTTGTTATGTTTATGTATTGTGTCTTGTCTTGCAATAAAAGAAAAAATAAAATAAAAAAAAAGGTTAGGCTATTCTAATAATTGGACGGTTCGGGTGTCTTGAAGTCGGGTTGTATATGAGGTCCGTATTCATAGTCAGTGTATTATCGACAGTAGATGAGGCTTCGGCACAGCCTCAGTTTGGGGAAGCAGACAGGAGCACCAGCATGGGACCAAAGCAACGCGCTGCTATGAACAAGGGCGGCAGCAAAAGAAATACCTTAGACACATAAAAGAAAAGCTATGGGTAAGTACCTCATGCAACCGCACTTCAAAACACCCAAAGTGTCCATGTAAGGAGTTTGGAAATACTGTGTGAAACTCCAAAGCGTCAGATATCAGGTGAATGGAACACTTAAAGAAGGTTCCCTCACATAAAGCAAATGCTTGAGTAACCTGAACATGACCATACAAACTCAATCTTGCTTTAGTTTACAAGAGTGGATATTGTAGGGAAAATGAATGTTTAATATTATAACGTGTTGACAGGGAACTTTTGCGGATGCATACAAACAGCACGATTACATAACTTTTTAGGAAACACGAGGATATCTGAGATCTTGTTTCAAGAAGCAGGTTCACTGACCCTGAATACTTTTTTTTCATATCACTCCATTTAGCCGTTTCACTCCTCCTCATTATTCAAAGGACTCAGTAAACCTATAATACTGGACACACGGACATAGAGAAGCTACGATAGGAGAAGAAAAGAGTTAGGATTGGACACAAACGCGAACTCACTTTCCTTTCCAAACTTTCCTTTCCAAACTTTTGTCAGTGAAATGTAATGTTGACGTGACATGATCTGTGTGTGATGTCTCTCTTTCATGCCGGCAGATTTAGTTTTTCAGATAAATCTACATCGTGGTTGCATTCGCCTCCTTTGTTTGCAGCCCCAAAGTCAAGGCTCATTGTAAAAAGGGGGAGGAAAGCTGATGTGATAAGTCTCTTCTTAGATGTGCACATAAATGTTTAACATCCGCCAACTCTAAATTAAATCCTAGTGCTCTGTTAAGTCAAAGCTCATTGGGGGACGACGCCTGATTCATTCTGCAGACTACCTGGAACAGATTGCAGCAGGTTGCAGCAAACACAAGGGTTGCCGGATCAATAACGTATTTAAAGTATTTATGTGTAGATGTTTATGTGAAAGATCAAAATAGTAGTCTCCCCGTTCACAGGTCATTTTGAGATACCTGCGGTATATTTAAAGTGCACGGTAAATACTGAAGGGAGGGTTATAAAATGACAAGACTTTAAACAGCTGAATGACTGACAACCCGAGCTGCTGGGAGATTTTCAGGAGAGTGAGAGAAGCTGCTGCACTTTGGCCTCCAGAGAAACTGAGGAAGCAGAAAAGACAAACCTTTGACAGAACAAACTCACAAAAGAAAAAAAGAAAAAACCCAGGAAAAAGCTGTTGTGGGATCTCAATTTTTGCTAACGCCGTGCAGGTGAGTCCAAATGGAGCTTTGCACTCAAGACAAAGCTGTGGGATCTCATGACTCTGTAAATATACTCTTATCACATTAGCTTTACCCTAGAGTAAAGACAAACCACCCCGCTGTGTCAGGGCACAATTTCTAGCCTCCACTTTAAAAGTCAACGTGTCGTCCTGTGCGAGTGCTCGGTAAAAAACACAATCTTGCTTCAGGTCTATGAAAAAGCCCACCGAGCACTCTGATCCCTGATGTGGAGTGGGACTGTCCTGCATTCATTACGCTGTATATGCAATCTCGGAAACCCGTTTGCTGTCGGTCTACATGTAAAATGCCCGAATCTGTTGATAGAGATTACTGTATTTGTAACATGGTACTTCAATGCTCAAAAGTCCAAATCTGCCCACCCCAGTTTAGTGTTTTATTTCTGCCATATGCCGCAGATCAGAGTTTTACACATCAGTGAGTCACAAAAGCTTTTACTTTGCTACAGCCTGCAAGAATAATAGTGTGGGACAGAGAAGAATATGAGTCATTAGTTCTACATTAACAGATCCTTGTGGTGGATGGCCCTCAGGTGAGCGTCATGTGACTGCATTAGCGAGGGCTCAATCTGTCCTTTCTCACATCAACCAGCTGTCTGTGACAACTTCCAAAATACATTTCTGAAATGCACAATATGTATTGAGGATTCAATCCGTATCCACACTAACAACCCAACGAAAGTGTCCTCTGTTTAGGAGGAGGCTCCTGCAGAGACAAACAGGGCTGGTTCACAGTATTCTCATGTTAAAAATCAAATCTTCAAAGTGTGTTTAAATCATCCCCAGGCTGAATATAGTAACGGGGGAGTTTCGTGCGGAGTCAAAATAAAAAATAAAAAAACCTGCCTCTAAGCGCAGTCCCTTACTCTCCTTGACAGGTGCGTGTTTGTTTTCTTTCAGAACAGGCTCTGTTTATGGAGCTCCTTTAAAAAAAGAAATGAGCTCCATACTCCATTTCTGCCATATGCACCATTACTGAATCAAATTGTCCCATTGCTCCATGCTCATTTTGTTGGTTTGCTTGTCATCATCCCAGCAGAAGAATTGCTGATGGCTGCTTTCTGAGCTGAGTGGTGAGTTGAGCACAACGTGTGTCCAAATTGGTCCTGCGCTGCCTTACCAGGCAGACAGATTCTGTGACAGCTGTTGCACTTGTTGCCGGTCTCAGTATATCCTTGAGGCGTCAGGCTCTTTTCCTGAATCATCGACTTCAACCCACAGTGTTGACTTCCAAAGAACCTGGAACCAAACGGCTGAGAGCAACATGGCTGAATTGATTAGAAACACTACCACAAGTAGCACTGCTTTTGTAAAAAAAAAAAAATCATTATTAAATGATAATGAATAATGAAATAATGAAGTTCTGAAGTAATAGCATAACATTCATAATCTTTTTTACTGTGGATGTTTGCCAACATTTCTCTGCGAGGTTTAATTTTGCACGGAGAGCTAATAAATCTAGCCTTTTCTTCTTTGAGGGAATGCCGAAAAGAAGACGTTTTGACAAGTTTGAAGTCAGAGCCGAGCGAAGCGGCGTGGAAGATCTATCGGAGTCACCCGTGTAGATTTGACAGTTCAACAGTGGCAGACGACTCGGCGGAGTTGAGGGAGGCGGGGGTTCATTATCTCCTAATTACACGAGATAGAGCAGAGGCTTACTTAGCTGGAGCAGGAAAACACCTGCAAGACTCAAGTGTGTCTCCCCAGATTCCTGCACCAAGCCTGTAAAACGCTGCATAGGCTACTAACCAAAGGATTACAGCGCCTGGTATTGCCGGCCACTTTTGGAGGCGAGCAAGCGAAAAGCTAAAACCGGAAGAGAAAGGGAGGGGTGGCGATGGATGTCGACAATCGTGAGTGATGAAGCTCAGCCAGTCCAATCAGTAATTGAATAAACATGTCAATTTGTTTTGTTCCCCTCGGCCAAAACCCGGTAGTCCACCAAAACAGACTCTTGCCGCTGCAATCACGAGCGCGAAGCATCTGCTCATATGGTCGTGATCTTTGAGAGAGTGCTTGACACATCTGGCACAGAAATAGCCACAGGACACAGTGAACTCTCACGGCTCGGATGCCATGCTGCATTGTTAACAAGGAGAGGTTGTTTGTTTCGCGGGCCCCGGCCGTGCTAAAGTAAAAGGAAAACTTTTCTTTTCCCTCTAGCAAATTCATACAGAGCGGGAACCCGTGCCCCCGTGCCTCCGTGAGCGCCTGACATTCTGACAAGGACGATCTAAACTGTCGGAGTGGCAGCTTGATCCAGATGTTTGCTCTAAATGCACACAGTCGTCTGCAGAGAGAAGAGGTGCACGAGAATGTGCTTTCTGTTGTGAAAAGTCTTCCTTTTTACTGCAGCGGGCTCTCTGGCGTTTTCTGCTGCACACACCGAATGTAACAAAAGGAGCACAAATCTCAATCTGAGCTGGCCGGAAAAAAAAAACTGACTGATCAGTTGTCCGTTGCAATAAAGGTCATGAAGATTTATCTTTTCCTAGGTGGGATCTGGTTATGACAGATACTGCATTCTGACAGAATGATTCTTCATCCACAAGTGAGATAGGAAGAACTAAGTTAGCTGTACACAAAAGGTTTGAAATTGGATTGCAGTGTCTTGTGTGGATATAGGTTCCTGTCGCTGAATTGAGAGCAGCCCCTCCTCCTCCGCCGCCGCTGCTGCACAGCGAGCAGATCCTGTGCCATCTAGTGGACAGCATCACCATTACAACGCTTCTGAAGGAGTAAACACATAGCTGGGAGCATCCAAGCTTTGCATTTACTTACCAGCCACCTCTTTAAAGCAAATCTGCCTCTCCAAATAAGACTAAATGATACAGCCGACTGGCGTAATGAGGCGGGAACAGAGGACAGGAACACAGTGCTTAATCAGAGTGTGTTATTGCCCCGGTCTACTCATCACATTTTCAGAAACTGGAATTTTCTGTACCAGGCCAAAAGAGAAGCAGATGAATATGCTTGGAAAGCGTAGCCTCATTCATCACGGGGAAATACATATTGGTTACCAATAGAGCATTACTTTGATCCAACACTGTCGGCTAACCTCCGGTTTTGCTGCTTTCTGCACCACAGAGCTCAGGCGGCCTCGATTTGATTGTGTTTACAGGGCCGGGTAAAGGAATTAACTCTTAACTCACTCTTTTTTCCCTGTACTTGCAAACAAACACTCGTGAAGTTTACGCAGTGTGTAAATAGCGCGGAATTGCCATCAAAAAAACTCCTGCAAGTGTTGTAGAGGCAATTCATTTGGTGCAATACCGGGCGAGTTCAGAGAGGGGAAATTACACATCACGTCAGCGCCCTGTGGTGGGACATATTCTCTATCGCTTAATGGAATGCTGTTTAGCTGAAGTTGCAGGAGTACAGAAACACACGCGACACGAGCGAAAGTAGCGGGAGATATAGAACAGCAAGAGAACTATAAGAGTGCGCGCTGTCCGCCTGATCTTTCCTCTCTTTACATAACCACAGTGGATTTCGTCCCGTGAGACGCAAACGGAAAACACCAGACAGACTTGAGTCACAGAAATAGACGGCGAACCCGGCCTGGTCAGTGTATCCAATTAGCAATCCTGGCAAAGCCTCAGCCCAAGGCTAATGGAAATGTAGATAAGATCCTACGTAGAAATTCAATTGAAGGTAAGATATAATAAGGGACTGGCAGATGGAGACCTGGAGCCTTAAGATGCTATCTGACACACACGTGCCGGCTGGCACTGCTTCTGCCGACCAAGCATTATCAGCAGCCCTCGCCCGCAGAGCAAGAAGAAAGAGAGAGATAATTATGTCATTTAATAATGACGAACACTGGCACCAGTTCAGAGGATGGTGGATGGTGTTCGTCAGCACACCGATTGTTTTGTAAGGCTCCCAATTTGGTTGAGTGAAATAAAACCCTGGCAGTGGGGAATCTATTCACATGTGCTCTTCTTTTTTTCCTCCACAGAAGAATGAGGAATAATCGGGGGGAGGGGGGAGAGTCTCCGGGTGCCAACTCTTTTCCATTACAATGTCTGTCTTCAAGCCCCTTTGGCACTCAAGTGGAGACCCAAACTTCTGTGTTGGCTCTCAGGGCAGCGTGCCTATTCCATGTTAATTCCTTTCTAATTGCATCGACGAGCAAGTGAATGGAGAATTGCACGCGGCCGGTGTGACTACAGGGCGGGAGTTAAAACGTGCAGCGTCCTGCTCAGCGGAGTCGATCGCCAAGACCGACTCCCTGCGTGTAATATAAAGCTCTGGGCGGCTCAGCAGGGGGAGGCTGGGTTCACTCTGCATGCAGTCATAGGTGATTTGTCAGTATGGCTGAGGAGGTTGGGATATAAATACGGGGGCGGATCGGTCTGTGCGTGAAGATGGTTTCCTCCACATTTCATCACTTCGAATTATCCTTTGTGGGGGGTTTTTTTTTTCCTATCTTTTTTTGTTGTCGCTTGTAAGCAAATGATTGATTTCCCTTTTTATTGTAGGCTGATGAAGGTTTCGTCTGCGTTTGCTCAGTTTCCAGAAGAGTATATATCCTCAGACTATCAATTCAGTCACTACAACCCACCCCCCCACCCCACCCCCCCACCCACAGCCAGATGCCAAACTCCGAATGACATTCAGGATCTGAATACAGTGTTAGTTCTGTAATGATCGAGACGTTGGCTCCGTAACCTCAAACAAGCTAATGAGTCCCTATACATTGCATTTCGATTCACAATTAGAAACGTATTTGTTTCATTTGATGGTGATGAACTGCAAAGTAAGTGTGCCAAATCACTAAGTGTAAGTCGAGCGTTGCATCAAATGAAGGTAATTAAACAATACTAATTAAGCTTCCTAAACCAAACAGCTAATTGCCTTAACTCCAGCTTCCGTGAAATAAAGCAGAAGTTGCTTCATCATGAGCGACGGGAGGTGAGGTGGAAAGATTAGCCAAATGTTTCTGGTTTGACGCAGCCTGCATATTCCATACTCAGCAGCCCCGACCGCTTTATAATTAAAGAACAGCACAGAGAAGACGCAGCTAAGGCAGATATTTACCTCGAGCAGCTTTTCATTTAGCCACGTCTGAGCTGCATTCAAATCTTTTCAGAGACTCTTTGTTGCCAGGCAACATGAACCTGAGGTTCTTCATGGCATTCTAGTTAGAGACTTCTTCCTTCAGGCTTTGACAATTCATATCTGAGAAATTCACAGACATCCCCATCCTTCTGACCTCGACCAAGTCAATCAACATTAGAATCCTTCTGTGAGATGTGCTACTGATAACAGTGATAGCCTGAGCGGGAAGTATTTCCTGATATTCTCATACGGAGGTTATATTTCACATATAATATAAATGTATAGGAAAAAAAGGAAAGGGGTTTTGAAATCATGTTCAACAGAAAAGTAGGAGTGCATAAAACTAGCTTGATATCTTGGAAGTAGAATGTTGAATTCGAAACATCTCCATATCTCGAGAAAAGATTCCTTTAAAAAATTAAAATTAAAAAAAAAGGCATTTTTATCCTCGTCGCTGAGGATCCTTCGGCTTTCCATTGGCACACCACTAAACGCACGCTCCCAATGGTTCGGCAGTGAGCCAGGCTGACACGGGCGAGGTCAGAGAGTGTGACTGTCTTCGCGCAGAACTGTGTCGAAAAGTGACAGATTGGTCAAGACTCACTCTCATGGGGTGAGAGACGAACCGGGGAGAGCCTCTCACCCTGTTGGAAGCCGTCCACATTAATTAGACGACATTTGAGAATACAGAGAGCTGACCCCACCGCAGACAGCTTTTCTACACACACATACACACACACACACACACACACACACACACACACACACGCACACACGCTTCCTCCCTCGTCTGACAGTGTCTATGTGGGGATCTCGGGGTGAAGGAGAGCTGCATGATTTATCAGGAATAATTTTGCAGCCTACCTGCTGAATTTGTAAACACCATTGATCAATCTGACGTCGCTTTTTACAAATGGCTGCAGTTCTTAAAAATGACAGATCATTACAATAACGGCGCAGGGGCAGGAGGGTAGCTAATATGGATCACGGCCTGGAGATAAACTCAGACAGATTCTCAACAGCGTCATTGATTTTCTCATGCATCAAGAGGACCAGCGGCTCTTAGATGAACAACACAGAACCTCACAAAGGAGAGAGGGAGGGGGAAAAAAAAAAAAGTTTTGGAAAAGACAAACCACAGCCAGTGGAACAAAGACGGCACATGAACCTTTTGCGATTAAACGGAAAATGCCTCTCTCTTTGTGTTCTGTAACAGCGGCTCCATGACGAGCGTCTAGCCCACTGTGCTTTCTGCTGAATTCTCTCCTCTGCATATCAACTCCTTAATCTTTGAGCGTAGCATTTTAATACTGCGTGGCGTTGGAAGTGCAAACTCAACACCGTCTGCACAGATACAAAAGGCTGATATTTTGGGTGTCTCTTTTCTTGCTTGAGAGAGATCATTTGCTGAAGAAATGCATTTTTTTCTTTTCGGGCTTTGATTGAGCGTAGATAATATGACCAGACTGTGAGACAGTATGGTATAGAATGGAATGCAGAGGAATAGAATAGATCCTTTTTTTTTCTTTTTTTTTAAAGTAAAATGTGTCTTCAAACTTCAACTGAGCTGAAGAGACTGAGAAGTAGGGCAGTGCAGCTTCCCTTGCATGCAGCCAAATGAGCTGTAATTGCCTGGGGAGCTGGAAATCAGACTCGAGGGGTAGAGAGAGGAAAGCAAAGCTCGTATACGGTACTCTGATCAGCAGCGATGACTGGCAGGTCATTGTTAACATTCAGAAAACAAACAACTCCAAGTCCCAACTAACAATGAGCTGGAAGCCACCAGGGACCGGTGATATCACCGTGAGCAACTAAGCGATGGCAAGAGATTTTAGATTATTTTGATAATGGAAATGCTTTGGGCTTGTAATTAGAAACAGAAAAAAAGGATGATATTAAAATTGACTTAGTGTGGATGATCACAGAAATACAATGGTGCTTTGTTATTGGAGTTCGAGATTTAGCTCGCGATCTTGTAAGTAGGTCAAAGACGTGGTGGAGGAATAAATTTGTGATCTATCAATTCCCCATTTGCTCGGTATTTAACTCGGTGTATCTCATCTGGGCTGTAAAACAACAGCTCCTTTCCCAAGCAGCAACCTCCGGTGCTGAGAAGTAAAGCCAACGAGTAGGTGCCAAAAGCAGTTTTTGCAGTTTTTCAAATGGCCACTTGAAGCTGGCCCCAAAATGTAGTCAATCCCCGTAGACACCCACGCCAAAGTGCCCAACTTTACAGCAGAAATAAACATGCTTACAGCCTGGTACAAAACTGGTTTGGGTCTCGACAGCTAGTTCCCCCGTTCACAGGTGTCTGTTATCACTGCCGAGGTGGAGAAGGCTGGCTCCACCCACTATGAGCTTCACAACAGCTCTTCAGAAACCTACGGGTGAAGGTGAAGGTGATGGGTGATACGTCCATATCTTATACAGTCTTTACATTACATTACAGTCATTTAGCAGACGCTTTTATCCAAAGCGACTTACAATAAGTGCATTCAACATTGGTAATCAAAAGAACTACTAGTCACCAGAAGTCATAAGTACATCTCCTTTTCCAAACAAGCATCTAAGAGCATGAAGCAGAGCATAACTCAGAGCCAAAGTACAGTGCAGAAAAGTCTTTGCTCCTCCCACACCATATATGCACTGTGGCCCCCCCTAAGGCCTTCATAGACCTGAACCCTCGGGGACTTAACTGACACCACCTGGTGAATGGTTGGAGTGTGAGTGGCTGCAACGGCTTGAATTAGTATAATTACGAATGTCACAGCCACCTTAATGACACCCAAACATGTTATGTACATTTGTGGGGTTTTATTTTCCGAAAGCCTGAACTCCAGAGGAATTTGTTAAAAGTTTAATTTCCTCCTTTTGGCCAAAACAACTTCAATAGGCAACAGATTTAAACAAATTGTTGGTGACTAAACCAGGTGTGTAATATGGGCTAGTCTTGCTTTCATGTTTTTTTGATGTACCATCTTAAATTCTTAATGTTATTGTTTCTGTGTACATCCAGTCCGCCAGGCTGAACCCCCCTGTGCCATCCTCTTTGTTTAACCTTGTTTTTCTTTTAATGAAAAAAGTTTTTGAAATTGGAAAAAAAATAAAATAAATGTGTACAGTAATATGTCAAACAGTGCAAATATCTTAGGAATAAACTTTTTAAATATTTAACCACTTTCCTTCCTCTACAACTAGAAAACTAGTCATAAACCTCTGAGGACGCCGATCTTGGTCAGTCAGCGACTCCATTTGTCGAATTGTCTATTCGTCCGATAGTCTGGTTTAGAGGAAGATGTCTTAACAAGTACCCATCAGAGTGCTCTACGATTGAGTATGGGTATTCACGGTCCAAACGGGGTGATTGCTAATGATATCAGCGACCTACTGACCTTTTCCTCCGTGCACCCCCACCCTCGGGCCAAACGTTCCACTTGCACCGCTCTCGAAATCTAATGGGCAGATTAAGCGACATTTAGCTGAACTTGTTCAGCCAGCGAGTGTCATCAGGTGCCCCAGTTAAGTAGACAGCTGTTGGCATAGAGGGTGTGCACCGACCTCTTCAGAATATTTGATCTATCATACCGTAGCAATTTAATATGCAAATAAACAGACAGCTGTGTGGATGGAAGTGCCTCTCCTCAGCCTCCTGAGCGCTGCATTTGTCGACCTGCCGGGAGGGGGGGGGGGGTGGGGGGACATGCTGCATTTGTTTCACTTAGTGAGGAGGTGTGCATGTGTGTGCCATTTGGGAAGGGCACTGAGGCAGCCTGTGTTTGAGCTCATTTGGCCTCATTAATGAGCTGAACGCACATTTTAGATGTGGCTGAAAAAGCTACATGGACCATAAGTAGTCCCCAGTTACCAGATACCTATTAGTGCTGGACAAAAAAAACAAACTAAAAAGAATCATTTTTTTTAAAAAATCATTCATCACCGAGTCTGCAGTGCTACACTGGGCTTTCAGCGAGCTGAGCTGAGCCTCCCACTCCGAGTCCGGCTGCAGCCTTTTTCCGGCTAGTTGCCTTCTTCCTCCAACCCACACAGGCAGGCTCAGCTCTCTCAGTGCAGAGACAAATGGCTTCTGTAAATTACCTGAACACACACTGCCAATAATGGCAGTGTAAGCAGTGCGAGAATGATTCACTGGAGGCTAAATCAATCTGAACAATACTCTCAGTGTGGCAAACTTCTTTTCAACTTTTTTGAGATGTGCAGTTTTCCCCTTAGTGCTTGTCATACGTTTCTTGACTTGGCACACAGTAGTGGTGGTCCTGAAGGCTGACGATACATCACTTGTTTATTTGGATTTTCAGGTTTACATAATGTGATTTCTGGCTTATGTTTCTCTAACCTTAACATTGTGCCGTTTGTTGCCTGAAGAGGGATACAAACACAACCATGCTGACAGCTGACAGAAGCAGATATTGTGATTAAAAACAGTAAAAGAGATGTTCAGCATACATCACAACACAAGAAACATTCATCCTATAGCTAGCATTACAACGTAAGATCTCAGCCCATGCAAACTTAGTGAATTAAAAAATCAATGATTAGGAGGCCGGGTTGCTCAATGATGGATGAGCAGACCTGGGCAAAGATGGAGAGCTTTGAAAAAGAAAAGTGTAGTTTTACCGGACCTCATCACATTTCAGGATGTCCTCTGGAACCGTTTAAACCTGAACCTCCCTCACAGTCTCATCGTCTCCTAGATAAATTGGCTGCCAGCCAGCTGGTGTGGATCAGTCTGGTCTAAATGAAGAGCGAGATAGAATAGACGGCCTTGTCAATTTGTTCCCAATATCCTGGCTCACAGTGCCCACTTCAATTCTCCACTCTATCGAGAGCATCTCAATTCATGCAGAAACCAGCGGAGCCAAGGTTGAGTCAAGACGTTCAGCTTTAATTATTAGCGTCTGAAAATTAAAAAAAAAAAAAAGATCTTCTGTACCGGTGATGTCAAGTGAGAGCATCAGCTGCGTGGGAGTGACTTTATTATGCAGCAAACTGTGATGCGTGGTTTACTACACAGCGGCGTTGGCATTTACCTGTCAGGAGACTTTCCATTTCATTCAGATAAATGCTCCTGCAGCTCCTCCAGCAGCCTGTCTTCATCACTTTACTCCCCTTTTGGAGACTTTATGGCGGCGTAGCAAATGGAGGCAGCAGCCAGACAGGGTTTAAAAGCAGGAGAAATGAGCGCCATTCCACCAACAACAACTGATATAAATGCTGACAATGTAATTTAAAGGCTTGCGTAACCCTTGACAAAACAGTTTGATAAGACAATTGGTCCCCAAATAGCTTTGCTGACATTAGGGAAAACAATCTGCATTTACCTTGATTTGTGTAAACCCATTTCCGCCTGAACCAAGAGATTAATGAGTCAATCCAAGCGATTCTCTTGTCCTCTCTGTGAATAAAGCAAGTAAACAATCACGGATGTGGATGTCACCGGGTACTCGGGGTCTGTAGTTCTCCTGGATGCTGAGTTAAATGAGATAACTTCATCTCAATTGTGGCTGATAAACACGAAACTGTTTGTGTAAAAAAAAAAGTTAAAACGCCTCAATGAATCAGGCCGAGAAGACGATTGGATTACGGTGCATCAGCGGCCCGCTTATAGTGGCCACTTAGGTTCTGTTGATGTTTCAGATGGAGCCGTGTAATACATCATCATAATGCGTCGTGAATGGCGAACAAATAATAGCGGCTCTCTGTTGCCCGTCGTGGAATTATGATGGCGTAACTGAACTGATGCGGATCAGAAACTGCATTTAGTTTTCTTGTGTGAAAAAGTGATACATCAGGATTCAATTCAACAATTGCTGACAATAATAATATTTCCCTTACTCATTTCATTTTGCCGTCCTCCATAAAACAACCCTCTCACTTAAGGATGTTAGTTTGTGATCATCATCTCATGATCCAATGAAGGAAATGGGAACTCAAATAGCCAACTGACACAGTCAATAATCAAATTCAGCCCCATTTACATGATTACGTTTACATGGCTGTTTATCTGCACTGCCAAAATTCAAACACAAATGAAATCCTCCCTCTGTATTCTTATTTATTCAAACAGGCTTGTAAATCAAACAGTGTAGGCGGAGATGGGAAGAAAGGGCTGTTCAGTTCAGTTGTTCATCTCAATGAAGTAAAGCCTGAGAAGCTCCGCAGGAACCGATGCAAAAAGCCAAACAAGCAGAGCGATCAGAGAGAGGAGCGCATACAAGGGAGACAATGATGGTGCTCATTCTGACACACGTTTTTTTTTTTTTGGGGATTAAGTCGCAGTTTGGGCTTATTCCGAAAATGCTGAGACTAAATGTGTGGTCGCACTAGTCTAGCCTACTCAGTGTCATTTTAATTCAGATAACTGTCAGTCTGAGCCAACCCAATTTGTCCCATGATGGGATTACAGTTTGTGTGGTCCAAACCTAGAACTAGAGGGAACGCTTACAAAGACAAAAAGCTAAACCAGAATCGCTTACAAAGACAAAAAGCTAAACCAGAATATGTCACAGCTTACACAATATGCACATATGTACTCTGATTGGCTAGAGTCAATGGCAATGCAGGGGATCGTATGACGTTCGCTAATATAGCGCAGTACAGTGCAGAGGTTGGGGCAGTGTAAGGGCATATCACTTGTTTCACCACCAATATCAATAACCCAGATCCTTTCCTAACTTTATTGATGAAGAGGTTTTTTGTTCACACTATCTATAATTAGCAATTAGCAATTCAAGCTGTCTGTCCCTATAAATAAAAAGTAATCATTTGGGATGACACTGCTGTTTTTCACAAAAGACGTTATTTTGTATGCAGGTTATTTTAACACCTGCTGAGAGATTTCCATCAATACATTTAGGTGTTAAAAACTATTTAAGGGTATTTAATCCAAATTAAAGATAAAAACAACAACATAACTTTCTCTACTGCTAGCTAGCTAAATATTTTGTACAGGTTTTAAGACATGTGTGTCAATGCAGTTGAGGTGAATGAAATAATAATTGTTATTCTCATCGTATTGCAATGCAACAGCAACTTTTGTCTTTCCAGAAACAGCGTCAGATGTGGGTAATTCACATGTCATCAGTTGTCATGGGGACTACTTCTTAAGTACAAACTACTCTGTCAGTAATCCAATAGTAAAAAGGTGTGTGTACTCCGGTCCTAAAGAAACCAGGTACATGAGCAGGGAGTGACTACAAACTACCTAAGAATCACTGTGCTGTGGATGAATGACTCATCTGCTAAAGTAGTTCCAAAAATAAACTCTACTGCATCATTTAGCGTGAATTCATTTCATTATAAATGAATTAAAAAATGTTTTATGTAGTTCAAACAACGAACACCTTTTTATTATTCAAACGAGTACATGTTGCGTTGGATGCAATGGACTGCACAGTGCACATAAATGATGCTCCTGTATCATCCATCTCACTGTTTCAACATTTCTTAAACAATATAATGGCAGTAAGTATTACTGTACCACCATATTTAAATACTCCGTTGCTCCTTAATTTGTGGATCAAAACCTGTGTATTGTTATCAAATTGGGCCACCCAAGGACACAACCTCCCCTCACTTACTCACTCACGCCAGCAACCATTTTCAAAAAATTGTATCTGATTTTTTTTTTCCTTTGCTTTCACTCAGTTTGATATTGAGCCCAGGGCAGAGTGGCAAATAAGTCTATCAAAGGCAGCCACCCAAACCAATCACTCCGCATTCATCTTAAAACCCTCGTTTATCTCCAACAAACACTTAAAAACCATTATCCCTTTTAAATGGGAGCGGAAATTATTGGACTCGAAAGGACAAAAATGACAACAACAACAATGGACTATTTTGTCAGTGTGGAATAGTCGCTTTATACCGAGCAATCACCGATTCACAAAGGGGTTATCTGATATAACGAATGGCTACATTTGAACAGCCGAAATGGAATTGTGTTGGAAAGTGAAATAAGTGAGCGTGAAAGTGTAATCTGTGGGAGAATCAAATCTGTGTAATGACACACATGTTTCCACTAGATGGCCCTTGAACCCAGCTGTGCTGCCCCTCCAGGAGTCATGTTTCATTAGCGCTCGATCTGATTGCTGCTGAAGTCTTCTCTAAGAAACTAGAACTACAAAAAACAGCATGCACAATTTTCCATTGTGACCTCGAGTCCACATTTTTAACTTGAAAATAGTCAAAATCAAACAGCCGGTGATTTACGGGCCCAGTATTTATCGATGGAAACTTTAACAAATTAATGTATTTATTATATACACTTATTTCTCATCATGAACTCACAGCATGCTGTGTACTGTACTTTTTTTGTTTTTTTGTTCTTCACGCATGAAAGCACTGCAAACTACATAGATAGTCAGAAATAGCCCTCTTCATTGAAAAACAACAACAGTGTCATGAACAGTACAACGTGTTCTCCACATTTGAGGAAGTGGTTTACCCACCAGACTTTGTCACATGCAATCCTCATTTGACTGCTGCAATTGAAAGCGTTTTCACTGAGCAACTTGTAACTCAGGAGCTAAATAACCAACTGCAATTGTCTGCCCACATGAACAACGGCCTGCGCAGTGGCGCACAACGCACTAAAGCCAAGAAAGTGTCTTTTGTAGGACGGGAGATGTCAGTCACTATCTCGTGTTGGACATAAATTGCTCTCGCCGCAATGATGGATTTCTCTCCCAAGGCCTCTCATAAACATCTCAGAGCTCAACTGCTTCTTCTTTCTTTTCTTTTTTTTCAGCCCGTGGGCTCTCACTCACAATATTACAAGGTTTCTTTTGTTTCCTCTGGAAGCATGGTACCCTGGGATCCATCCACACTGGCCCACATGGGGATACTGGGTGTCAGAGGACTGCTCAGCCTTGACGTGGCTTCGAGGCAGAAGCTGAGCTGTATCTGCAGAGTTGGTACCGTTTTTCTTGTTGATTTATGGTCCGGAGACGATGATAAAATGACACGGAGGCCTAAAAGGAAACGGTGGACAGCCCAGACGGAGTCAGAGAGGGAGGCTAGTCAGGTGGGGGTTGTTTTGTCCAAAGCCAAAAAGCCATGGACCGGAGGGCAGGGCGTGAATGGGTGTGTGTGCAGGTGGTGTGTGTGGGCTGTCCAGCCTTCATCCTTGCTGGGTCAGTTTACCTCTCTGTCCCCACACACTGACCCTTTAATATGGGATCTACCTCCTCTCCTTTCACCCTAGCTTTTATGGCCCCATGTAAATCTCTCTCCGGTAACACAAGCTTGTCAGTCCTCCTCGAGCCCCTTTTCTTTTCAACACATTTATCCTCATGGAGAATTCAAAGAGGCGCTGCTGCAAGGGAGGTGGTATGTGGGCCTTGAAATAGATTGAAAAAGGCCGAGGGATGATCAAAAAGGAGAAAGTCCGAGCGCGAAACCTTAGACATGGGAACGGCTGGACCACTCGAGTGGGCAAGAAAGCCCCTCTCAGATGAAAGGCAGCCGTCCATCAATAAGTCATTAAAGCAGACATGTGGACCCAGAAACAAGAACGCTGACAATCAGGAGTGTCTCCGCTCCAAGTGTGAGCTCTCGCATGAAGGGGGAATGCAAGGTGAAATGAATGCCCTTAACTGAATTAAAGTATTATATGAGAACTGAGAATGAGTCAAATGAGGAAGTGATGAGCACCATCTGGTGGATTCTGTTTTTATGGCGTTAGCTCTGCGTGCGACGAGGAATAAAACCTACAAGCTCCGGGGCTTTCTATTTGTAATCAGGTTCTATTGCAACAGTGGAAAGTCGGCGTGAAGAGGTCACTAACTGCTCAGACAGGACTCCCCTTGACAACATGACGCTCTGCAGAAAAACACCACCCAGAGCAATCTGTCAGCTTTAGGTGTTCGGGGCTGTCTGTGCTCTATTTAGAGAAAAGGGAGAAAATACTCGGATAGAGAAGCAAACCAAAAACTTGTGACGGACAGCTTTCTCCAGCTGGCTTGTTTGTTTACGTGCGTGTGTTTGTGGGAAGGAAAAAAAAAAAAGAGCGGGAGCATCCTTTAAAAAGGGCTATAATGGTATCACTGGAGGTCCAAACAAGCATCTTTGACCCTGATCCGTCTTAGTTAACCCATAAGGCATATAATAGTCTGACAGGGGTCACACCAGCACTTAGTCATGTTACAAACGTCACGCGTAGAAGCCACGAAGCTTCTGGAGAGAAGCCTGTAACACAATTTACTAGGCAGTAAATTCAGCTACTTTAGCGTGTGTAGCGACGACACAACGTTGGGGGGGGTTTTTTAACGCCATCAAATCTGTGCGCCAGGAGGATAAAACCGCAGCTACCAGACAAACATTTCTCCCGATGTTTCTCATCTGATATGATTGCAAATTTCCCAACTGTTTCAATAACAGCGCGCAATATCAACCTCAAGACGCCTTAATAATTTAGCGTCGTAGCTGCTGAGTGTTGTTCATATCACCTTTCCAAATTGCTTTGTATTTCCTCAGCGTTACCGCCGTGAGGTGTTATGCATGGCTTCAAAATTACAGAGGAATAACTGCACTCAATAGGGCTGTGCGCCGAATCCTAATCATCCGATAGACTTCAGCTGTGAGCCAAGTAACGATTTGGAATGGCTTTGTCGCACTGATTGTGCAAAAGACTCATGACCAAACAAAGTCATTGTCCAAATGTCCCCCCCCCCCCCCCCCCCCCCCCCCCCTTTCAGCCATTAGTTGTGTGTCACTTTAACTACTTACTATCAGGTCTTTCAGGGCTCTGTGCTTGTTAGGGGCTTTAATGACTCGAAATTCCCTGAACAAACACAGAGTCGGGGAAGAGGTCATCGAGCTCTCCTTTCACTCTTTCACTGCGGGGTCGGTTTTGTTTGTTTTGTTTGAAGGGTTCTTACCGATTCGAAACAGAAACCTGTGGCCTAGTTCTGGGCCTCAATTAACCCAAACTAACCCCACTAATTCCAAATCTTCGAAAGTCTCTTATATTAAATACATGTGGATGACAAGACAAAGAGAAATACATTTGAATTTGAATTGCCCAAGTCACTGACCTTTCACCTGGGCTTTATGGGGAACAAAATGGGCTGTTGTGCCATTTTGTTCTTGAAATAGTAGTATTCAGTGTGCTTGACTGAGGTTTGCAACGACGGTGTCAAGAATACAAAAACAGTCAAACTAAGCAATGGTGAAATTATCACTTCATTGTCAGAAAAGGGAATTTGAATGTGTACTGTGCATTGTGCAGCGACGACCACAGCGTGGAAACACATTCGGCTTTTTGCTAGTCTTCCAAAATGGCTATCAGAGAGGCGCAAGCAGCTCCAACCTTCGTATGCTGTTGTATTTTTCATGTCGTATATTGCAGCTCTGATCTCCGGTATCTGATAGTTTTAAAAAAATGATGACAATCTGGAACCTTCTGTTCTCCTGTTCTTGGTCCAAATGGGATTTCCTGAATTAATAAAACTGAACCAAGCATATAATAGCGATTTTTTTTTTTTTGTTTTTTTTTTTTTTTTTCAGGCGGCCAGTGGAAGAATTATATCGTGATTTTAATGACTACTACCGACTTTCAGAGAACGAAACGCTCACCGAGGACAGAAAACATTCAACACGGATGCACTTCTTTCATCCGCATCGGCGTAGACGTGGGCTGAGTGTGTTAAGTGATGCATCATCAATGACTGGCAGTAGGACATCGCTGGTCCTTTCCTGCCTAGTGAGCAGCTAATGGTGCAGAGAGCATATCCCAGTGGGGGAGACAAACACTGTGGCCCTGCTATGATGCCAGATGTGCTGTCAACTCTGTATTGTCTGCAGCAACAAAGCACACACACCGGGCTCAGCGCTCGTAGGGTATTCACATTCAGATTGACTGTTCTCTGCCATTAACGTGTCTGCTGCTTGCGCCTGCCCGCCTACTCAGAGCACTATAAAACAGCATTCTTATATTTAGCATTTAAGACTTTTTTTTTTTTTTTCCCTTCTCAAACAACAAAGAAAAGAATTGTCAGTGGACAGATGGATTTCCACATTTTCTCGGTGCAGTTTACCTCATTTCAGAAATTTGCAAGAAGTGAGTGTATCAGTCTTGACAGAATTCGGCAGACCGGTGCATTAGTCTAGAGAAAAAGTACGCTTCATTTGAGAACATTCTTGAGGAACTTGATTCTTGTTGAAAACAGGTAGAATTATCTGATCTTTTTCAACCTGTTTTGATAAGAAAAACATGAACTTATAGGACTAAAGAATTGAGCAAATGACTCGTTAAGATGGATGTCTGTGACTGCAGTGAACTGAGGTGACTGACCACACACACACACACACACACACACACACACACTCACACACAAACACACATTATGAGAATATTTTATGAGACAAAACATACACACAGAGATAAATAAGCACACCATATACACGGCACACCCAAGGACACACACACACACACACACATACAGACGCACAAAGAAGCATAAATACTGACACACACACACACACACACACACACACACACACACACCCTCCCCCATTACTGAGGGAGGGGGGCGGCCATCTGCCCTCTGTAGCAGCAAACACAAAGACCAGATCAGAGGGATCCACTAATGAGCAAGACTTTTCTAAAAAAATGAATCCGGTGCTTCTTGCTGTAGAGCAACCTGCAGCCACATTACACTTTACATTAAGCACTCATCTGAAGGAGGCTGCTCTGTTTTGTCTCCTAAGCACATGGCTCAAGCGCTGTAGTGCTGATGACTCAATCACCTGTGGCTTTTTTTTCCTTTTTTTTCTAGGCAACAAAGGTCAGCTCAGTGCTGGCTGAGACTTGAAATCGTTTTGTTGCCTAACAATTCGTGACAAAACGCTCAGCAGCCGCGTCGACAAGGGAGCGCTGGTGTTTTGACACAGTCTGACGCCAGCGTGGCAGCATGAGGAGACAATAACAAGCCCCTCTGCAGCAGTCGATAGTTCATCATTCCAAAAAAAAAAAAAAAAAAACTCTCACGCAATCCGAGATGAGGGAAGTGCGACTCGGGCAGACGATGGCTGCTGTATTGTCCCGTGATCCGTGGCGGAGCGGGGGTTGAGGTGTGGGAGGTTATTGATCTCACTGTGGACATCTGTGGCATCTATCAGGAGGGCTGTCAGCCATCAGAGAGGGGAAGTGAGGGCCAAGTGGAGCGGTTTTATGTGCGTACGTGTGACGAAGCGAGCAGACACACAGCGGCAAGACGAACAGGTTCACCCTGAGTTCACCCTGTTTTTCTACCAGTACTTGTTTCTGTTATTCTCTGTCCCGTCTCTGTTTGCTTCCCCTTCTCTGTCCCTGCAGCCCTCCATCTCCACCACCACCATGTCTCCACCGCTGAACGTTTCTATGAGGGAGTAAAAGTTACTTGCAAAGAGTTAAATAGAAGTTTTGGAGTTGTATGAAGAAAAAAAAAAAAAAAAAGGCAGCAGTAAGAGAGATAAGCGGAGTATCTGCAGCTTTCATTTAATTATCGAGGCAGTGGAAAACGGGGCTTGCTTGGGCCAAAATTTGTAGATGGTGCCAACAAAAAAAGCAGAACTGGGTTTACGCTTCACATTCTTTGGAGACTCAGCCAAGCCGCTGGCTGCACATGCGCTTGTTTGTAAAAGATTTTGTCCAGACGTTTTGCCTTAAGTTGGAGACACTATCTGATTATATGAGGAGGGAACATCAGTAAACAGCCGTACTGACACTCTCACAAAAAAAAAAAAAAAAAAAATAGATTCAGTAATTCTCCTCTGTGCTGTTCACAAGGCTGAGTTAGGTTAAGAGATGTTTTGAGAGCTTGGAATGAAAGCATTTTATGTGGAACCACATCACATTATTAAAGGACAGAAGAGAGACAGCTCGGAGACGGATCGAAAGCACTTCTCGGAGATATGCGTTATAAAAACTTGATTTATGGCATTTTGCTGCCACGGTGTTACAAAGCCGGCGTACTATCATGATCTATTTGGGAGAAATCGAAAAGCCCTGCAGATGATTAAGACAGTTGATGACGAAAGAACCTACACTTTCTCAACATATCGTGATGGCAGCCGGCCTTTTTGGGCATTCGAACACGGTACATTTAATGAATCACCGGGGGATGAGAAAAGCAGAGCCTATATAGGAAAAGTAGCTGTGCAGAATAAATATGCCGGGAAGGTAAAAAAAAGGGAAAACGCAGTGGGTGTTGCATGAGTCACAATCACTGGAGCCCCGTCAGAGGCAACAGACGACGTTGAGTCAGACTAATAATAAGTCTGAACAACAGAGAGGTGAGTGAGAGATCGGGTTACAGGTGCAGGAGAAAGTCTGTTGCTTTGTGTTTACCTTGACGATGTGTGCCTGTGAATACATGCATGGACCGAGGTCCTGTTTAAGCTGAGCTGCTTGCGTGATAAAGTGCAATTCAATTTCCAATGTTAGCGTGACCAACACAAGTTAAAATCCCTTTCTGCCAGCCCAGACGTAACAAAGAAACCAAACATCTTGTGTTTGTTAATAGCACCGAATCAAGCAGGACTGTATCCTTATTTTGGGATACAGTCCTGCTTATTTGCTTCCGCCGAGCGTCAGATGAGAAGAACAATACCGCTCTCACTTTCATTTTTGTTAGCTGTGGAGCTGGAGCCAGGAGACAATTAGCTTTGCATGAAGACTGTTAGTCCGGTCGTTTGACTCGGGGTTATGTGCTGTAATTATATCGTGACAGAGCTCAATAACTTCACCGTTTTTATGCTAATAGTCTCCTGGCTGCAGCTTCATATTTAGCAAACAGACACGAGCGATCTTCTCATCTAACGCAAGAAATCGAGTAAGTGCGTTTTCAAGGATGTCAAACTATTCCATTAAGGATTCAAACTTTAAACCTGCAATAACTGATTAATTTATTCATTTACACTTGGGGTCCACGGAAACACATTTTTATTAAAAAAATATGAACTATAGCCGCCTTAACTTTTGAAATAAAGATTTACAAACAGATGGGAAACGTGAAAGTATATTCTGATTGAATGTTTCACAACTGAGTGAGTTATTAAGTGTCCTCCAGGACTTCCTTCCGTATCTATTATAGCTAAAGACACATAAAACCCTCCTTTAAGAAAATGTTACTGTCCCCTAAATTCCTTGTTTCAACTACAGACAACCCTCTAAAGCAGGTGCTCCTGACTGACTGATTCATCTGGTGAATTGTTAAACAAAGACGGGTTTTCTCTCTGATACACTTCATGTGTTTTGTGTTATTTGTCTGTAATAAATGTGGATCACCCCACATGTATTAAAGGTAAACACCAACTCTCTGAGCTTTGTGATTTGATGTGACTTATTGTATTAGAACATGACTTTGTATGCAGCTTTCTTGTACTAATATATATGTGTGGTAGATGTATGGCTGAAGACGGTGTCTTTATAATCATCTGTGAAACTGGGTTCTGCTTATATGTATTGAAATTTGATTGGAAAAAGACATTCCATGTAACACATGTCACATGGTATCTTGTGACATTCTCCATTCGGTGATGAAAGGAAACAGGAACTAGCGTTTTTTTTTTTAGTTTACGCAGAGCTGGGTGTGACTGAAGTGCCATTTATACAATGTTTCCAACAATAGAAGCAACAAACAGCAGCAGAAGACCCAAAGTCACAGGACAGGAGGGTATTGCAAAAACGTCATCATCTCCAATGTTCAGCTGAGAAGTTACATTTAGTTACCCTCAGACGCTCAGGATACATATGCTAATATATATATATATATATATATATATATATATATATATATATATATATATATATATATATACATACATCAAAGTCTCCTAATTTTGTCAGATAACATACAAAACCAGATGGGAAGCTCCCAAGGGGGACAAGGGTCCTTTTTAATTCTATTACTGTGTGCGCACACACACACACACACACACACACACACTTACGCACACAAACACACGCATCAGTCCAAGATGTAAGCAGCTAGTGGATACACACACACAGAGTAGTTCTTACAGATCCAAAGCTGCCCTGAAGGCAAGAGGCCCATGATGGATCAGACGTTGATTTGATTTGAAGTGAGTGTGAAAGCCGCCGTCCGTGCCCTCTGCCAGAGAGGTGAACCATGATTGAGCAATGGCTGTCTGGAGGGTTCACTCAGGAAACTGTAAGTGGACAGGCCGGACCTGCTGCTAACAATCACCTTTTGTACAAATCGTCTGGAAATGAATTGTTGATTCACAGAGTGGAAACAAGAAACGAGTCCCAGCTGCCAGCTTCTCCACCGAACCGTCTCTGTTGCTTCTCGGACACACGGACAGACACCTGCGATATATATATATATATATATATATATATATATGTTAAAAAGCGCTTTGCAATTTATGCACAGCATTTCATTTAAAGCCTTATGAAGCAAAAGTTTCATTTCGAAGTATAAAACCTTTTTTTTTTCTTTTTTTTTTTACAGTTGGTTCACATGAGAGAACAGATCCCCACACCTGAGATTCTCTTGTTTACCCAAAGTAAAGTCCTGGTGTCGGCCGGGTTACTCGCCTGAAATCTTCTCCACCTACACACAGTGATGAATCACAGTTCCATTGTAAAACACAAACGTTTCTGCTAAAACAGCAGGTAAAAACAAAACGGTAGCCGTCCACAGTGTCTCTCACTTTCACATAAAGCATCAGAGACAAATGAGGGCAACGTCACATACGCAGGAAGAAGTATTCAGATACTTCTGATTCAGAGAAGAATCAATAGTACTGCTGCATTCAACACCTTCATGTATTTGTATGAGCTGATTTGAACAGCTTTGCATACTGTTGAGTTGTTTATCTATGAATCTGAAAAGTAACTGTTAGATAGATTTAGTGGAATAAAAAGTACAGTTACGTGAATTAGATGTATACAGTAAAGCAGCAGTAAAATATATACCGGTATCTCAATCGTTACGTTCAACCACTGGTTTCTATTCTGAGTCAACTTTTCTCATGGGTCCAGTTGCTGAGGTAAGTACTTTGCATTTTCGTTCCACAAATGAATCCGTTTATTATTACTCTCAGTTGCCACAACAATGATTCAAACTGCATGCAGTTTCGCCAAAGCTTTTGCATTTACTGTTTCAATTAGCTCAGGAAAGCCCCTGTTGTACACAGGAAATTATGTGATTTGCACCTGCAATTTTGTCTGAAATAAATAAATAAGAAGAGCAGAAACTAAAAGTAAATCGCAGCCGAAATGGGCACAAAGTAACCACAGGGGCCTTGGTAACAGCAGAGCGCTGGGGGCTCCCGGTCGTAACCTTACGCCGCTGTTGATCTCTGGGAACAGAAACACTGCGGCGCAACAACGATGGAGACGGAAACGCAACGAAGTAACGACTTGAAGGACCAGCACGTGGAGGAAGTAGAACACGGAGGTTACTAGTTAGTGCGCAATAAACACTTCAAAACACACAAAGGTTTATCTCAGAACAAGAGGAGAGTAAACGGTGAATCACACCAGAGCGTGGAGCTAACCCAAACGCAAACACTGCTCTCGCTGTCATACAGATGTTATTGACGATAACCCAGAAGCTTTGTTGACACTCCTGATAATGACACATTCTGCCACCTGCCTCAGGGCCATCCTCTCCGGCCACCACAGCTCATAGCAAATATCCAAGTGTCTCGCTGCTTGACAGATAATAATCAGCGCAAACAATATGAGTTCATAGGAGCTCGCTCCCACCTGAGGCCTGGAAAAAAAAAAAAAGCTCTGTCTGTCCCCACAAAGGCAACACTTTATCACATCCTGCTCTTCCAGCTCGTGTCGATAAGTCATGCGCTCTTGCTGCTAATAATTCGTTATTGGATAGTTCCTGGCTCATTGTTTCATGAGAAGAGTGTGTTTTTTGACCCAGTCGGCCTGCTGACGCTTTGGGGAGACAACAAAAAAAAAAAAAAAGAAGAAGTAGTTTTACAGAGGAATAATGTGAACAAACAGCAGTGTCGAAGTTAGACTCCGAACAACACGGGAAACAAACAGCACCTGTCATATCCTGATCAATGGCCTTCCTGTGGGAATACAGTGCTATTGGTATGCTGACAGAGTGACCACTACCCGTCCCATTTCCTGTCATAAACGGCTCTAAAGCATGGACCGGCTAAATAATCACAAAAAAAAAAGTCTGAATAAGCGGATGCTGGTGTAGGCACTGCAAATCCAAATGTATTATTTACTCCACATCTCTGTTTACACAAAAACACAATAATCCTCACAGATTTGGGGCAGTGGTGGGGGGTAAGAAAGGCAACGCTCTGTATCAGCGGAGGGATCTGTGGTCCTTGTGGTCTTTAGAAAAGAAAAGAATTCAATTGTGCAGAGAAAATAAACCCAAAAAGGCAGCCGAGCACAAAGGGCCGTGGGTCCCGAGCGAGCGCCTTCAGGATTCAGCCGAAGAGTCGGCTCGTGGAGGAAGCTCTCGGGCCGAGGGAGCACAGAGGGTCGGTTTGTTTCTCTATCAATCCTTGGTATTTTTTTTAAATTCACAGGGGGGCACTCCCCGTCTGCCTTGACGCAAACAAGAGGAGGAAACAATCCCGCAAATCCCTTCATCGGCATTACGGCGTTCTGCTTTTTTGAAATAAAACACATTTCAGACTAAGGGCTCTCTTTCGTTTCCACATCCCCAGCATCAGCTGAAACGTTTTGCGACATCGCTGGCAAAGGATGAGACGCTCGGCAAAACAATGAGTGTACCTGCATTCACTCCAGGTGAAATAGAAAGTTGGCACATCATGTGAATTGCTTCACAAAAGGCTCCAGTTAGACTGTGATTAACTCATGTGACTCATCAACTGAGCAGAAACACACACAAAAAATATGATTTGTGTTTAAGACAGTGATGGTTTTTACTACCTGCTGCGCCTCTCCTGAAGACTTGCAGGAAGAGGGGAAAATAAAACGACTATTTGTTTTCTGTTAGCTTCGGGCAGTCGGGGTAGACGGTGTCATCTTTCAGACAAGGAGGCACCACAGGGGCGGTAAAGCGTCCCTCTGGCCGGGGCTGATAGATGCTCCTCCACTGGTGCTTTGTTCTGGTCTGGTGCCGGACACTCGCCCGCCTCACTCCAGACCAGAGCCGGGTGTCACTCGTCACAGGAAGCCGCTTCCATCGACGAGGATGCTCATGTACACAAATCCAGCTCGTCAGCCTTCCATCACGGCGTTTTAAATAATGAATGAAAGCCCGTCTTCTTGTGCTCAGTGGTGCTGTAAATCAGCACTAGAAGCAGAGGGCCCAAGGCGAAAGGGTTTTTTTTACGCACAGAGCCTCTGTGAAAAGGTTAAAAATGTTAAGCTCACTTTAATAATCTGACACTGAGAGGCAATGTAACGCGTTTACTCTGGTGTTCCTCGGGAAACAATGGAGAGTGAGAGAATCGCCCTTCTGTGCTTTGAAGCAGTCTCTGATATCCTGGTTGACGCCTTTGCTGAATAAATCCAGATGAAACAAAAGGACATCATTCAAACACATATCGGAACTAAATGGATCCTTTGCAGATTGAAATACAACCAATCGTGCATGTGCCTTATGATAATAATATGTGCGATGAGCCATGAAAGTGTAAAAACAGGCCATCGAGAGAAACACTACTGACACGTAATCTTAAACGATTCTCCTCCGAGCGCCCCGACGGTGGAAGTAATGAGGCCGTCTGACTTGACAGCAGGTTTATTGGTCACTCGACTCTGGAAAGCTTATCTGCTGTCATCTGGTCCATTGTCCCCCGTTATCTGAGTTGATCAGAGCTGAGCTGAGCCTCTGTTCGCGTTTGAGTCTCCTCCACTGTCCACACTAGGCCAGATGGAGGACCTCCACCTGCAGAGAGCCTGAAAGAACACTTACTGTGATCTCCTGTCTTATACAAAACACAGCAGAGGGACACCCCCCCCCCCCCCGGGTGTCTGGAGAAAACAGCAACTGGAGGAACTCATTCAGAAAATCGCGATTGAAATTGCGGGAGTCTGATCTGCTGAGGCGATGACAGTTATATAACCTTGCTCCTTTTGGGAAAACCTGAAAAGAACAGATCCTTAATTGAACATCTAAACTGTCATGCAAATGAATGCATTCAACCCATCTGAGCAGGGCAGTTTGCATTGTATTTGTATTGTGTGTGTGTGTAGATGTGACAGATAAACCTCCGTGGGGCTCCGGAGGCCGTTTTGCCAGTGTTTTAATACTGTCGCAAAAGCAAAAACCACAATGGAGACGTTGGTGAAAAAGGAAAAAGGAACCCCGGTTGCATTTATGATGGACTCATAGAAAACACCCTTCCTATGCAACATCAAGCTGCATTTCTCAACCGGCCTTGTGGCTCGCTTTGGATCCGCGCCACATGCGGATTTATATTTCTCCACCAACTGCTCGAGGGCAGTGTCACCCATTTCACTTTTTTATTGGTTCATGCCCCGTTGTCTAATTCTGCAGGGACTCCATGTCAGGACAAGCAGCAGCAGGATTCAGGGTAATCAGTGTGAAAACGTTCTGGAGTAAGAAAAAAAAGAAAAAGAAAGAAAGTGCCCACCAACGTTGCAGAATGAGGGCTGAGGAGGAAGCTCGCTTGCATTCCAGGAAGGGAAAAAAACTGGAAATAAATCACTTGTATATTGGTATCCTGCTGTTTTGTCAGAAAGACGCATGGATTTTTAAACTGACGATGGAGTCTCCAAAACAGATATGCTCCCATTCATCTCCACAAAGGTTGGAACTCCTTCTCTAATTGGCGACTCAGGTGTCATTCCTTAGCGCACAGAACCTTTGTAAAGACTTTTGTCAGTGTACCGCGGCAGGTTATATGACACATTAGAAGTCACAAATTCTCTCCAAGGATGTAACTCATGCATCCATCCAACTTGTTAATACAATTCTAATAAATGCGTCACGGAAAGAGGAAGAAATCACCGCTTCGGATGACATTAATGTCATTTCAGTCGAGCACCCAGGCTGTTTCTGCGCTCCGTCTGCACGTCTTATTGAATTCACTGGGGGATTGTGACCTTGATGGAGGCCAACAGCACACGCAGCAGCGCTGCAGAAGAAGGAAGTTTAAAGAGGGTTGCCTTCCAAAGATAAGGAGCGAGCTTTGTCTTTAAAAGTGGGTCTATTGTTCAAAATCCTTCTTCAAACACAAACGTTCAAGCAAGCAAGCCGGATGCTTTCGCAAATATTTCTCTCTGTGTAGAAATATAATCGTTAATGTTTGTCTGTGCCAACATCGTGGAAAAAGAAAAATATAGTTTCCACTGGCACTGACGGCTTCTACATTTCACCTCAAAATCAAGCCTCTTGGTGAGATCACGGTCTCCGCTCTACAATATTTGCATTCCTGATCAAAGTAATAAGTCATAAATCACGTATCGGTTTTTTTTTTCCGGTGTCGTGTTTTTCGTCCGACGCATCTCATCTTGACAGAAAAAACAAAACCCAAACAAAGGGCCGCAGAGAATGAAAGGTGAATCTCTCACCTTGGCTGAGGACCACCGCCCCCCCCCCCCCCATCGACCTTTTCTTCGCTCAACAGACTTCACAAAGCCAACCGTGGAGAGATGGAAAAACAAAAAAAGCGCCTCTACGGAGCCTTGACCGAGAGACAGATAAAGACGTTATGCATTCCAGTGTGAATAACGAACGTGACACTATGCAGAAAAAATGCAGGGACATTCAGATCATCTTAAATCATTTCAAAACAACAAAATCCACACTTCAGCCTACTCCTACTAACATCACAGAGGTCATAGCTCTCCACAAAAGATATGGCAATATATGCCACACGGCAGATTTAACACTTACAGTATAGATTCTAGTGTGGGGTTGCAATATGAGATGGGACAAACACTTCTCCACAGGAGCACTGAAAACACCGCAGCAGCAGCAACAACAACAAAAAAACACCCTCTTTTTAGTTACACTCCTGTGAAAACATCTGTCTACAACACAATGGCGACGGACAAGTTCTTCCGTGTGTGTCTGAAATACGCAAAACCACTTTTCAGCGCTCAGACAAGAGATTAAAGGCAGTTACCCAAAAAACCCTTTGTGCATTTACGGGCATCACACAAAGTCAGCTTCAACAATAAAGGATGGATGTGGCTTTTTTCTTCTTTTTTTTTATATGTGGTGATTGAAAAAAAAAAAAAAAAACTTGGTGAAAGTGATATATGAATAGAGGTATCATTATGAAAAATGATCCCGTGCCGACTTGCAGAGGGGGCCCGGGATGAGTTGGAACCGGAGGGCTCGGTTGTTGACTGAACAGCGCTGCTCATTCTTCTCTTTATCTCTCTGGCATTCTTCTGGCTCATTTCAATAGCCATTCTTCACCGAGGACGAGCCCCCCCCCCCCCCCCCCCCCCCTTCGCTGCCGTTCACACTTCTTGTGATTTGTATTCTAAGTAGCCTCGCAGATCTTTTGTATTCCAGGGGGCCGATAGCAATCTGAATCTTCACGCTGACGGTGGAGGCTGCTGATACCCTGCAGAAGCCAGAAAGAAGAGGAGAAAAAAAGGTCTTATTTATTAAGAGGGAATGAAATCTCTTTTGTTGGAATCCCATACAATGATAAGCCTCCGTGTACACAGGGACTCCGCAGACGATGAAAGCAAAAGCAGGGCACTGATTATACCTGAGAAGCCACATGTTGCACTGGACATTTGAGGTCCTTTTGCCCCTTTTTAAAAAAAAAATGTATGAACGTTGCAATCAATTAAACCATAATGCAAAGAAAAAGACGACAAAACGTGTTGTGTCGTCCATCCATAGGTCAGTATTTTGATGATAGACGTCTCGAAACCATTCACTTGGTTTAAACTCACGCGCTCGTCTGGCCTTGCGAACGCTTCCTTGTTTGGCGGTATTGTGTTATTTGCAAATAAGTTGAGTTTTAAACATG
Organism: Cebidichthys violaceus; assembly: GCF_023349555.1. Lineage (NCBI taxonomy): Eukaryota > Metazoa > Chordata > Actinopteri > Perciformes > Stichaeidae > Cebidichthys > Cebidichthys violaceus. The sequence goes on along the minus strand of NW_027176274.1, from coordinate 3,943,395 downwards.
TGAGACGTTTCGCTTTCAAGCGTACGTTTCGTGTGAGGAATACCATGCAACCACCTCTGGGAATTTGAGCAACATTTGTGTTTATTAAAAAAAAAACAACTTATGAACGCTTCAGAAGACGTGTTTCTGGTGAGTCAGTGGAATCCCCCCCCCCCTTCTTGTAGTGAAAGTGATAGGGAACGTTTGAAACCAAGTGCTGTCATTCGGCACACAGATGGCATCGAGGAGTTTTCTGCTCGCCGGCAGATAACAGAGAAACTGTCTGCGTCTGAATGACGTTGATAAGAGCATCGTACCAATACAGTGGCCTTTCTCGGAGCTGCAGACTCCCCCCTGTTCCTCTCCTCGGGACTCCCACTGCAGGAGGACCTGAAGACGACACACACGGGATTAGTCTACAACCAGCCGTAGCGCCGATCATTAGATTATGCATTCACCAGTGTTTCGTTGTTGTATTAAAGTCATAATCACTGAGCTCCTAAATGGTTGGGGTTTTGTTTTTTTATCTGCATTTCTTCTACTAAGTGCTCACATCCGTGCGGCGTTTCAACACTGCAGTTTCAACAGATTGCTTGTAAATCAAACTGTGCGAGGGTTTCCTTTTTCTGCAGATGCTAACTGCCCTTCTTCTCAAAAAGAAAAAAAACACGTTGTTTCCTTCACACCGGGGGGGGAATTTTCCTCACACCAGTTAAGAAAGAACAGCAAATCTTTTTATTAAGCGGGTGTCAAAAATGGTATTACCGTTTGATAATCTGTATTAGAGATCATATTTTAGGCGTACGTAATATTAGTCAGTAATTTCCAGCGATACTCAGTACAGTCACAACACAGACGTCTGTGGTTTTCACCCCATCTTCTAATAGTAGAAGGATTTTTATATGATTCAGCCATGACTAATCTTTTTATAAACTTCCTAATTTGTATAAGCCCTACTATTGTCTAAATTGTCGTCACAGCTCACTGCTGATGTTTTTGAAACTCCACTGTGAATTGTGGTGAGGTTTTGGGGGATTTTAGGCGATGAGGTTTTGAATTGTGCTGCAGCCTATACCTTCAACACAGTGGTTTACAGGAGCTACATCTTAAAATCATGCCGTATAGCTAACCGCTGATGCGTCTTTACAGCGCTGATACGCACGACATGATACATCTGATAAATAGAAGAAAAAAACCATAATCTGCTCATGCAACACTGTAGATGAATATGAATGCAGTTTAGAGAAGAAAAAATGCAGTTTTTTTTGTTCTGTGGAAATGTGATGTTCTGATGTTTTCAAAATGTTATGTTGCCACGCAGCTCTAAAAATGCCTCTTTAACACGAGGAGGAGACATCAATGGAATCAATGATGCAGATTGACTCATTGAATCTATCGCCACTCTCCTATATCAAAGACAGAGAAGGAGCATTTGCATGCCACACGGAGGAGATTCGGTTTCAGACGAGCTCGTCTGAGAGGAGGTTGGGCGGTTTCGTGTCGTCGTACCTTAACTGAAATCAGAGAGGGTTGGGTAAAGCAATGAGAAAATGGATGTTCTACGCTCTGAGGCTCGATAGCCGTTTGATAGAAATCCCACATTACAGGGTGTGTGGTTCTCTTTCAAATCCACTGGGGGTCATTTAGCACTTGGCAGCGCAGACATAACAGCACTTGAGAAGAGACAGGGTGTGTATAAAGGTGAGGACGGATTCAAACCTCCGCTGATGAAAACTGTCATCGGACACAGTTATAAAGTGATTTGTAGAGAGAAATACGAGGCTGTGAGAAGTCCCTGAACGACCGCTCTAAATGTCAGTCCTTGCCTCATGCAGAATAAGGAGGGAGGTGCGATTTATGAGGCTGCTGCTGAGCTGATGATATATCACCAGAAAAAGCATGTGTAATCCCAAAATTGCTCTAATTTCCCAAGCTCTCCGGGACAGACACCTGAAACACAGTATCAATTACCAGCGACCTTATTGAACTTAACAGCATTCCTTATCTGCTGTGGTGACATTGCAACATTCTATTTTGTGGGTTTTCAGTGCAGTTTATGTATTATGTTATCACATTAATATGAATTATATTTCTCGTTATACTTCTAATGTTGTGTGATAGTGTATCTGTGACTCCCCTCCCTATAATACTCCCATAATGATGTTGTTGTAAATGTCATAATGTGTATTCTTCCGTAAAATGTATCATAGTTCTTGTTTAGATGATTAATCTAAGTCTTGTGTCATTAAATAAGAATGACACACTCTCAAACATGCTGTGTCCAGAGGCTCAATGTGATGAAAAAAGGTGACGAAATAACAGGCACGTGTTTTTTTGGGGGATTTTTTTACAACAAGTTTCACAAACTGACGCCCTCTCAACAGACAGTCGTCCACTTTTATAGTCGACCCGTTTTTGGAGCCGAGAGCATCGCGCTGCTCCTCCCCCTGGAGGAGGGGGAGGGGCCAGGCGCACGGGCGGTAGACCTATATATACAGGCCTATATGAGCGGTTTGCTCACGGACAAGCAACTCATCACCCTGCTGCACGCGCAAACTAGCCCTGCAGTTACGTTATCAACGAGTGGTAAACATGGACGTGAGTTCCTTCATTGTTTTTTTTTCCTAACATGCGGCAGTTTGGACTGTTCTTGAAGCTGTTAATTGTAATTACTGTAGATCTATTTTATTTAAATCATTTTCCACCCGTGTTTACAGTAATTCACTTTATTTGTTTTATCATTAACTGCTTTTACAGTTGAAAAAAGTTGAATTTCAACTTTTAGCCAACTCTACAATCAGCAGAATGCATTTTTTTTTTTTGTTTTTTTGTTAAAAAGAGCAATTGTGTGAATTAATGTAAAAAACAATTCAACTTTTTTTCTAACTTTTCATGTCTTTTTTCTTTCAGATTCACCAGATTGATGAGATGGACCAGATGGACATGTCATATGAGTTCTCTTTCAACAGTTCTGACAACTTCTCAGAGGAGTCTGGGGACTTTGACATGGACTTCCAGGAGCCATGTGGCCGAGCTCTCAGCAAGAACTTCAACAAGATCTTCCTACCAACGGTTTACGGAATTATATTCATTCTGGGAATCATTGGCAATGGATTAGTCGTTGTTGTCATGGGCTATCAGAAAAAGGTCAAAACAATGACGGACAAGTACCGGCTCCATCTCTCCGTGGCGGACCTCCTGTTCGTCCTCACGCTGCCCTTCTGGGCCGTGGATGCGGTCAAAACCTGGTACTTCGGGGAATTCCTCTGTGTGTCTGTGCACATGATCTACACGGTGAACCTGTACAGCAGCGTTTTGATTCTTGCCTTCATCAGTCTGGACAGATACTTGGCAGTTGTGCGGGCCACCAACAGCCAAGCCACAAGGAAGCTGCTTGCGAACAAAGTGATCTATGTGGGTGTGTGGCTGCCAGCGGCGGTGCTGACTGTACCTGACCTGGTGTTTGCCAGGATCCAAAACAAAGGCTCCTCAAACTTCCTCTTTTCAGACGAAAGCATGGAGACGGCAGACTCCAGGATCTACTGCCAGCGCATCTACCCGCAAGAAACCAGTGTCATATGGACAGTTGTGTTCCGCTTCCAGCACATCCTAGTGGGCTTCATACTGCCCGGTCTGGTCATCCTCATCTGCTACTGCATCATCATCTCCAAGCTGTCGCGAGGCACCAAGAGCCAGGTTCTGAAGAGGAAGGCGCTGAAGACCACCATCATCCTCATCCTTTGTTTTTTCTCCTGCTGGCTGCCCTACTGTGTCGGCATCTTTTTGGACAACCTGATGATGCTGAACGTGATCTCTTTCTCTTGTGCGCTGCAACAAGCGGTGGAGAAGTGGATTTCTATCACAGAGGCGCTGGCCTATTTCCACTGCTGCCTAAACCCCATCCTGTACGCTTTCCTGGGAGTTATGTTCAAGAAATCCGCCAGGAGTGCACTGACAGCCAGCAGATCAAGTCAGAAAGTAACTCTCATGACAAAAAAGCGAGGGCCAATTTCATCCGTGTCAACTGAGTCCGAGTCCTCAAGTGTTTTGTCAAGTTAACAAACTGCCATGATACTCTCAGGGGTGAAGAAAAAAAGAAACTAAGCTTCGATTTCAAAGAACTTACTACATTTTGTACAGATGTAAAAAAAAGAAAAGAAAAGAAGAGTTTTTATACTTTTTGGGTTTGTTTGCCTTGTTTACTGCAATTGTGTTCTTATTGCAATTTTGTGCAAATATGATGTTCCTCATAGCAGATTGTGTCCGCAGGCAGTGCCTCGGTTCCATTCACTCAGCTTTATTATCAGGATCCATTTTCCCTGTTTTCATTTTTACAATCTGTTCTGCTGTATCAAAGCTCAGACATGCAATGCCCTACTCTGTTTTCTCTGTTTTCACGGATTGGTAGCTGCTCTTAGAAACCTGTACATAGTTTGTAGAATGTGTGTGTGTGTGTGTGTGTTCGCACTTAAGCTGTGTGATTATCTGAAAGCTAATATTTATTGCCGTCATTCACACTGGACGTTTTGTAAAAAGAACGGAACTGCATGCATGCTGCTTTTTTTTTTATTACCATTTTTAATCTGTTTTTTTATGTGAATAAATAAAAATTTTGTAGTGCTTTTCATAATGTGTGGTGTGCATTTTGACCTAAAACCAACTTCTCCTTCCCTCAAGGGGTGGGGGATGAGGTGTGTGTGTGTGTGTGTGTGTGTGTGTGTGTGTGTGTGTGTTGGAGGGAGGGGATGTGGGGGGAGGAGTGTGTGTGTGTGTGTGTGTGTGTGTGGGGGGGGGGGGGGTCAACCCAAATGTCTCCACCTGATCTGGCTAGAAAGCAGAAGGAGGAAGGACTGAGCAGACAGGCCCTGTAATTTCAAGAACATCTGTGCACTTTTACATCTTAAGCCATGACACAAAAGATAAAGTCTTTGGTTATAATTAGCAACCATATGGCTCCTAAACAAAGAAAATAGCACGCTAAGTTCTCCTTTTATTTCCACTTTTATTTCTTTTCAGTTTGCAAGATATACTGCCTCTATTATGACCGGCCTGTAAACAAGTATTACCCTCATTCACTTCACAGAGTGGGTCAGTGGGTCAATTTAGCAATCTCCCTGCTCCCAAAAACAAAACACAATAGTATTCAGGAGACAGGTTATATATTCTGAAGATGCAAATAGGCAGGCGTAGGCTTTGTTTAGCACTCATGCAATATATCATTGGCAGTAAATCTGCAGGAATTACATATGAAAAGATAAGACCGTTTCAAACACAGACGCCGTCATCCATCTTTATGTGGGCTCTTCTATCTTCACTGCTGGAGATTTAATCTGGGTGGACTGGTGACAGGGTGACGGTCAAGTTGGAGACCAAAGGAAGCTGGCAACAATAGATATCTAGGAGAACGGAGCCGTTAAATAGCCACAGAGCAATGTAATGCTGGCATCCATTCAAAAACTCCAGCGGAGGCACATTTCCATTGCTTTACATGTAAAAAAAAAGGGTGTGAAGTGCCACCATCAGGCCACGAGGTTAATGGTCATCTGGGGGCTCTGGTCTCTCACAGTGCAACAGGATAAAACAAAAGATGCTTTTTATTCAGTTGGAAATGATCTCAGATGTTTCAGAATTAGCATGAGAGCTGCGCTGCGTCCGTCTGCAGGGACCGATCTGTGATTAACACTTCAAGTGTTCAGATGAATGCCCGTCATCAGGAGGGGTCGTTAGAGGCTTCATGATCATGTACTGCATATGCAGAGTTACGCAGTAATAAGTGGGGATAATATGGACCTAAATTACGTGTCAGATATCCCGAATACTAATGGTTGAAATCTGCAGATATTAAGAATTTCTACAAATGAATAACTGTTGCAAACTCCAATAAAACAAAAGGGTTTGGAAAATACATAGATTAAACTCTTCTTAGCAATTCCCCTCGAGATATAAAAGCTTTATTTCATCTTTTCTTCACCATGATTTGAAACACTGATATAATTTGCTCAAAGCAGCGGCTCTGTAAAGACCACAGGGAGGACATGGTTCACAAACACACACCAATGTGAAGTCATTTCCTTTGAGTTCACCTCCATTTTAAAAATAATTAGTTTTTATGATTTTTACTGATTATTTTGCTTCTGTGGATGTATTGAATACCACTTTCTAAATACTTAACCATTAGCACCATAACAAAAGATAATACTTTCATCCAAAGTGTCCAAAGTACCCACTTGAGTGCACAGACAGTACTCAGGGCCCCTTTGGGAATAAACCCTCGGTTACAAGAAGGTGTCCTTACATTCATAATTAAAGCTTTTGCTCTGTGTGATGAGAACATATTCCAGTCTAACCAGTTTTTAACATGATAATATTCTCATGATACTGCAGCCATCAACATCAACTTCCTGTGCAAAATTTGTTGCAAAATTCCAACCCTTCTGCCATCTAATATATTGGTTAAAACAAACTAATGTGTGAAGAAGTGAAGAGTTTCTTGTTTGTTTTGTGGGTTAAAGGGCAAAGCTATTGAAATGGGAAGGAACTGCTTTCTGCTGGTGATTCATTGCCAGTGTGCATCCAAGTTTCTAACTGTAACTTGAGCCCATTGTCCAGAGTGTGTAGGGCCTCGTTTAAGGTTTGTTGTTGAGATGTATTAAAGTTACGAGTGGCAGCATAAATACCGGTAAGGGCAGAGATTGTTTCAAAGGCCCATTGCTAAGGAAAATAAATACCGCAGGTTCCTTTTGGGCAATGACCTGCTCCACTAATGGTTACATTGTTTTGGTTGGAAAGTGAGCTGGAAGGCTGTTTCCTGCATCAGGAGCTCCTGTGGCCAACAGCCTGAGAAAAGCTTTGATGACCCCCTACTGTATTCAAACCACCATGCCTTGCTTTGCTCGGCCATTCCCGCAAAGGTCACTGGATACCTGGGTGCACTCAGTGCACTCGACCAAAGGCATGGAAGTTCTCTCATGGAGAGTGTCACCTTTAGTGTTCAAGTGAGCAGATATAAACTATGTATGACAAGACATGGTGGTGTTTGAGTGCATGTTGCTGCGGGTGTGAATGTTGATTTAGTTACTTCAGATATTTAGAAATACTTTAGACCACAGACACATTTTCTCAAGGTGGTCGTTTAGCTATTCCTATTATTTTTGGAATGTAGGCCTGTAGACACAAACAATTAAATGAATCATACACTGTCAATAACTTAATGTTTTTAATATGTGCATACCATATATTACCGTATATACAATATATAGAAATATTTACCTATACATAATTATCCAGTCCATGCATATCCATCCAGTAGATAGATTTGTATTTTTTCTTTTACAATTTACAGAACACTTGATCTGTAAATAAACATTTTATTTTAGTTGTTTTTTTTTAAATTTTATATATATTTACACCTATTTTTTTCTGACACCTGTGTACATACTCGTCCTGTCAATGCTTTATCTTTATTTGTGTAGCTTTGCTGTCCTTGTTTTTAGCTGTTATTTATATTTGCATGTAAGTACAAGAGAGAGAGAGAGAGAGAATTTTTTTTAATGAAGGCTATGTCCATTTTGCCATGTCATTCAGATATTTCACTTATTAGACTCGCCTACTTATTTCTAATTGTCATAATATGATCCCATGTTCCACGCAGCATGTATAACTGTGATCTAATCGACCCTTGATACGGTTAAATCCCTTTTCCATCAGGTGCTTCCATTATTTTGTCTACCCCATGAGCAGGCATGAACAACTAAGTGAGTCGGAACTACACTTTAAAGACACTCGTTTCTAGCCGGAACCCGAAGCATCCGGCATTTGGTGTTCCGTCAAAACAAGTCCTTCTTTCCGGTGCACGTCCACGCTCCGAACAGCTGATGTGGTGCTTCTCTCTGCCAAACAGCCGTGAAAACATTGTGTCCTCGTTCTCCACGAATATATCTCGACATGACTAAAGAGGAAGCTCAGGGGTAAGAGCAGCGGGGCACCTGCGTGCGTGTCGTAACTAACAGAGGCGCTCTCACGAGCGGGTGCTAGCAGCACTACGGGTAGCAACTAGCTAGCGTTACCTGAACGTGCAGCAGATTGCATCATCTGACAGTTTCAAGTCGAGCCGTGGTGAAGTTTTAAGCACGTGGACAAAAGGTTTAAATAGCGGCAATATAAAGCTTAACAGAAGATTAGCCTAGCTTAAGTATCCGCGGTAGGGATTTGTTCTCTTTAAACACCGAATTACATGAAAGAGTCGCAAAGTTCATGTTTATGGTGGCCTTGCTCAATACGCGATTTGATAGATTTAGGTGACAAGATGTTACAAAGTCCCTCAGGTGTCCTGTGATTTCATCTAATAGCTTAATATTAAAAACAATGTCTGCCTTTTATACCCAGTCCACTTTGTTCTTTGCTGCAGACTTAAAGCTTGAAGGGGAATGAAGTAATTATGTCAAATACTGCAAAGATCCACACTTGATAACTGGCTCCTTTTATCATTCGGATAACATCTCGAGTCAAAGATGTCAGTCTGTAGTTTGCACATCCCGACCTGTCCCGTTCAGTGTCTCCTCTGGTCACGGGCCAAGTCGAGTCCTAGACAGGAAGGAATGTCTGAGCTGTCAAATGAGGAAGTCCACCTGAAGCTACTTGACCAGAAACAGATAAATACTGTGTGATGAAGTGAAGACACGCGACACGTTTGTCTGGCGCTCTGCTTTTTAAAGCAAAGATCTTTCATTTGTAAGTTGGTGTTCGTTGGATGAAGGAGCCTCATGCAGGGAACTGTTCCATTTCCTGTTTTCATGAATACAGCTGTTGGTCAGTGTCAACATCTGTTGTTCAGTGAAGGCAGTTTACTGGTTGTCGGTATTCTCTGTTTCTGTTTAACTGTGAAACATATAGTCACGTTTCTGTCCGTTCTACAGTTTGACGAATGGACCCAAAGTGTCTTTATGTTTGGATTTGACACTTTGCAGTTGTTGATAGCTGCTTCACACTCACCCCTCCTGCCTGAGGGGGAGAAAGATCGTTGATCCAGTTTAACTAATCTAACTGGTTGGATGAACTGATAAACACCATCGATCTGTATCTAAAAAGGAATAAGTATAATAAGTATATGTGTTGGCCGTGCTGTGAACTGTGACTACGGGTAGATTAGAGGAATACCTCAGCCTCCATGACGCTCATTTGATTATCTACTACTCCCACTTTCATGAAGGAAGCTTTGTTTGTCCCGAATGCCTTCACGGCCGAACGAAGAATAAAAAAAAAAAATATGCAAAAACAAAGTTTTCCTCTCAAATTCAAGGGGTGAGCGGTTGATCAACAGGTGATTGTTTTCGGGGGATGAATAATTCCTTTAATCTTCAGTCCAGATTCATAACGCGGCCACAACTCAAGGTAGCGTTAAGGCTACTCGTGTGTATGTTTTGTTGTTTGCTAATTAAAAAATCGTACATTTTTAAAACAGTTGTACGACAAATTAATCTTCAGGAGTGACAGTGAAACATGGGATCTCAGTGCAGTGTAGCTGTTTTCGTATAACATAAAAAGCTCTCGTGGGAAATCAGAAAGGATTTTGTCGACGGGTCGTTGGAACCGTGTTAGTTTTACGTTTGTCTGTGAGGGAAGTCTAGAACCCGCTCTACTGTCCTCCCCTTGGAACACGAGGACGTGGTCTTTTGCCTTTTGTGACTCTCTTGTCTTGTTTGGGCTTTATTGCTATGTATAGTCGGCCTTTGGTCTTTGTTGTTTTCCTGTGACTAAATAGGAGCAGCTCCCGCTTTGCTCCCAGGCTTCCTCAAGCGCTGCACACCTGCTGATTCGGGGAAACTTGCACTCACTCGTTGACCTGCACTCTCAGCACACACAAGTGTGATTTTTGGGGGGAAAAAAGTGCAAAGTTCAGAACATTTGCGATATCGCGTCTGTGTCCGCCTGGTTTATTGCAGCGGTTTCTTTGACGGCCTTTTTATTCTTTGACCTGAAATATTGACTTATCTCTTCCTCAGTAGGCCTCAGGTACCGCCCCAATGAAGCAACGTAGGCCGGCGTAAATCATTGCACTTCTCTCTTATTTTCAGTTTGAAAGGCAGGTTTTTCAATGAACTAAATAGGATAGTAAATATTATTCAAAAAGAAACATTTAAACATTAGATTCACGTTGATGTTCTGTTAATAACAGCGTACTGTTGTAGTCAGCCTACTGTCCTGTTGCTGCTACTAAACGACCTTTACTTTGAAGGAACACTGGCGTTGTGTTGTGCCGTGTTGTGCGGCATTCAGCAAATAAAGACAGCTTTACCCTCAGATAAAACTAAATGTCCTCATAACTGGATGAATCCGTGTTCTACATAAACTCTGTAATAGATTAGAAAGTGCTGCAGAGACGGCTTTCTTCCCGTGTTTATCGAGCTAATCTTACTTTCTGATGTCTCTGCTTTTTAGCCGCTCTTCATCTCTCCATTCACACAGGCTACAGCTGTTTAGTTTGAAGCAACAATGGGATTAAAGGCACTGCTCAGACTTGAGAAGCCATGGGGGGGGGGGGGGCGGCTCACAATGCATTTTCCCAGGCGGTCAACAACTTCCTCATGGGACGCAGGAGAAATAGAAGGTGGAAGTGGACATTATAAATGTCGATGCTGTGTACCTCTTCCTGTTTCCAGGGCGACGGAGGAGGAGCAGGCTCAGTCAAAGAAGGGCCTGAAGAAACAGCAGAAGGAAGCGGAGAAAGCTGCAAAGAAGGCTGAGAAACAGGCCAAGCTGGTCAGTGTTTGTTGTTTTCCTTTCTCCCTGGTTTGTTGTTTCACATCCGCCCCCCCCTTTCAGCTGGCAAGGCTGTGACGGTGCGGATCTGCAGGGCATTGTGGGTCCAGGAGGGTCGGGTAGCCGCAGAGGTGGGGGGGGCAAGAGTATCCATTGTTTTAAGTATTCCTGTCATTTTGGATTTGTTTATGTCTAGCCAAACAAAGTGCTATTTTCTTCTACACCGAGTTCACGACACACGAGCGCCTCTTCACACGCGTGTGCATGTTGAGAGAGAGGCCGTTAAGCGTGTTGAAATCCCACACGCTGTCAAACACTCGCTGCACAAGCGACAGGCCGCTTATCTGCTAGAGTTGAGTAAAATAAATCAGGATTGCGCAGAATTCTTTTGGTCCTTTTCATGCAGTAAAAATGCAAATTTGCAAACTGAGTATCGTGTTTCTGTATATCCGACAAAGCGTGTGGATCAGTAGCCAGTGTCACAACTTTGGAGACGTAACGATTTTGGTTTGTTCTGACCCGATACCGATGCCTGTTCCCAAACTCGAGGTGATGAAGTTCCACCGTTGTTTAAAGTTAGTCGGAGCTTCCTCACCGGCTTCGGCTCTTTTTGCGACGATGTTTCCACCGCTGACGTCTTTGCCCCCGAGATGGATTTGCTGATTCACTTCCTCATTTCACACGTGGCTGTTGTTGCACAACTCGTTTTTTTTTTTAATTTTATTTTTTTACTCAACCTACAAACCTTGTCCCAGAAAGACTCATTTGAGAGATTACCAATAAATACATCCTCAGGTATTTGAGTTAAACTTTAGTTTAATCATATCATATGATATACTTCAGTACACAATAAACAAATATTACCGGGACCGTTACAGACGGACATTTAATATCCAGGAACTCCCGTTCCACCACTGCTGACTGTCCCTTTAACAATGTGGCCACATTAAGCACATTGACTGTCGACGGTCCAGTCAGTCGCATCAATGTTACTTTGATGATGTGTTTCCAGACAAGAGCAGAGAATGTTCTCCTAGAACCACATTGACTGAACCTTTTGGTGACGTCAGCGAACCGCCGTCAAAACATCTGGTTCCACAGTACCGGCCTTGCTGGATGTGACGAGTCACAGTCGTAGATTAAAGCATCAGAATTAGCTCGGTGTTTATTGTGGATGAGTGAAGTTTGCCATCGCTATCATTTTCCTCAGGCAGTCCCTCGAATCTGCAAAAAAAAACCCTGCAGGATATAAATGATTAGTCTGTATTCATTGTTTAAAGAATGTGTCGTCTAGCTTTGACACTGGCTTATCCGAGACTAATTAGACTCCCTCTGCCTCGGTGTGTCACGATCCAACAGCACGGTATCCTGTCCAGCTGTATTCGCCCTGTCAGCATGTTCCGTGGGAGTAGCAGGTGTTGTCACGGCTCTATATCTTGGCTATCGGTGTGGCACACCAAGCGTTGCCTCGGGGAGGACCTGGAAGTCGTTCATCGGGTGCGCCGTTACCTCGGTTATTTGCCGTTATGCACTTTTTTTTTTTCTTTTTTTGCTGACACATGTCACTTTAGCGCGAGAGTCGGTCGCTTCACGTCTGCAGCCGGTTCTATACCCAGTCGATCACGAGCTGCAATATCATCCATCATGTGACGGGATTATCATATCAAGGATGGCCGATTCCAATTCACTCCGCCGCCACCGGCCATTTCCATACACCAATATCAATTTGCATAGGAAATGGAATTGTAAGTTTGCCAAGACACGACCTCATCGCACTCTGGGAGTCATTTGCCTGGAAGTCAATGCGGAGATAAAGAATCTGTCCACTTACGCTCTTTCTATTACAAAGCAATATCTCCTCCTGCCATTACTCATTGTCTATGATGTGTTGGGGCAACGTGCGGAGAGGAGCAGCGCATTCCAGGGTTCTGAGGCTCGGCTCCGGGACCGAGCGATGATTTATTAATTTTATTCAAAGTCCCTGATAGCGCAAGATGAAAACACAATTCACACGACTGCTGTAGCAAAACGTTTAAAGTTGCTCCATTTGAAGTCTTTTTTTTCTTTCTTTTTTTTAAACGTTTGAATTGAATAGATTGCCCTCTTGTTGTTATTTCCTGGCTATTTGCAATGGCCTTTTTAAATCCCGGTCTCCTCTTTGTGTTTCAGGCTGCCGAACAGCAAAGCACCGAGGAAGATGTAAGTATCCCCCCACGGCTCATCCTCTAACATCAGCTCCCTGCCTGACTCTACCTCGGCCGTCACACCTTCTTTATATGCAAATGCCTGAGCACTGAACTCAGTGTCTCTGTTCTCCGTTTTGGCAATTTTCTCACAAAGATTGTGATAAGAGTCATTATTTGTTCTGTCTTGTTATCTCAGATGTGGGAGACAGACTGTCGCTCGTGAAAATCAAAAGTGGTGGAGTTTTTTTTTTTTTTGGGGTTTTGAGAATAATCGAGTTGACGCAATGTTTTATTTAGCTTGTTTTGATGAACTGAGATGTCACGCTTCCCGTTCTTTCAGGACTTCGCCAAGGACAGATACGGCGTGCCGGCGATGGTCCAGTCCCAACAGAAACTGGGTTAGTGAGAACGCTCCTTCCTTCACTCCACGGCGAACCGAACGTCCTCTCAGCGCTGAAAACCCAATATTTGATCCACGATTGACGCTTTAAGAAGGGTCGAACGCTTTGCTCCTCCTCCGCCTCCATTCATCACATTTTGACGGAGGACTGTCTCTAGATAGTTCCTCGTGCGTTTCATTATGTGACGGCTGTCCCTGCTGCCGCTCTCTTTTCCAAACACGTGCGCTACGCTGAGCACCGTATCGGCGCAGCGCACGAGAAATACATTCAGGCTTTATCGCAAATGAATTCACAGAATGGGATTATCCCGAGTAAACGGAAAGAATTCCTCTCGCTCGACCAGACGTCTGTTTTAATATTATTTATTAGTGTTGAGTGTTTTTTTTCTTTTTTTTTTCTTTCTTATCTGTGCGCTGCATTATTCTCAATTTCCTGTCAGTCATCTGGCACTTCAGAAGTGGAAGTCTCTTTAAAAACACACATCACTACAAGCTGCTGTGTCTTTTTATTTAAATGCGTTTTGCGTTTTTTGATAGTAGTTCATTCAAAAATGTGCTTGTCGATGTGTTTTATGCTCTTTTTTTTTTAATTGGGTTAGTGTCTTAAACTGGTGCAATTGTCATTAAAGTCACACATGCACCAGCCCCGTGTTGGCAAACGCAGGTTGAACATGGACGCCTTTAGTGCAAAGGGTTAAACGGCGTATGTCATGTTAACATCCACTCTTGCGGCGAGGCATCCTGAAATAAAGAACGTGCCTCAACTCTCAAATTCTCTGTTTTGGTGATACAAGACGACGTCCTGACCCAGAACTCCTCAGATTACCTTAATCTGGCTGTCGAGAAGTTACAGATGACACGATTACAGCTGATAGACATCATGGAAAATGCTCCTGGTCTCTTCTCTCAACGCGATCGCAGCGGCGATAATTTGCGGTAACTAATAGTGTGCGATCGCTCCCGGATGAAAGAGGCAGCGAGGGGCGGACCTGTCGACGTCGTCCATCTGTCTGGATGCTCTTTCAGCTCCAGTGGCAGCAAACAAACTAGGGCCTCCTTCACCTGCATGCCGAGCCTAGCCACTGGGACGGTGTGTGTGTGTGTGTGTGTGTGTGTGTGTGTGTGTGTGTGTGTGTGTGTGTGTGTGTGTGTGTGTGTGTGTGTGTGTGTGTGTGTGTGTGTGTGTGTGTGTGTGTGTGTGTGTGTGTGTGTGGGGGGGGGGGGGGGTAGGGCTTTCATGTGGGTTGACGGAGAGTTCTCAGCCAAACGGGCGGCTCTGTTTTCTCTGGCGTAGCCTCGGTGTCTGCTTCTCCCGCTCCCTGATAATAAGGAGAAAGCATGCCTCTGAGTGACACAGGTGAAACTGGAGTCAGTTTGTCATGCAGCCCACAGAGAATGGGCGAGTTAGACAGCTTTTCGGCAGCCCTCCTAGTGTGTCTTATTTATTAGGCACGGTCTGTAATTTGAGCATTTTATTGTGCGTAGGTCTGCACATGCACATGCATGCTTATTTGCCTTTGGGAGTGTGCGGGGGGGGGGGGGGGGGGGGGGGTGCGCAGGGATTAGAAGGGGTGTTAGATTCTTTACACAGAGGTGGTGAAATCAAGGCAGAAATGTCCTTTGAAGTAACAAGTTCTTTGTGTGTGTGCGTGTGTGTGTGTGTGTGTGTGTGTGTGTGTGTGTGTGAGCCAGACAGGGTGTTGGTGCGCGTCCAAGACCTTTCTCCTGAGAAAGCTGACCAGCTGATCTGGCTGCGTGCCCGAGTCCACACCAGCAGAGCCAAAGGTGAGATCACGCCCCCCCCCCCCCCCCATCTTTGTTCACCTTTTTTAGAGACACAAAAACAGGCCATCTTAGCTGACCCCTGTGCTAATCCTCGCTGCGCTTTAGTGAATTGTTTAAAAAACTTCTGCCCTTGGGCCAGCTCTCTACGTCACTCCTTTTTTTTTTTTTTTTCTTTTCAAGACCAAGCCGGTTGCCTCTGACTTGCTTTGTATGTATATTTTCATGACCAAGATGACCGATGACTCTCTCTGCAGGCTGATCAACGCGGAAGCTCAGAAACGAGAAGCTTTTACTGTGAAAATCCAAACTGTAGCCCAGTGTGAAATATCAATTTGAAGAGACTTTCCACCGTTTTTTCTACTTTATATTCCTTTTGTGCGACTGTGCACAGACTTGCAGAGCAGTCTTTTTCTTTTTTTTTTTTCCATTCCTTCCACGTCGGGCAGAGTTTGACAACCTGAGGGTGTTTTTGATATCATTGTCTTGACTAGCATGTCACTGCCAACTGCAAACTCGGAATAACCTCTACTCGCCGGGTTCCTGCTACCGGCAGCCGTGGGAGCCGCTCCATTTGAATACAATGAACCGACTCGGCCCTGCCGGGTTATTGCATCCCCGTGTCAGCCTTTTCTGCTGCTGCGCTGAACCTGCAATTACAAATAAACCAGGGTCTCAATGATTATCTTTTTTGGCCATTTCCGTTCACAATAACTTCCCAGAGTCAAGAGTCACTTCCCCTCCACTCGCGTCTTCATTCTCTCTCCGCTCGCTGTAAGGATGTCCGTGGGAGCGGAATAACATCCTGATTTGGTCTGGGATGAGGCGCATCTGTCGCTGGGATTTTGGCATTGCTATTATCTCCCCCCCCCCCCCCCCCCCCCCTCCTCCTTTCTCACAGGCAACAAACATCAAAGTACCTGGGTGGTCTGACTGTCTACTGGCCGAGGTTTTTGTTGGCTAACTTGTTTACACTCCTCTTAGGTGTGTGTGTGTGTGTGTGTGTGTGTGTGTGTGTGTGTGTGTGTGTGTGTGTTTGTTAGGAAGGTAGCAATCAACCTTCCTCTCCACACAGTGCTCTTCAAAGAGAGGACTCTGTTCCCATATGTTTGACACTCTACCTGTCGAAAGGAAGGTCCTTGCAGCTGGGGGGGGGGAGTCACATGTAGACCTTCTGACTGAACGACGGCACACTGTTGCTTCAGACAGAGTGCCCAAGCTTTTATTGTGACAAGCCGGTTAAGCTTGCGTAAAAGAGATGTTGACAGCCACGGCGCTATCTTTTGTTGTTGTTGTTGTTTTCAGGGAAGCAATGCTTCTTGGTCCTGCGCCAGCAGCAGTTCAACGTGCAGGCACTGGTCGCCGTGGGAGATCGCGCCAGCAAGCAGATGGTCAAGTTTGCCGCAAAGTGAGTAACCGAGACTGCTTTTCCTGTCGGGAGAGGGCAAAAACAATGGTGGGAAAATCCTGGTTCCTAATCGTCCGCCGATCCATTTTCACACATTCTGAGTAAAAAGAGGGGGGGGGGGGGGGAATCCATCATTTTTCACTCGACAACAAAAGCTGTGCTGTTAACAAGGCGGCATACAGCGGCGTTTTAATGGAGCAGTTCCTGTCGAGATGGCAGATACATTGGCTCGGATCAGCGGAGGAAGAAATGCTTCAGAGCCGAGCATCATTATTCATGTGAGCAGCCAAAGAGCAGCCCATTACTGGTGGTCAATGAGTGAACGCAGCTATCGGCGGATATGCACTTTATTAAAGAGGCGGAAAGGGGGGGGGGGGGGGCAGGGTAATGCAGCTTCAGGCCGACATTGTATGTTCACTAGGGGAGTCCTTTATGAAAGGGTGAAAGGGGGTTTTAAAACATCACACATCGGTGACATCGTTCATGTAATGTACATGAAACATGCAGCACTTTTGTGCACAATTCATCTTGTTTTTTTTTCCCCAACCGCTTTCCATTCCATTGTTTGATGGATTGAACATATTTGTAAATGGGGAAGAACATAATTGTCATGTATTACTTAAACGGCTCCAGATATTGCTTAATTAAGCAAAGGGCATCGCCCACAACTGTAATCCACCACACCGACATGGCAGTTAAGACGTTGGATAATAAAGAACTGAAGCAATGCAGAGATTGCAGCTGTATTTAAAACACGCCCCTTATCGTAGCGTTACAGCCTCGCCTGCGGTCCCCCAGTAAACCTCACAAAAAAAAGGAATCGGTTTGACTCAAGCTGTTAACGGCACATCACTGGGATGCGTGAGCTGCCTTGTTGTTGACCAGAGGACCGGTGTGTCTCTCCACAGCTTACATGAAGCCGGATTTATTTTAATGAGTAACTGATTAATGATGGAGTTTATGTACACACCCCGACTGAGCTATATCCAAACAAATCACAGCTACGAAATGTTAGATGAAAATGTGCGTAAATTACCGTTTTTACACACACACACACACACACACACACACACACACACACACACACACACACACACACACACACACACACACACACACACACACACACACACACACACACCATGTCTCGCAGGAAAGGTTTTACAGGAAACTAAACTCAAACACAGGAACGCGTCACTGCTGCTCACACCCGAGTCTTGCCCTGCCAGCCTGAACGCACTGACCCCACTTTGTTATCTCGTGACCGTTGCCGCTCACTCAGCCGACCCAGTGAAAGTTTCCGCCATGCTTTGCATGGTCTGCTGCATGTCGCGGGATATTGTGTTTCGTAACTCTCCAGTGATTAGTTTTTTTTTTTCATTCGTAGCAGTTTCTCAATCCGATTCTGTAATGTTGCGGTTTGCACGATTGCCAAGACAACCTGGTCTTACAACAAAAACGAAAGAAATTGCAAAGTCACGCGACAATGTAACAATTTACCAAGAGACCAGTATCAAAAACGACATGCGCACTTTATGTTTAAGTCTTTCACAGCTGGCACTATCGGGTCCTGTGGCTTTCTGGCCCACGTCTAGTTTCACACACTTCGGCGCGATGACTGACGAGCTCGGTAAAACCCTGGATTACAAGTAAATCCTCTCATAATCATGCCGAGGGCCGTTATGGCATCGCGGCGGTACTTTCCTTTCACATATTGTGTGTCCAAGTCCTTTTCCTCTCACTCACACTGTGTAATTAAGCGATCGTCAGGCTTTGCTAACTCCAGTCAAGTACCTCTCGAGTGCCCAGCGTAAAGCAGAGGGGAACTGTGGCTGATCGTTGTGTACGTTGAGGTTTGATTCAGTCACAGCATGCCCCCCCCCCCCCCCCCGCCGTATGAGCCCCTCACTAGTCAATGAGAGCAGCAGCACTCCAGCAAATGTTCTCTAAGCAGTTTCAAGGGTCAGTTCACCTGTATTTTATCCACTTCAACACAGTGGAGGTGGATGAAATTAGATTGCTCTTCATTCAGAAGTTTATTGCAGCGTCTCTTACTCTGAATGTAGCCGGTGTCCGGCGTCAGTTTTGCATCGTGTCGGTCTGCAACGGGCCCGTCTCTCTGCAGCCCTGGTGTCTGCTGAGTCTTTAATCTCTGTCCGTCTTTTTCGTCTGCCTCAGCGATAAAGCGGTCAAAAGTCTGGCAGGAGAATGAGAGAGAGAGAGAGAGAGAATGAGAGAGAATGAGAGAGAGAGAGAACTGAAAACAGGATTTTGGGGGGGGGGGGGGACCATCCACCATGTGTAGCGTCTTCCACCTGTGTGGAGTGTGAAAAAGTCGGCCTGGTGAGCTCTGCTTGCCCATTATGTTATTTAGTGATGCATTAGCAGCTGAAGGAAGAACGCCACATGTGTCCATGGTTGAAGTGTTGTGTTCCCGGGACACTGATTCCGTCTGAAAGCGGTCTCTCTCTTTCTCCCCATGACTCGTATTTCTCGTCTCCGTGTGATGCTGTCAGCTCTGTCTTGAGTTAATCAGTGGGTTTCCGTCAGTCGCCCAGCCTCTGGGCCGCGCAGCAGTGGTTATTTAATGTGTGGGGATTTATTTATCTAACTGATTTCCTACCAGAGGGGGAAGGACTACGGCGGCAGCTGTTAGTGGGGCTGATGGGACGGCGGTACCCCAGTGTTCAGTCCCTCATTACTGCTTTTTAATGAGGAGGAGTGACGGATTACAGCAGGTTTCCCATCTGGCCTTGCGCTGCACGACAGTCGGTGTTGTTCCTCTTATCTGGGACGATTTTCAGAGAGAAAGCTGTGTGGGAAGAAGATGCTGCATTGTTTTTGAAAACAATGTAACAATGTAAATGGGTTCTCTTCACACGCTGCAGTTTACTTTATGAACTGTACAGTTGGGGAATTCCTCCCCCTCGGGGGTCAATGCGTCGTTGTCGTGCTCGGTACTTTCCAGGAGCCGTAAAGTGATGTAGGCTGCCGCATGTTTCCTCAAAGGTCAACAATCCCCCAAAGCTTCTCTTTATTTACTTCTCCCTTTTGACTGATATCAAAATGAATAAGGCCATTGAGCTCTGTGATAATGCTTTACTTACTTACTTACTTACTTTAATTACTTTAATGTATCCTCGCTGCCTCGATATGAGCCGGTTCTGGTTTGGTAGCTCACGCCCCATGTGATGGACGGTTGGGGCAAGTAGGGCCCGATACCCCTCAAAGTGACGCAGAGAATTTCATTAAAGCAAAAAATTATTTTTATATAGTATATATAGTATTTTTTTTTTTTTAACTATTCCGTAACAGACGAACACATCTGTCTAATACAGATGTGTTGAAACAGTGAATCATTTTGAGCCCAACGTCGGTAGACATGTGTTTGTGTTGAGCAGAGGAAGCAGGATAGTAGTTTTATTTTGAAAGCCACAAGATTGCGGTCTCTCAACGTTCCTCTTTCTCTCCCCCCCCCCCCCCCCAATGTCACTGTAGCAGCTGTATTTTTATCAATTTGTGGCTTCTCGTTGTAACCCCAGCTCAAAATCGCACGACCATATGACACACGACCTCTTCGCACCATGGGGGAAAAAAAACCCTGAAGCTGCTCGTCTGCATGCATGCATGCATGCATCAGTCCCAGTGTAATGAAAATCTTGTTCTCAGGCTGTTAGCCTCCCACACAGATGAGGTTTTGTTTTCCAAGTGCTATCTGTTGTTTACCCTCCACCCTCTCGACTGTCTCCACCAGCATCACCAAGGAGAGCATCGTAGACGTGGAGGCGTTTGTGAGGAAGGTGGAGCAGAAGATCGAGAGCTGTTCCCAGCAGGACGTGGAGCTGCACATCGAGAGGGTGGGGGCACACCGACGCCGTCGCAAACACAGTTCATAATGCGCATTGGACTCTTCACTCGACACAGCTCATGATCTCTGAAGCATCACGCGTGTGTTTTGTGTTTTAAGTAATACACCAGTTGCACTGAAGGTAGTGCAGACATGACATTTGAGGGATATCAGGCACACACTCTAATATAATGCAAGTCAATGCAACACCACAAAGTCTCTGACACCGTCTTTAAAAAACCAAAACATAAATGAGTGCAGTGTTGGGCTGCACATGATTGTCACCAGCGTGGTGTAGTCAGTCACACCTAGATGAGGTTTTCACAGGTTCGGCTGTCGGTGCTTTGTGGACTCCGGGTACTTTCCAGTGTCAGCACACCTTTATGGAAACGTTCGGCGGTTTATCACCCTTCTGAATTTTAATGGCCTTTCTTTCTATCCCCACTCAGGTTTTTGTCATCAGCCAGGCAGAGCCTCGTCTCCCGCTGCAGTTGGAGGATGCCGTCAGGCCTGACGGAGAGGGGGAAGAGGTGAGGATGGATGGATGGATGGAAGGATGAGAGGGTACGGAAAGCGTGCTTCACCCAAAATTCTCACTCTCTTAATTACATTTTCTGCACTGTCCTTACTAATGTGACACCCTAGGCGGATCTCACTCGTTCCTTTCAATGAAGCGACGCACTGCAGCTCTCGCTCGTCGTGTGACAGTGGGTAGGTGATTAATGCCTCTTAAGGATCCACTGTCTTTTGTGGTTTGGCTGGAAAAAAAAGAGAGAATCCACCCATCAACAGTGAAGGAGAGTGGAATAGAGAATCTGGTACAGTCTGAAGGAGGAACTTTTTTTCAGGTGTAAAGACTCGTCATGTAATGCCAATAAGACAGCTCGGTGTCAGCCAGACAAAATAATAATAAAAAAAAAAAAAAGATCCGTTGACTCCAGACTCTGCCTCAACTCGAGAAGACTTCAACTGTTCAGTGTGAGAAACAGGAACTGACTGACTGTGGGAGAATCCACCGTCTGAGTCTCATGACATGCATCCATAGATTTGGCCTGACAAGCCTAAATGTATCTGTTTACTTTATATTAAAAGCAGAATAGCAGTGAAGCGCCTTCGTCCTTTCTCAGACGTCGGTAAGGAGAATAGAAATGTGTCTTTCTTGGCAAGACACCAAGGATCGGGTAATCAAACCTGGTTCAAATAAACACGATGAAGAGCAAAATGACTCGTACTGATTAACCACAGACACCACCTGGTCTGACTCGCCCCTCTCCATGCAAACTGTGATTTCATCACGTAGCGTTTATAAGAGCCGACAGACGGGGGTTTAGTTTGCCTTCTGAGTTCCGATCATCGATGCCGAATGAGTCGAGAAAATTGTGATCCGTTTTAAGAAGTCGTTATATGTTTAGTTGGTTATTAATGGTCGTTAAACTTTGAGGCTGCTGTTTTCCGTGTCCTGTCGAACAAAATTGACGACAACAGTTGGCGGGTTAGCAGAACTTCCTGCAGAAGTTTCCAGTGGACAGGTTGTGAGAGTACTTGAGTGTGGCTTTATGAAGTTCTCGTAGAGCAGACATCTTATCAAGCTGTCGATCTTTATTTGGGAAACTGAAATGTTGCTCTAATTCCAATCTCTGTTCAAAGAAAGGGAAATGTGCGGCTGCTCTCTCCGTTTTGTAAAATGCAGCGTCTGTAAAGTCAAGTCTGATGTCGTTACCTTGTGAACAAAAAGACCCGATGACGGAGATATTGAGCTGCATTTTCCACACACACACACACACACACACACACACACACACACACACACACACACACACACACACACACACACACACACACACACACACACACACACGTATATATTTCTAGAGAATCTCCATTAGCTCAATTCAAAGTGTTCCTGTTTGAGGCAAACCTCTCTATTAACAGATTGAGTCAACATACGTTGTAGTGGATGCAGAAGAAGAATCGGTTTTCTGTAGCCGTGGATCCGCCTGATTCAAAATGTTATACATCGCATTACTTTTAAATGCGCATCATGAGCAAATCAATATGTGGCTCTCACCAAACCAGAGACAGCTGAGAGCTGATCCGTGTTTATCCAGTAAGCCCGTCTGTGCAGCTGCAGCAGCATCCCAGGTGCTTTCCGCGGGGAGTCGGCATTGTCAGTCACACACTCGGAGCGGCACCTGCCCTCCCGAGAGACGCGGGCCCGAACAGCCCTGCCCATCCGACTGTACGCCCGTCTAACCTTCTTGTCCCTCTGCGTGGGGCTGTGTGCAGCAGGATGTGGCTACACGGGCTATTAGCTCAAACCCCCAGCGGGTCCGGAGGAAGCCTGACATCCACGACCCTGGAAGCTGCGGTTCCTCCTGCGACGAAACATTTATTCTTTCATTTTGTTTTTGCTGCATTTTCTCTTTTATTGCCCTGACGTCCCACTATGCAACATGTATTTTTTGTACAGTTGACCTTGTAATGATTTGTTGGTCGGTGTTTCATCAGGAATAAATAGCATGTTGTTTGTGCCTGCTTATAATCTGCCAATAGCCGATATGAGAACGAGGATTTATTTATTTATTTCATACAGAGAATGACTTATATTGTTTCCTGGTTTTGTCTTTCTTGTGAGGAAAACAAAAATCATTTTACACATCACCGGCCACAAACACACAGAACAGACCAGCCGCTGAACAGTTGTTGAATATTTCATCGTCTGAGGGGTTGTTTTTTTTTTTTTGGTGATGAGATGATGTTTTTTTTTTTCGTTTGCCCTCAGGAAGGCAGAGCCACAGTCAACCAGGACACCAAGCTGGACAACCGGGTGATTGATCTCAGGGTAAGAAAACACACCGTATCTATCTTTAAGCATCCAATCTAGCGAGTGACATGTTCACATTTAAAGCTTGTCTGGTGAGATGACAAACGCGGTTACTTTAGATATACAACTTTCATTATTTCCATCATAATAAATGGTTTTAATAATCCTCTTTTAAATGTACAAACGCTACAATAAAGTATCGAGTAATAAAGGACATTTTAGGATCCACTTTCATATTCTCACTCGCAGAGCGCTACACGGCCCGACTCCTACATATGTGGCTGAACTAGTTCACCCTTACTCTCCCGCCCCCCCCCGCGCTCTCGGGGTCAAACATGTTAAACTATCTGTCGGTCCCACGCATTCGCTTTAAGACCCGCGGTGACCGAGCCTTTGAGGCAGCAGCACCAAAGCTGTGGAGCGCTCTGCCTGCACTCCTACGGTTTACTGTGTTTGATTAAAAAAAAATAAAAAATAAATAAAAACAGCTGGAGACACACAGGTTTAGGTGTGTCTCGAGCTAGGCCTGCTCTTAAACCCTGTTTAAATATTGTACTTCTTCCTGCGCCTTCTTAAATGTAAATTATTGGCCCCTTATATGATCACATTGTGTGTTTTTTTTAATGTTTGTAATTCTGCTCCTGTTAAGCACTTTCTGTGAAAAGCGC
Organism: Cebidichthys violaceus; assembly: GCF_023349555.1. Lineage (NCBI taxonomy): Eukaryota > Metazoa > Chordata > Actinopteri > Perciformes > Stichaeidae > Cebidichthys > Cebidichthys violaceus. The sequence continues at coordinate 3,919,543 of NW_027176274.1, read as the reverse complement.
TTTATAAATAAATCTTACTTACTAATGTTAAGCTTTTTTTTTTTTTTTTTTTTATAGTTGAGGGAAAGCAGGCAACCTTAAAAAGCTACTAAAAGTAAATAGAAATGAAAAGCAAAACCGCTTCACCTCCGAAGCGAGAGAACAAGCCGGTCTGTGATTTAGTGGGAGAAATCTTTTGCAGTGTGGTCGCTGCGCTACAACCGATGCCAGCAGCAGTGGAGACCGAGCCGCAAAAGCGCCTCCGTTGTTTTGATCTGCGCCCTCCCACGTATGCGATGCAAGCAGACAGGAAAGGCAGTAACGCCGCAGCACACGGCTCGCGCAGCGACACCTGTTTCTGTAACGCCGAGCTCTTTGACTCGGGGGGTCTGTCATCAGTTGTTTCGCTTTAGAGCCCAGTGAAGCTATAAAGGGGTTCCCACACTGGCAGACAGACGCTCCAAAAGGGAACCATAAACCTCCCCCGATAATAATTTACTTCCTACAAAAAAAAAACTCCCCTTGTAACTTAACCATCCCTGACCGCAAGGAGCCGTATTTCCCCCCCCGCTGTGATTTTACAGTGACGTATACGGCTTGTATTCTTTTGAATTTAGTTTGCATAACACAGCTGGACTCACGAGTAAGACGGTCAACCTGACCCGTGAGTTGGTGTGGAATCGGTATACAATTGTATACAAGCATCAAGTCCAATCTGAAGTGTACCATCTGTTCATTTAAAAGCGGCAACTAACGATCGTTTTTATTGATTCGTCTGCCAGTTATTGTCTTGATTTATCGTGCTATGAAACGTCAGAAAATTGAGAAAATAAAGCACAGTTCTCTAAAGTTAGCTCTAGTTGCTAGTTTTCTTCCAGTAACGGTCCAAAATCTGTAGATAGTCAGTTTATTATCGCGCTAGAAAAAGATCAAGTCTTCACATTTGAGAAGCTGAAATGAGTATTATGGAAATAGCGGATTCATTTTCTGTCAATCAACTTATCAGTTCTTCGTTTCAGCTTGACTTTAAGTTGTTGTGCTCGTTTTATTCTTGTCACATAAGGAGAATTGTGCTGCTGGTGTGAAGTCGCTTCACTGACTTGTAGCACGATTTGACACAACAATGTCGCGGACGGAGAATCCACTCGTTCACCTGTTGTCTGGCTGTATTATTACTACTGAAGAGAAGAAGAACATGGGTGAGCCGGTGGGTGTGAACCCAAGCCCACTATTTGAACGTTTCTTTTTGTGCTCTGAAACCTTCCTGCGGTGGATCGTCGCCACAAGCGGGTTTCACGTCGTCTCGAGTGCCAACGAGAGGCACGGCAGCCTCAGGTCTATTTCAAGAGACCAGCAGACAGAGTGCCAGTTTGAAAGCGCACTAACTGCTACCCACCATGTGACCCCACCCACCTCGACACTCTCTCTCTCTCTTTCTCTCTCTACACAGATGTGTTCCTAATGTGATCATGCACTGACGGGTTTTAAGTTGGGTTTCCCAGGTTTCACACGGGGCCACTGCCCAAAACCTGATACTTGACAGAAATGAGTCACAGGAGTCGAGGTGAACGTGTTTAATGTGGTTCTCTGCTTCTCAAAGGTTAGGTTAAAGTGTTTTGTCTCCGCTTCGTCTCTTTTGTAAAGTATTCAGATTGTGTCTGCGGATTAATGAGCGCGCTACCGTTTGGACATTATCGCCTTTCCACTCTGCAAACTGTGCAAGACGTGGCCCTACGCTGGTCTGCGTAGCCACTGGTAATGGAACAGAGGGAGAGACGAGACCTTGTGAAATGAACGCAGACCTTGTGCACGCTGTATGGGAAGCACTCTGGGTTCTAAAGAGTATGATAAGTGGAATAGAAAGCCCATAAAGCTCAATTGTAGAAATCTTGTGGTCATTTGAGATGAGTCAGTCGATTAGGGACGCGCTCTGTCGCCTAACCGTTGCAGTTTAGGGGGATTTGCGGCTTAAGTTTTTACAGTAACGTCTCGGTTTAGCTTGAGCTATTTCTCTCCCCGCCTTAGTTTCAGCATTTTACATTTGTAATGATAGTTTGAAAGCACCTGGGGCTCTCGCTGGCTTCCAACGCACGTCTCGCCCTTTATGCCAGCAGATAAGTGTTTCGCCCTTCATGTCGGGAGGAGTTTGCACGGACAGAAATTGGCGGTCTTGTTTTTCGCACATCTGTTATACGATTGTGTAATAAATCCAATGAATCACGCTAAGTGTGGTAATGCCTCTCTCTCTCTCTCTCTCTCTGTCTCTCTCTCTCTTTCTCTCTCTCTCTTTCTCTGTCTCTCTCTCTCTCTGTGTGTGTGTGTGTGTGTGTGTGTGTGTGTGTGTGTGTGTGTGTGTGTGTGTGTGTGTGTGTGTGTGTGCGTGTGCGCGCGCGCGCCCTCCAAAAGACGACCACCAGCCAGGCCATCTTTCGCCTGCAGTCGGGAGTGTGCATGCTCTTCAGAGACACTCTCACCAAGAAGGGATTTGTGGAGATCCAGACCCCTAAAATCATATCAGGTACAAACACACACACCTCTCTTTTTTTTTTTTATTCAGATGTTTCAGTAGCAGAGCGCTTGTTTTCCATATCGCCACCCACAGGTGTCCTGTGAGTCATCGTGTGACAGTTGTACTGTTGACTTCCTGTATGCGCTGTCCATTTATTTTTTTTTTCTAGACTGCAATTCGGTTTGAAGTTCAGTTGAAGCTCAAAAAAACGGTTTCAGTTTATGCACCCAAACACAGTCATGCACGTCGATGTTCAAGCAAACGGCAGACTGACGTAGGAGAATGAGTTTTATCGGGGTTTTAATCCAGTCCACTTGGAATGTCGCTGCATCGACCATCCCCATCACTTCAGCTCCTCTCCTCTTGCATTCCCACACAGTGCCTCTCTGATTCGACAGGGGAGGCCTTCCTTAAGCTTGCTCCCAAAAGACCTCACTCCACTTCTCTGAAAGAAGGGATGGCTGGGAGGAAGAAAAAAAAAAAACCCTACTTAAGATTCCAACCGAAGCCTTCCAGACATTCATAAGAGACAGTTATTTTGTGCGTCTCCTTTGCACAGTGTCTCTCTTATCCTGGGATCTTTTTCTCAACATCAGGGCTGAGGGATGACTTGGTATTCTACATGTAGAAAGTTTACCTTGGGAAGAAGCTTTCCACTCTTTGGCTGAAATTAATTCATTGTTTAAAGCTGAGAGAAGACGCTCCGTTGTGTGTGTGTGTGTGTGTGTGTGTCTAATTTTAGAATGAAAGCTGCACGTGGGTGATTGGGTGCCGGATTTGTTCTAAAATCATCACTTTGTGTCTGTCCGAATGGACTCTTTGTGTTCCTCACATCAGAGAACATAGCGTACGCTGATCTCCGGTCCTCAGCCTCCCACACGCTTCTCACATTTCTGATGAAACTCCTGACACTCTCACTTCTCCTTTTCTTCACGAGCCAATCGTATCGTCTTAGCGTGCCGCTACTAAATTCAAAAACTGGCGCTTTTTTTTTTCTTCTTTTTTTTCCCTCCATTTTGGCGGCACCCGTGAATCAACAACTGCGTACTTTTGCAAAAACCGCATCTTCCTGTCTGCCAACACCCAAAGTACGCACAGTGAATTGTTTGTGCCGTGTGGACCCCCACCCTACTGTCGACGACACGAGGAGATCAGACAGCGCTCTGACGTGCGTGTTCTGTCAAATAGGGAACCGCAGATAGGTTATGTAAGTCTGGCCTTGTTTGTTTTGGCGACTTTATTAGGCGAACGTTAGAAATGTATTTCTTTTATTGACTTTTCAGCATCCAGTAATTTGCAGTCAAAAAAAATTAGTCTGTGGCACAGTTTCTGTTGGCCCGCAGCTATCATATGAATATTCTCATTTAAAAAGAGAAGAAATGACTGTCAGCTGGCTAATTAGAGTCCCAACCGACGCATCTGCCGAACAGGCAACCGTTTATCATCATTAGGTGGTGGGGGGGGGGTGGGGGGGGTATGAGTTTTTGAAGTGAGAAAACTCAGTTTCATGCATTTGTCAAAAAAAAACTCTGTGGGGCAGTGAAAGCCTCATCCCACATCTAACCGCTGTCTTTTGTCCACTTCCAGCTGCCAGTGAAGGTGGAGCGAATGTCTTCACCGTGTCTTACTTTAAAACCAGCGCCTACCTGGCCCAGTCTCCCCAGCTGTACAAGCAGATGTGCATCTGTGCTGACTTTGACAAGGTCTTCTGCGTGGGTCCAGGTGAGAATGTCTCCCGACTGTCCACTCACACGTCTTTTTTTTTTTTTTTTTTTTCTTTTTCTTTTTTTTCCGTTCACTTGTGGCAAACGGCTTCACGAGCGGCAAGAGTGTCGTGAAAAGCGCAGACCCTATTAACTGAGATGACGGTCTGAAAAAAAAAAAAATGGCTGCAAATGCTTTTGGATTGTTAAACTTTAACAGACCTCCCTCTGTTGCTTTCACCGTGGTCAGAGCTTGCTCTGGAGCTCAGTGCGTTAGTGACACAATGGGAGTCGTAAAAAAAAAAAAAAAAAGGCTTTATGGCGCCGTACTGAGTTTTAAGAGACCCCGGGTTCTTTAGGTAAGCAAACACTGCCACCATCTGATTGAATACATACATTATGGAAGGAAAACAGCCCGCGTGAATACAAAACACGCTACGCACGGCCTTCCATTTTAATTTGCCTCTTGCATCTGATTTTAAGGTGGAACGCGATTCTCCACCGAGATCAATAAAAACATTTGAGACAAGGGGGTGGGGGGCGCTCGCTCATTCCGTATTCTACATACCGGACCGAGGTCTTTTTGTTTGCTTTTGGCGGTAGCTCCGCCGGAGAAATCAAAGGGCTTAAGGTCATCTCCGCTTCAAAGCAGCAACAATGTGCTCGCCGCCGTTGCCTTAGTTACAGTCGCGCCAATTTTGGCAAGGAAGGATAATTGGGATCAACTCTCCTCGGACAGAAGTAGTGTGTGTGTGTGTGTGTGTGTGTGTGTGTGTGTGTGTGTGTGTGTGTGTGTGTGTGTGTTTTAAAATGTTCACTATCTGAAATCAGCTTAAAGAGGTCCGTCACAGAACAAACCGATGCAAACACAGGTAAGAAGATGTCATGTCGGTTCTGTCTGGAGTGTTTAGTATGTTCTGTTAATGTATGCCGGGAGTCATTAAACGGCGCAGCTTGTAGATAAAACTCTATAAGCAGAAGTTTGTATGTATGAAGCCATACATATGCATGGCTGGTGTTTTTTATAGCGCTCCATCATTGTGACATCGTATGCGTGTGCACATGGCTGATTTCCACACCTTTTTTTAAAATGCTGGATGTAGACGCACCCTTAAATCAACCGCTCGCATGCACGCGTGCAGACTGCTGCGCCTGTCTAAAGACCTGTAATTTAAAAGAACAGACGAGCTCAATGTCTCATTAGTAAGCCCCTCCGACACTGACTCTGTTCTACCGTAGTGCACAACTCTGGCTAATTATATGTCGCTCTCGTGATGTCATCAATTGACCTGCACTCGGGCGTTTTAGTTTCTAGCGCTCATCGCGCCGTTAGCGAAGTGCTGCGCAATAAAAGGATACAGTGAAGCTACATATTTGCAGTAAGATTACCATTATTATGGCATCATTTGTATAAATACGACAGATTTCAGTTTGTTTTTCTTTCTTCTCCGCTTTCCCTGGAAACAGAATAGTGAACCTGAATTAGCACACTGAGCTAATTTCATGGGACGATGCTTGAATTCAGTGGCTGGTTCGTTACCTTGGTGCCCCCTTTTTTCTTTTTCTTTTTCTTTTTTTTTTTTTTAAACGCACTTGTGATCCGGTCAGGTGCTCATTTTAAGGATCTGGTCGCACCCTGGACGTAACGCCGTTTCACCTGAAGATGCGTTGCGACCTCCCACTCCTCCTCCTCCGCTCACATTTACATCAAATCTGCTTCAAGTTTTCAGGGCCGAGGACTCCAACACCCACCGCCACTTGACTGAGTTCGTGGGTCTGGATATCGAGATGGCCTTCAGCTACCATTACCACGAAGTGATCGACTCCATCACTGACACCATGGTGCAGATCTTCAAAGGCCTGAGAGACAAGTACGACTTTTTAGGATTCATGCAGTAAAGCTCTCGGTCTGATCGGGGTGTAATGCTTTAGTTTCGTTGCTTCCCTTGTGGTATTTGTTTAACTGAAACTTTTTGTTTCAGCTGAGGTGAGGAGAAATTGATGCAAATGACATCCCATAGACTAGAGGCTCACAACATAAGAGGGGAGTTTTGAATGGATAAATTCCTGGGGAGGATGACAAAAACAAAACAAAACAAAAAAAATCAAATATTGTGTTTGTTTGTTTTTAGCTGTTGAATCCATATTAAGTGTGGTCACCCATTGCTGCTGGTGTCTCTCCGTCGATGTGGCGTTATTGCCTCCTAGTGGCGTGAGTCGGCGCAGCACGTGTAGCTGAATACATGGATAAATATAAACCAGTGGTTAAAGCTCTTCTGGCACGTTGATCGTTTATTTTTTTCATCCCACATCAGTGCTGGAGAACAGCATTGACTGGATATGGCACCGAGCAAGAAGAGCCTTCCGAGCTGCGACACAGGCCGACGGCTTGCTCCGCGTTTTAGTGCCAGTTTATCGTTACCCGTTTCATTTCCTGCCGCTGTACTTGTTTTGTTAGATTTGTGTCCCGTAAAGCAGTTGGCATGATTGTAAGACAAACATTGAGGGGAATCTGGCTGATGTGCTGGAACATTTTATTAAGCGAAGAAGAAGAAGAAGAAGAAGGGGGTTTAATGTGTGCGTGTCTGTCTTCATCAGCTTCCAGACAGAGATCCAGACGGTGAACAAGCAGTTCCCCAGTGAGCCTTTCAAATTCCTGGAGCCCACTCTGAGGCTGGAGTACACCGAGGCCTTGGCCATGCTGCACGAGGCCGGGGTGGAGATGGGGGACGAGGAGGACCTCAGGTCAGAACACGGCCCACATCCCACTCATTCTGTCACATGATTTCATTTGATAAAAGCGGAAATAGACACGAGTTTAATTAAAGTGAGGACGTAAAACATCAGACCAATAACTCAGCAATATTTCTTGGTCTTTTCTCTGTATAACACTTCTTTGTCATGCTATTGGTGTAAAACCACTACAAGATAATTAAATAATTTTTTATAATGTTCACTTTCAGGCATGTTGCGGCAAAACAATGTGACTCAATAAGATAAAGTTTTGTCTTTCTGGTTGTTCTATAGTACGCCCAATGAAAAGCTGCTTGGACGTCTGGTCAAGGAAAAGGTATGCTCAAACGTTTTCATTCATTTAACGTAAAAAATATGAATATTGGTGATTGGACACTAAATGTAGGAAATTGTCACTTGGTGAAAAAATACAAAAATAAAATAAACTGATTAGGATCTGTGTGGGAGGACTTAAAGTAACACGAAGCCATCGTTTGAGTTGCTGCATCACAGTCAGCACTTATTAGCTGAGTGCTCTGAAAAATAACATAGAGTCATAACACCTGAGCTACTTATCAGGAATGTTCCACTTGGGAGTTTCTCTTGATGGATTCAAACAAAATAATGTAGAAAGAATGATTATTTACAACTCGACATGGTCTTCATTACAGCTGCACAAAAAGAGCAGCGTTGGCTCACAAGCTACAGTGCAGATCACAGTAGCAGCTATCATAAACAGGAAGGCTCATTCCAAGTAACTCATTATACACTTTCACATTCTAAAAAAACAAAAGGAGAGAGATCATTGTCATGGTTCAGCCACAGGTGTCTGATGAATCCAAAATGAGGCTATTAAAACATGTTTTGACTGTTTTTTTTCTCCTCAGTATGACACTGACTTCTATGTGCTGGATAAGTACCCACTGGCTGTTAGACCCTTCTACACGATGCCTGATCCAAACAACCCTGTAAGTCTCTCTCTCACACACACACACACACACACACACACACACACACACACACACTTGCTCTCGCTCTCTCACACACACACACACACACACGCTCTCGCTCTCGCTCTCTCTCTCTCTCACACACACACACACACACACTCGCTCTCGCTCTCTCACACACACACACACACACGCTCTCGTTCTCACTCACACACACACATGCTCTCGCTCTCGCTCTCTCTCTCTCACTCACACACACACATGCTCTCGCTCTCTCTCTCTCTCTCTCTCTCTCTCACTCACACACACACACACACACTCTCTCGCTCTCTCTCTCACTCACACACACACACACACACTCTCGCTCTCGCTCTCTCTCTCACTCACACACACTCACACACTCACACGGTTATTATTGGCTACATAGTAAGAAATGTGCCGTCACAAATGTTGTGTAAATAAGATATTTTCTCCAGTTGACCTGTGGTTAAAGAGAGCAGCTTTAGAGTAGCCAGGGAGTCCTCAGCAGCCCGTCCAGCTGAATGTAATGACTGAAAAACAGTTCATGAAGAATTTAACTTAAGTACTAATAGGATTTTTTTTTTTATAGCATCACTAGAAAACTGCTAGCAGTGTCACAGAAATCCCCTGTGCTGCATATTCATGTTTTTTATTGTCTTTGTTGAAACAGTATGTGGAAAAAAAAACCTCCACATTTGTCAACCGGGAAAGATTTGACTGTTTTGACGACTTTAAAATGTTTCTGGAGTTCTGTACCACTGTGGTCCCGTGTCGATCCAGACTGGAGCGCTGTCAACTTTGCAGTCCTTCTTTCAACTTTCAAAGTCTTTGTGTATTGTCTGTCTGTCTCTCTTTTAAAAGATTTCCTTTTTTTTTTTTTTTTTTGGCCAGAAATACTCCAACTCCTATGACATGTTCATGAGGGGCGAGGAGATCCTGTCCGGAGCTCAGAGAGTCCACGATGCTCAGCTGCTGACTGACCGGGCCGTCCATCACCAGATTGGTAAGAGTAGCGATGTGGAGATAAAAGATGCATTAAGTGATTTACACATCGTTTCTGTCTCCCTCTATTGGTGACCGGTGTGAATTACAACAACAGGAAATGTAAAAAAAATAAAAAATTGTTTTTGTGATGCTACAGATCTGGAGAAGATCAAGTCATACATCGACTCCTTCCGGTATGGAGCTCCACCACATGGCGGCGGAGGCATTGGTAAGGAATATCAGTTTTTTGTGGAACACACACACAGGAGACTTTTTTTTTTTTTTTTTTGTCCTGTTTCATTGAACACCTGCATTAAAATAATATACTATATGTGACTGAACTGTCATGTCTTCCAGGACTGGAGAGGGTCTGCATGCTGTACCTGGGTCTCCACAACATCCGTCAAACCTCCATGTTCCCACGTGACCCGAAGCGCCTGACGCCTTGAGCGCTGAACGACCTCAGACGAAGCAGACGCCGGTGACGGGGAAACCACGCTAATCCACACAAAATAAAAAAAGAAGGGGGGAGAACATAGGAGCTAGTGCCACCCTATGACTTTAACGTGCCACTATGATTAACCGTTGAGATGAGAGAATGACGCTTCTGCAACAGTAGGGTGTGTACTTTATTGATTGTCTGTCAACAGCAAATAACAGAGGAAAGGGAGTTAGTGAGGGTATTACTGGAGTTCCTGTACAGGTGCTCACACTTACGCCATCTTTTAATCCAGTTTGTCTACGTTCTTTTCTATGGAGATGTTTAAGAGAAAAAGAATAATTAACAACTACCTTACTACAGATCAGAGTCCCTCCTACTACCAGCACAGACTAAGTACTAATGACTGTGGTCTCCAGCACTATGCCTGTAACTACAGGTGCTTTGTACGTCATTAGAGGACTGAACACAAAGAATAAAAACTTCTCAAACATCAATTACTTTTTGCTGTTTTGTATGTTGTTTTTTGTGTGAACTGCTTCTGAATTAAACACAGATGACATCTGATAAAAGGAATAGTTTACAGAGTAATGCATTTTATAAACGTGCACATTTATGTCCATTTCAGTTTGAATATCTCTTGGCTACATGACACACACACACACACACACACACACACATGCATGATCTACTAAAATAACACAACATATGAAATGACACCCATACGTCTGCTTTAGTTTGGGGAAGTGGAAGACAGACAGTGCAAGAATAAAAGTGCTCCAGTGTTACTGACATTAAAAAAATAAAATAAACGTATATATAGTTAAATAGCTTGGAATTTCAACATTGATAGCCGATATTGAGACATCCTTGGTGACACTTGTTTACATATAGCATTATGGTTAATGTCAATCGTTTTTCCTGCAAGTAGAAAGTTGCAGACTACATGTTCCAGCCGTGGGCTTATTCAGTAGCAGAGCCACTGACCTGGAGGATGAAGAGAAAGATGTGAACGATGTCAATATAGAGCGAGAGGGCTCCGTAGACGTACTCCTCTGGGCTGATGGCCAACTCCCGATTCCCAATGAGAAGCTGCGTGTTGTATACTAAAAACTAACAGAAAGAAGAGATGGGACACTTATAAAAAGAAGGAATATACATTGAAGTGCAGGATAAGGAGGAGATGCACACATTTGCAGATTTTAAGAACAGCTGGCAAAACATATACTTATTTTCTTGTTAGCCTCAAACAGTCACAAGCACTAAGCACAGCCGTGTTTTGAGCTAAGCGCTAATATGCTAACATTTACTATGTTTCCCCATCTAAGCGTGTGCGCTTACTTATATTTTCTAGTGTACAAAGGACACCTGAGGCTGACGGGAGTGTCATTTTTATAGGTGATTGTTCATAAACTATAGTATTAGATAAGTACAAGAAAAATGACATGTTGGCGCAAGAGAAAAAGTCAAAGGATCACCAAAGTCATCATGGGGGGGGTAATGTGAATATCACGGCAACACATCCAATACTTGATATTTCCCTCAAAACTACCACTACTGTGAACCTCAGTGGGGGTAAAACACACGTCAAGGCACCACCGCGGCCATTTAGATGCATCCTCTGATCATTTTGAATATCTTTTGATGCCAACCCATCGACTGGATGTTGAGTAAAAGATTTGACCTACTGGTGGTGTTCGAGGGAAAGTACGGGGATAACCAAACTCATTGAGGATACACCGCCTTGGAACCATGAAGGTCTGCACACAGTTTGATGGCAATCCATCCAATAGTTGTTGAGTTATTCCATTCTGGACCGAAGTGGCGACTGACAGACCCACAATGCCTACGAACCATGCCTCCAATAATGTTACAAATATAACAAATCTAGAGGATGGACAGTAATGAAATTCACCGACCATGTTCATTATCCCCAGAGAATGAACCCCTTCCACTTTGCACCACTCTCAGAGCAAAACATCAATTTACCACACATGATATCGTAGAAACAAACTTCCTGAGCGCCGTCATGGTCTTATGGTGACCACCCATTCACATGTGAATAATGATCTTTCCTCTTGTGCCAACATCAAGACAAGGCTGATGGATCTAAGGCTCTAGAAATATCAAATGATCAGCGTGCTGTCAGGTCTAGCAAACATGTCTGTATTTCAGGTGCTGGGACCATGAAGCCTCTTGCTATTTTATCAATAACCTTGAAATAAACACCAGGCTCAAACGCTCTCCTTAAATTCACGTGAGCGTATAGACTCACCAGAGTGTAAACGATGGCTCCAATTGCGGCGTAGAGCATATGCAGCCAAGGGACCTGTCGAGTGACATGAGAAAGGCCTCTGAATGTGAAAGCAGAGACGCAGAGACGCAGAGACGCACTCTACTGAGCCTCTACTTCTCACACAACACGAGTAGAGAGAATAAAGCGGAAGAATTCAACAGAAGAGTCCTCACGTATTGGAAGGAGAGGACGATAGCCGTGACGATCCCTATGATCATGAGCACGACGGAAGCGATGCAGAGAAGTCCCCCGCAGGAGGTGAAGTCCACCTGTAGTGAGAAACAAGTCATTAACGGGATGAAAGTGAAGCTAATGCGCTTGAAGCAGCGTGAACGAGCCGTCCTTATCATTTGAAAGAGGATCAGAATTTGCTGGAGGAAAAGTAAACGTCGGGTGAATGTGTCATGTTACCAGCAACACAATGTTACTTATTCGTCTCGACTTGCATCAGACGGAGAAGTTGGATGCACATCTTATCCCAAAAATGTTGATGAATATTTAAAGGAACTCGGTGCCCCCATTGTAACGCGAGACAAAGGCGTTCTTTCACACCGAAAACAAAGACATCCTCTGACAAGCCACGGCCCACTGAGCTCCGGAGAGACGCACACGGAGCACGTCTGCATCTACCTTGGTTTGGAAGCAGAAGATGGTGACGGCGATGCACACTAATGCGGTTATTCCCATGGCGAGAAACACCGCCTTTGTTTCATAATAGCTGTAAAAGATACATATAATGATTAAAACAAAAACTAAGGATATCACAGGGTGTAATGTGGTGCTTTGCCTGAGTTTGAGCCAAAAAACTAACCTCGAAATTGTTCCAGACATGTAAGACAAGGCGAGAGTCTGCAAGATAAAACATGAACACATTTTTCCCCTCTCTTGCTGGCTTGTCTTTGTTCTGTTCTGCTTTATTATTCCAGTCACTCCTCACACTATGTTCTCAGTTTGGCCATATGGATCTGGTGGATCATACCCAATATTGCCATCTGACCCGACATCTGTAACAAAGAATACTTACAAATATTCCCAGCAGCACCAGATTCCATGGGAAACGCCTCCTGAACACAAGACGTGAGGAATATTTCAAAAATGTTTACACACGCTCAAGTGTGATTATGGGTTGTGAATATTCATTTAAGATATAACACTATCGGTAGAAACTGTAACTTATTAAAAAGGCCAGGGCCACGCTTACCTCGGCTCTTTGCAGCAGACGAGAATGCAGTAAACGATAAAATAAACCACACTATGGAGAGATGCGTCGCTGTTATTGTTACTGTATATAACGGCGTGTCATGACAAAAAATAGCAGTGAGAATAAGGTTGGTTCTGGGGAGTTGCTCCGTCTATGTTGAATTGCACTGAATGCATGATGTTGTTGTGTTGTTCCTACAGTGTAACTCACATAGATGCCCAGTAGATGCCAGGGTATCTGATGACGAACAGCCTCACCGGGTCACTAGGAGAGCAAAGACACGCGAGGGATGTCACTGGGAGTAAAATGTTCCTCACCCTCCATCAGACGCATTAAACTCTGGAATATTACACTGTGATGAAGAGGGACACTTACACGAATGTAAAGACGGCGACGACAGAAAAGGTGACGGCAAGCTGTGCTGTTAGAATTAAGTAAACCTGCCCACAAACACAAAACCAAAGCAGTTCTGTTGAGCACACGGCAACACGTTTCAGTGCACACGGTTGTCACACTGGCACTCTGAACAACAGTGAAAGTCTGTGTGTGACACGACCGACGATGGAAGTCATTACCTTTCTAATGAAGGCGTGCCGAATAGATGTGCTCTCCCACTGGGTGCTCAGAAAATCCTCCATCTCTCCTGCAGAATTGGGAACAGCAAAGTGGTAATTTATGCCACTTACACCGAGAAGCTATGTTAATGTAACGCAAGACTTGAGCGACTTTAAGTCCTGTATCATCTCTCCAGAACCTTGGTTGGATGGAGGCACTCCAGCAGACAGAGTCGGTATTGTGGTCGGCCTCCCAGACGGAGAAGAGAAGCCAGGGGCTGCCCACGTCCCCGCTTGCGGGTAGACGCCCTCCTGACCCCAGTAGCCAGGCGGGCCGGGGTACATGCCCGGACTGGGACTGTAGGACGGAGGTGGTGGAAGAGGGGAGCCATGCTGTGGCTGGTGGGGGTAGTTTCCATACTTAGGATGGTGTAGTGCGTCCTCGTAGGGTGGAGGATTATCACTTTTAGACGTCATGATCTTTCCTTAAAGACAGCATAAGTGAGCTGGCATGACACATATTGACGAGAGAATATATATATATATATATATATATGTATATATATATATATATATATATATATATATATATATATATATATATATATAAAAGGTAAGAATAGCTATAACTTCCAACTCACTACTCAAGTTGGGTCAGTTTGTTATACACAGTTGTCCAATTAATTACTATGTACTTATCATCGTCACAATTACTACAATTAAATCAGGTTATTATATGCAAAAGCTACAACACGATTAATCCACCTTGTAAAAAAAAAAAAAAAGGAACAGTCCAAATGTATTTAATATCGGCTGGAAAATGATATGTCCGTGCACAAATACTGTACATATCAAATAACCAAGTCATACTAGAAAAGTCTATATGAGCGGAGACACAAATGAGAACACAAACCAATAAAAAGGAAGAAATAGAAACATATTACTCACCTGGTGGTGTTAGCCTGAAGTGGGATGGATCACTGTCCCGTTCTGTCCTTTCTCTCCTTGGAGGTTTGCAGGTAAACACCACAGGTGGATGTCATCTTTGTAACAGGATATGTTCACTGAAACCTACACTGCTACTGATGCGTCTCAGAAAGCATGGCGACTCCGGTTGCTCCAGCTCTTATTCAAAATAATAAAAAAACACAAATTAACGAACAAACCCCACAGACTGCTGTGCCCTACACACATGTAGTATGTTAGGTAGGGTATGTAACAGTGCTCCCAACGCTGAGTTGATTTTTTTTTTAAGCAGTCATCCTGAGAATATTCTTTCCAAAGGCCTATCATATATTATTCCCCCTCTATTTGAACCCAAATGTTACTAAAATATTACTAAACAGCCAACTATAGCTGTCTCACAACATTAGGCATCGCTAAATTATTTAGAAGTTGACCAAAACTTGGCTGGATTTCGTATTGACGCCATATACAATTAATTCAAGTGAAATGAAGTCATACTGGTGAAATAGATTGAGTAAATACTGGGTTTAAGCCTTAAAAGTATTACTTTGAGTAGGTTAAGAATGTGTTTTTGCGGCAATGTAATTAACTTTGAATTGGAATAAGTGGTCATTATGTCATTATGTCACTCTTTAAGCACAAAAAGAAAAAGAGATGTTTTTGAATTAACGCTATTTTTTGTGTTACTATATTCTTTTTCTTTTTTTTCTTTTTTTATCTCCTTCCGGGGTTCGCGTGTGTGCGTCGCGGCACGTCGTTGCGTCACGCTCAGAAGCTATGGCGCTTCCTGATTGGACCGTAACGCTGGTCGCCACCGCATCTTTTTGCTTGTTCTTATATTTATGTGTTCGCTACAGACGCAAAGGACAAGTCCTCTGGAGGAAATCGTTGAGCATACTAATGGCCCGCACGGAGAAGCCGCTGTTCCGGATTGCGTGAGTATGACGCGACCTCGCGTGATAAAAACAAAGCTGTTTGTTGACACCGCGGCGGAACAACATGTAGCCATTCTTATTAACAGAGGCCGAGCCACCAAAATTGTACATAAATATGTTGCAATTTTAAGTTGCTCTGCTAGCCGACACATGTACTAATATTACCACTGACAATTATATCACAAAATGTCACTTTGTCCACGCTATATGTGTCACTTGAAGAGGCGTGACGCGGTGGGGTTTTGCATTATCAACCTCTGCTACCACGCAC